>NC_134875.1:97118731-97439981 GCF_049852395.1 Peromyscus maniculatus bairdii
TTCTAATTACTCTTCCTTCTCGTACCCGCCAATCCCCCATTTACTACAAGTCCTTTTTCAACTTTCCAGGTCTTTTCTTTTCTTTTTTCTTTTTTCTTTTCTTTCTTTTTTTTTTTTTTTTTTTGGATTTTCGAGACAGGGTTTCTCTGTGTAACTTTGCGCCTTTCCTGGAACTTACTTGGTAGCCCAGGCTGGCCTCGACCTCACAGAGATCTGCCTGCTTCTGCCTCCCGAGTGCTGGGATTAAAGGCGTGCGCCACCACCGCCGGGCATCTTTTCATTTTGTTTTGTGATCCATTGACCTTTGAGTTTGACCAGTTACCTGTGTGACCACAGGTTTGGAACTATCCTTTGAAGTTTTATGGGCTCACCTGAGAGCACACAACTGATGACAGTCACTAGTCATCCACAATGGCACCCCGTATTTTTATGCTACAAATAAGTATGTTTTCTCATTTATTTCTTTATTTTTACAAATTTACTTACAGTTTTGTCCTTTGTTTTCAGGCTTTCTGAGGACTTTTAAAGATTTTCTTGAGGATGATCAGAAATTCTGGAAGAAAATTTAAATATATTGTAAGACTTAAAATATACAATTTAATAAGTCTTGGATACAGACTGAACATTGGTATTTTTAAAGATCCTAGATTATTTGGGTGTCAGTCATAACTAAGAACCACTGATGAGTTGTGGTTTTTATTCTCTATTCAGTAATTTTCAATGTGAACTGCCTTATTAGAGTCATCTCTGAAGTTTTCAAAAGGCTAGTGAATTGATTCCATTTAGAGAAGCTCTAAGTTAATTATTTGGAGTAGATCCTGGGGTTCAGTGCTTTCAGAAATGTATCCATTTGTAGGACTAGATTAGAAGAAGGGGGTCGACAGATGGGAGAGAGGGAATAAGAAAAGGCAATAAGGGAGGGAATATCATCACAGTGCATTAAATACAAGTAAGAAACTGTAAACATTTAGGAGCTAGACAGATGGCCCAACAGTCAAAAGCACTTGTTGCTCTTGCAAAAAACCCAGGTTTGACTCTCAGCACACACATGGTGGTTCACAACCATATATAACTCTAGGTCCAGGAAACTGAATGCCCTCTTTTAACCCCCACAGACACTGGGAGCACATCTGGTGTATGTAATACATACAAGCAAAACACTCATACATAGAAAATAATATAAATAAGTCTAATATATATGTTAATTAATTTTAAAGTAAGAACCCTATTGTCCTCTTGATTATTTCTAAAGATAAAGCAATTGGTTGCTTATCCTGGACTTGCAATTGTAAGTTTTTATATATACACACAAGTGTCTAAGTCGTGATTACCACATCATTAATAATGATGTACAATTACATTTGTGTGCTCCAATAGAGAAAAGAAGTGCATGACCCCTTGGTAAATTTATATTTCAGATTAATAATTGGTACTTTTTCATTGTAATAGAAAATCATGAATACTTGGGGCAGACAGTTAAGGATCAGATTTTGAACTGCAATTCAAATGGAAACATACCCCACATTTTTAAATGTTTTTATTAGCTTAAAAAGAATTAGCTTTCATTGTGGAATTTTCAGCTATGATTGGATACATTCCTGATGGTATGGCTGTAGGCTGTAAATGAAATTTTATTTTATTTTGTTTTTTGCCTACCTTTTCACTCTTCATCCTCCTTTACTTGTGTTCTCACATACCCACTAACCTCCTTTCTATTTACAGGTCATATGCAATGTTTTCCCCTCCTCCTCTGCTTTCTCAACATCACATATTCCATTTTTATGGCCTCCTGTCAAGTTTCATAGTCTATACCCAGTCTCAAAATGTCTTACATACAAATATTAAATGATAAGATGTATTTATGTAAATAAATATGTGAAGTTTGTCTTTCTGAGTCTACTTGGTCATCTCACATACTAGGATTCTTTCCAGTTATATTCATTTTCATGCAAATGGAATCATTCATTTTTCTTAACAGCTGAGTAAAACTCTATTTTAATTATTCATCATTCTATTGATGGACATCTAGGCTTGTTCCATTTCCTTGCTTTTGTGAATAGTGTAGTAATAAACATGATTGTTTGTTGGGTATATGCCCATGTGTGTTATAGCTAGGTGATGTGACATTTCAATTCTTAGGATTTTTGTTGAACTTCCATACTGGATTCCTAGTACTTACACCAATTTACACTACCACCATCAATGGCTAATGTTCTTTTTTCCCTCACAGCCTTGTCAGCATTTTTAATCTGTATTTTAATGGAATAGAGCACCTAGAAACAATCCATGTAGGCATGGCCAACTAATGTTACTCAAAGCCATCATGAATATACAATGGAAAAAATAGCCATATCAACAAATAGTGTTCACAAAACCGAATATACATCCGAAGAAGAAAGAACTTAGATGTACAACTCTCACACTGTATAGAAAATCAATTCAAATAATTCAAAAACCTTAACTTTATACTTAAAATGCTAAAACTGCTAAAGGAAAACATAAGGAATTAACTTGAAGTCATAGGTGATGTAGGCAAGAAGTTTCCAATAATGCAGGAAAGAGTCCCAAGAATTGAAAGGGGTGGAGTGTAGAGACTACATAAAATTTAAAAGTTTCTTCAAGGTAATCTATGAGCAGAGAAAATAGCATACAGAAAGGAAGAAAATCTTTGACAGCTGTACCTCAGATAAGGACTTCATATCTAGAATATAAAAACTACAGAAATTAAATACCAAATTCATAAAACTGCCAATCAAGAAATGTGTGAATGGAATAAAGTTTTTCAAAAAACAGAAATGCTAATGGTTGTTAAATAGTTTATTAATGTTCAAATTCTTTAGTCATCAGGAAAATGCAAGTTACACTCTTATATTCCAATTCACCCCAGTTGGAATGTTTATGGTCAAAGGATCTTATATTTTATCTGGCAGTTCTAGCCATCATAGAATTAGGGCAGGAGACAGAACTAGGCCAAAACAATGCATTATTAAAATGTGACCACAATGGAGTTGAGTCCATTTCATTTTATACAGCTAAGACATTTTCACCATTCCCATATTAATACAGAGTAGACTTTGTAGCACAGAATTCTAGTCTACTAGTTGGGCTGATCAATAACATAATTGTGATTTATTAAGGAAAACAAATAGATGAACAAGACAAAAATAAAATTGTATATGAATGAGTGCATTATCTATTGACAACAGGAAATGGATATGGTAAAATAGCAAAACTGAATGTCATTATTAAAATACACAAAATGGTATGTTTCAATGACTGATATTTTGATACTTGCTTTTCAACATTTTTTTATGGTTTGACAGTTTGATACATTTATGTAATGAATTTTAGTCATTTTTATCTCCATTTCCCTCTGTCACCCTCCCTCCTCCAAAAATTATTGTTCTCACCAATCTCCTCTCCTAGCTTCCTGTCATCTTCTGTAGTGTGACCCACTGGGTTTAATAGAGTTTCTTGCCTCTGAGCAAGGATTAGAGTTTATTTACTAGCACGGGGGAAACTTATAAGTGGCTAAACCACCAATGATGGGAGCACAATCTTTAACTTCTAATAGTCTCTCAGGGAGAGATGAGGTTTATGTGCCCCTCACATAATTCACGATTAAATGTTGGTGGGCCCAATCTTGTGCATCTTGTGTACCTCATTCTCAATGAGTTCCTAAATGGAATGGCTAGGACCTATGCAGGAGATATATTTTTTCTGTACATCTCTGCATACTTTGATTTTTACATTCTTTCACCTTCCCTCCTTTGCTATGTTCCCTGAGCTTTGAAGGGTATAATTTAACTGTCATTGTTAGGGACAAGCACTCGACCATCATTTATTTTAGGCACTTAGGTCACTTATGTATTTTGGCATTAATAGGAGATAATTGCAAAAAGACACTTCTCTGATGAAGGCTGAGTACAGCACTAATATACTGGTATAAACACATGAGTATTTAGACAGCAGTTTGGCAATACAATCATTTAACAAAAAATACTAGTATGTTCTCACCTAGGGCCTAAGACCTCTCCAGCTGTGATTCCTTGACCAGGACTCCAGAACCAAGATTGAGTTCCTTTTTGTGGAGTGAGACTCGAATCCAATTTTAAAAGAAAAAAAGCAATTGATAATCCACATATCAGTAATGTCACCATTGAACTAGTTGGCACATCTTGCCTGGAAGGTCATTATTGTAGCTTCCACTATTCACATCTAAGTAATACCACATTAAATAGTAACTTTTCACACTCTAGAGATTAGGTAGTAAAGAAGTTTCTAGCTCAGCTCCAGCTTGATTTATCTTTACCAAATTATGGGATAATTTTAGTAAAATAATCTGAGGAGCAATAGCAATAGTTGCTAGGAACATCTGGAACCTCACTGGCTAATAACTCAGAGAGTTTTTCCATATCTGGCACTGGGATATTCATTTAATAAACCATGGTTTATGAAAGAACCATTATCCATCCATTGAAATTTTATTTTTCAAGATTAAAATTTTAAGAAGTTTATAAAATAGTAGGATTCCATATGGCTTTTTCATATATCCTGAATTGTATCCCGACTTCTTCCCTACCCTCTCAAACCCCTCCATATTTAAACTTTTCTGATCCCATCAGTGAGTTTATTTGACAGCTTTAGCACCAATTGGTGATGAATGTATTCTTATTTTTATAATGATAATCCATCCCTTTAGACTTACAATGTAGTTACAGCAAAATACAATCCCATTTTATCATTGCTTCCATTTTCCAACCTCCTCTTCTCATTCACTCTACTGGAAGGTAATCAAAGAAGTTATTGATGTTCAATCTGTGCATATGTAGATCTTAAGAGCAAGAAAAACATGGCTTATACCTAGCACAGTAGTTCTCCATGTGTTGTCCCTGGAAACTCAGCCTCAGTATTACCTGGAAACCTATTAGGGATGAAAATTCAGAGGCCTTACTCAGACCATGGAGTGAGCCCACCATTTGTGTTTTAGAAAGCTTTCATGTGATTCTTTTGTATTTTCAAGCTTGAAAAAAATCCTCGGGGGAGACCTTGATCTGGAGGCGGTGGGAATGGGGGGTGTGCTGGGGGGAAGGGGAGGGGGGCAGGAAGGGAGAGAACAGGGAATCTGTGGCTATTATGTAGAACTGAATAGTATTGTAAGATAAATAAATTAAAAAAAAATCCCTTGCCAGGAATGTATGCTTCAATTCAAACATTGCCCTAAGTGCTTACTTGTTTAATTTCTGATTCCCCACATCTGACCAGACTTTGAACTCTGTGTAGTGAGAGACATTGGCACATGTGAACACGTCATGAATATGTAAAAATTGCTGCCAAATGAATTAATGACTCCTACAACAAATAAACAACCCACACAAGAGGCTCTTCAATTGACAACTTTAAATTTATCAA
Source organism: Peromyscus maniculatus bairdii (assembly GCF_049852395.1). Taxonomy (NCBI): domain Eukaryota; kingdom Metazoa; phylum Chordata; class Mammalia; order Rodentia; family Cricetidae; genus Peromyscus; species Peromyscus maniculatus. The sequence goes on from NC_134875.1 coordinate 97,124,144, forward strand.
AAATAGACTGCAGTTAGAAAACAAAATGCTTTGATATCAACAAAATGTTTATTCTGCCTTTGCCATTGGTTAAGAGGTTTGCTGGTGAAGTCACCTGAAGACATAGGTACCATGGCATTCACTAGTTATCAGAATTTAAAACAAAACCTTTCTTATATTTTTCAAAGAACATTTTTAATTCAAACATAATTGCATAATTTGTTCCCTCCTTTCCCTCGAATCCCTTCCATCACATATCCACACCACTGCTCTCTTTCAAATTCATTGTTTTTATTCTTCATAGCTATATATAATATATATATATATATATATATATTTGAATAAATATACAAATGTACGCCACTGAGTCTCTTTAATGTTGTTTGTATGTGTATTTTTAGGACAGAACACTTTAGATTGGATAACCATTTAAGGTACTGTCTCTATGAAAGACTACTCCTTTTAATTGCCTAAAGCATTGCTTAGAAAAGGAAGACATTTTTAATGACCTTTGAACACTTTTATAGTATGGTAAATTGTTGTGACATAAATTTAAAAGAGTATACAAAATGTGAATGTGGAAATATCACCGTTAGCTATGTTTTTATCGGATTCTAGGGTCTAGACCCTGCTAGGCAAATGTTGCCACTATATTACATCCCTGACCCTTAACGTTTCATTTTCATACAGCTTCTCACTAGTATGCTCAGGCTATCACAAAATGTTTAATCCTCCCTGCCACTTGAGTAGCTGGAGATGCAGAGATGTACCGCCACTGTGCTTGTTTTCAAGTACATAAGCTTAAAGACCTCATGGGTATTTTTCTTAGCTGTAAAATGAAGCAAAGATTGTTTTACACATCCCATTTTGTTGTTCTGAAGCTTAAGTGAGCTTCTTATAAAAAAAAAAAAAGCCCAGAAGAGCCTGGACACCCTCAGGTACACTGATGATCATTGTTCACAATATCATTGAATTTGGATGGAGAAATGATAGGCAATATTTTTATTGTTTTTTTTCTGAACTTTAAACCTTTCACCTAAATGTGTTCTTGGTGTTTATGATCAGCTAAAAGGAAATGTTAGAGAAAAACTACAGGTACTTGAACTGAATAAATGCCTAAGCCCTAGGACATATTCTAAGGTAGACCACTTTGACTCATTTTCTATTTCTGCCACCCAGCTACTTCCTTCCTAGTGTGGTTTCCTGGCTGACTGTTAACAGTTTCCTCCTTCCTGTTTTTCCAAGAATGAGAGTAATGTCAGCTTTTCCAAGGATTTTCACTTGGGTCATGTTGTTCTGGGAAGAAAATATGTTTCTTATTACCTGGATGGCACCTCTGTTTTATGCATGTTAGATGTTTCATTGTCCACATAAAAAAGCTAAATTTGCAAAATGAAGTTTGTATCTAAACAATAAAATATTTGAAGAGTCAGGCCTAGAACTCTTATAAAGTCATTCTTTCACCCTCCATAATGAAAAGGATGATTTAGTACAACGTCCTATGGAGAACGTTGGGAATGACACATGAGTGCTGTCAGCAGCTCAATTCTTCTTTCTTTTGTTTTAGAACATTTACTAATTCTATCTACTTTTGGTTCAAACTTTCAAAAATCTTACTTTGGCTGATCATTATAAAAATCAAATTTTGTGTTTATAAAGCAACTATATTTTAAGATAAACTACTTACCTCTAATGGGGAGTATTATTTTATTCTTCAAAGCAGGAAAATGAATATATTAGCACAGATGTGAAGGGAAACACAAGCAAATCTATTCAAGTATTCCAGCTATGTTTGTTTGGTGAGGTGCCTTGAGAATTCTGAACTATTAATTTTCCCCTCTATAGTCTGCTACTAAAGGTGTAATGCTGATTACTGTGCATTTCATGGAAAACAGTCCTCACAGGCGTCAGGGCAACATTTCTTTTACTTCTGTATTTGCTATCTCAGCTCATCACAGTGACCTTTACTTCATTTTCTCTTGTCTGGTCTGCTTTGCAGACACTATGAAACGTGGTGTCTGTTGAGCTGAAGTCAATTAATCACAGGGTGACTTTTAGAATCAGAATTAATAATAGGTTATTTCATAGCTGGAATACTTGATGAAGATGAGCACATTTGTGGTTCCCCTCATGCCCAAGAATCATTTAACGAAGTTCCAATGTTTCAAATAACTTTTCCTCTCATATGGCATTCTCTACAAGAAGTGTTCAGCTTAGAAAGACTTCCCTGAGCTTCCATCAGGGATTCCCAGAAAGGTTGCACAAAGTCACTTCTCTTGGTCACTGGGTACCCCTAAAGAGCAACATCTTTGTGAGCCATAGAACATTGCTCTCTCCTTCAAAAAGGACAAAGATAATTTGGGGAAAAAAAGAGAAAGCTAATCTAAAAAGATGCCATCTGCCACCAATATTTTGTATTTCTCAGCTATGCCTCCATGGTTGGAGAGAAAGGTCCTGTTTTAGCCGAGCGGTGGTGGCGCATGCCTTTAATCCCAGCACTTGGGAGGCAGAGGCAGGCGGATCTCTGTGAGTTCGAGGCCAGCCTGGGCTACCAAGTGAGCTCCAGGAAAGGCACAAAGCTACACAGAGAAACCCTGTCGTCTCGAAAAACCAAAAAAAAAAAAAGAAAAAAAAAAAAGAAAAGAAAGGTCCTGTTTTCCACTTTAATCTTGTGCCAAATTTTCTCTTTCTGCATGAATCCTCAAAAATCCTTACTGAATCCTGACATATTAGAAAATATGGAACATTTCCGATTTTGTACTGCTGAGCAATGTGATAGTGCACCTTAGCAGTTTAGTGACATGACAAACGTGTTTATTTAATAAACCATACAATGATACAATGTACTGTACCATCCATCTGATTTTGCCCAGTGAACTAAGAGAACTGGTCAGTGCTGATGAGGTTGAGTTTTACAGGTCAGTGTACCACCCATATTTGAAAAAACAAGAACATACGTGTTCTCTCTCTCCTCCCTGTTGGTTTGTGTATATGCATATGCATGTGTTTGTCCATGTGTCTGTCTGTCTTTCGTGTGTGTGTGTGCGTGTGTGTGTGTGTGTGTGTGTGTGTGTGTGTGTGTACATAGTAACTGTGGACGGATCACATTTTGTTGATAGAATATTTTATTTGCTGGCATAAAGCTGCAAGTTTGTGTGCAGCTACCATAGAAGTCACTTTTAAAGATTTATTTTATTACTTCCTTTCGATTCCCCAGGTGCACATTTCTTAACATTTCCATCCTAAATACAATTGCCTCTGAAGCACAATACATCTCTGAATGAGTGACAGTTTCCAAACTCCATTGAAAAAACACAGTGCAAAGCCAGGTATAACACAGCACAACTACCAATGATGCCCTAACCAAAATATATTCTGTTTTGTATTATTACTTTTTGTTTTGTTTTTTTGGGTTTTTGTTTTGTTTTGTTTTGTTTTTCGAGACAGGTTTTGTCTGTGTAGCTTTGTGCCTTTCCTGGAACTCACTTTGTAGACCAGGCTGGACTTAAACTCACAGAGATCCGCCTGCCTTTGCCTCCCAAGTGCTGGGATTAAAGGCATGTGCCACCACCGCCCAGCCAGCACTGTATTTTTTTTAATATCTTAGAATATCCACTTTCTAGTAGCCTATTTATTGGGTACTTTTTAATTGGGTGTACCTGCATGCTCCTATGTGTATGCATGCACGCACCCTGGGACTAGATTAACAGGAAGTTGTGTGCTGCCTATGTAGTTTCTGGGAATGAAATTCTGGTTTTCTGCAAAAATCAGTAAGCACTTTTTTGATGTTTGTTAAACTTTAATGAGAACTTAGAATGCCTTCATCTAAAGATAATTTAGAGTGGAAAAAAATTGTTTCTTTATTTTTAAGTATTGTTGTTCAGTTTATTGCAGCTAATATTCATTTTATTTGTCAAACTGTGGTATCATCCAAGTTCATGTTCATGTGTAGAACAGGGTAGTTGGAAAATGCTATTTTGCCAAGCAGGTTTAGTGCTTAGTTCTCAAAAAAAACCATGTAGGATTCTCTCCACTGCTAATTTAGTCATGAGAAAGAGAACAACTCTTTCTGTTGCAGTTATTTCATCAGCATCTTGCTACAAATCATGCCTCTTTCTCACATGTCTCCAAGTGGTCATTTATTGACAGATAGCTTATGATCTATTTAAGTTAGAGTTTTGTTTCCTGCCCTCCCCACCAGGATTCTATGTTCGTGGTAAATGATTTGCTGGCATGGTCATAAAAAAGAATGAATAGTTTTGGCTCACACACTAACCCTTTTCATCAGTTACTTAGTCATACTAAATGATACCTATATAGTACCTTGAGTCTTTGATGTCCTCTCAAATCTTCTTTAGATTTTGGCCTTCTGTATTCAAAGCATAGTTCTGATTATATTAAAAACCCTCCATCAGACAGACATATTCATAAGCAGACAAATACACACACTCATACACACATACATGCTCATTTTCATACACACAGAGTCCCACTGAATCAAAAATAAAAATGAAAATGTAATTTTTCTGAGCCTACCATAACAAAATACCACAAGTTGAATAGCTTTTAATATAAGCATTCATTTTTTATAGTTCCAAAGACTAAGAGTCTGAAATCAATAAACCCAGTTTTTTTATGAAGGCCAATAGAGAATAATATGTTCCAGGACTGTCTCTTTGGCTTCCTGTGTTTCTTTACATTGTTTTCTTTAAAAAGGATTTTCAAATAAATGCAATGTATTCTGATCATGGTTCCCCGCCCTCCATTAGCTCTCCAAATTCCTTCCTACCTCCCACAAACCTGCATCTCATTTCTCAAGTTTCCTCTTTTTAAAACAGATCACTTTGATTTAGGGTCCACCTTGTTCCACTGTGACCTCATCTTACTTAATGATATCTGTAATCACCTTATTTACAAATAAGATCACATATTGAGGTACTAATGGCCAAGATATGAGCATATATGTGTGAGTGAGATGGCACATAACTCAATATATAACACCTAGCCCACTCCTTCAGTCACATTCATATTCCAACACTTTGGTGTTTTGATAAATGAACCGTTAACCTTCCCATCTTCCAAATATCAATTATATATTCTATTTCTAAAGCTTAACCACTCATTATCCTATATACACATACATATAAGCCATTTAACCTGGCTTATTTTTGTTCATTATCAGGCATTATGGCATGCACATTCTGTGTCAGTTGGATTATTATTAACATACCATGTAATATGATCACATATTTCACTTGTATGCTTCATAATTTCACACTGATTATATAACTTTTCTTGTCTTTTTTTTCTACTAATGCCTGAGTAGCTTTTTTCTCATTTTAATAGGCACTTCACTTTAACATGCAATAGAAATTCAATATTTCCTAAATCCAAACATTGCTCAAATGTTACTATTTTGATAAATCAAGCTATTTGACTATTCTCTAAACATAGATACTTTTCCTGACACTTCAACAACTCACTCCCTCAAATAATAGTGTGTGTGCCTTGAAATCCTCTTACTTAACTGCATCTTTTACTCAAAAGGGAGTTTGCAAAAGATACATTTTGCATTAGGTAATGTACTCCCAATATAAAAATGTTGATGAAATAGTTCTTTGTTAGAAATTTATAATAGGAACTGATGATGATGCTGTGTTGAAGGTAATTTTCAATAACAATGGACAGAACCATACCTATTATTTCTATTATCAGAATCTTGAACATGTATGGTGCCTCAGGTATGTATATTAATTTACTTTCAGAGACACATACTATGAAGTATCCAAAACAGAAAGCAAGAGTGAAATTTCTACCTAGAAGCACAATAGCCTCAAAAAATTCATTAGTTGAAATTCTAAGTGTTAATGTGAGAATCATGGAGTAAACTATTTAAATAATTCATAGGATTAGTTTAAGAATTATATGAATTAAAACTGTGCCTTGTGTGGTAAGCAAAAAAAACAAATGACACCTAGGAAAGGAAGAGGAGAAAGAGAAGGAGGATGAGAGAGAATATTAGGAATATAAAAATGTATCTACAACTTTGAATGATATGTTTAACCCTGCAATATGTTTCATAAAAAAGAAATTTCTTTGGAACACTTTCAGTTCCTTAGGGATTGGTAACACATATGAATCAATACAAATTTGATGGATGAATATTAATTCAACAATAAATTCTTACATTTCTTAATTTATCTGCAAAAAGTTGACTTCTCTTTTGCTCTTAATTGTTTATTTAGTTGGGTTGGAAGGTATTCAAACTACACTGTAAGAATATTGCAATTTAATTGAATTTGGGCATTGATTTGTCATCAAGACTTACTCTGAATACCTACTTTACTCAAGTATGTAGGATATTCACTAGTACGCAAATACAGTTAATATGTATTTTATAATATGAGATACCCCTGCATTTTAGCATGTATATGTGAATTAGTATATAATGATATGAGTAATTGTTTTAATGAAAATTTCACCACAATGCCAGTTTTCTCTGACTTCAATGTGAATTCTCCCTGTGAGCCTACAGATAAGGCATAAAAAATATTTTTTACTATAATTCTCCTGTTTAGATATGATAGGAAAGCACCAATGAATTTAATACTATTAATACTATCTCTGAACTGGAGAACATTTAAATCATAAAATATCACATATTGTTTTTATTAAAATTTTGACAGTATTTCAAAACGTGCATTTTGAAGCAAGTTTTATATGAGTTCTTACAACATATGGGTGTAATTTCCATTTGATCTTTCAATTAACAGGATGAGAAAGACACAATGGTTATTTCTGCTTCAGATGTGTTATGTCCCTACTGCTAGTCACGTTTCCTGTAATAATTCATCACACATTCTGAAGTGTTGCCGTACATAAATAGTTTCTTCTGTTTTTCAACATAATCAGATGATAGATGCCTACACATTGCTGAGTTTTTCTATTGAAACAATATGACTGTATTTTATTTTTATTACAATTAATAAGAATTAAAATAAGTTTCAAGAATGGTTCGTTTTGCACTTGCTGTGATGCGATGAAAATATACTCAAATATTTAAATGCTTTTGGACTCATGAGGGCAATTGAAACTCATACAATGAAGCAAGCAGAGAGAGTAACCAAAACATTAAAGTTAATACCAATTATCTGATATATAGGGATTAACCATTCAATTCCTGATGTCTAGGAAACTAAGATTTGTCCATTTCTATGACTTCATGGTTCTGATGTTACTCATTGTAATAAGAAATAAAATATCCATGTGATTAACAATCATATAGAATTATAATATGACTCAATTAAAATGTGAGTAATATGTATGCTGAAAGTAATGAGTAGAGCTAATACCATTTTCTCAATATCATCACTTATCTTTTACAAAGTAACCTTATTCATGTTCTTTATGTCATTATGAATGTATGGCTCCATTAACACACTTGACAAGTTGCATTATTGTGACATACAGTGTAGAAAAACGTTTTCTATCTGTTTTCTGTAAGATCTATTAGGTTATTAAGTACAGCTGGTTACAGTAGTTATCAATAATCATTAAATTATTGAGCTAATAATTTGAAAATAAAAATGTTTCATCATATTGAAAATGAATAAACCCCAAAACATCAATTATACAAAATACTTCAATGTTTTACATTAGCTGGTTTTGCAATTCATTAATTTCCAAGAAACTTATGATAGTATAAGAGCTGTATTAAACTGTATCACTCAACTTATCTCTGAATCTGTTAAACTTCAGAAATTAAAACAACTTGTTCAGTAGAGCAAACCAATTATTATGATAATAGCTCTCATTTATATGAGCTACGTATTTTCTAGATACATTGTAATTATTCACTTACTTTCCTTACAGTTTATTAACTAGCCCATAATATAATCTGTCTACCTCCTTTATTGATAGATCAGCTATATTTCAGTAAAGCTGATTTCATGAGAAAATAGGGATGATTTCCTAAAAGGTTCGGTGGTAAATAGATGCAGCACAATTTGAATTGTGCTTTCTGTAGTGTCTGTCATAGCAGAAGCTACCTAGGTATTTTTAGTCTAAAAAATATTCTTAATGTTACCACAAAAATCTCCTCCAAGTATTCTTATTATTATCATTCCTACAAGAGAGGGTTTTCTTTATAAAGAAAAAATTTCAATGAATAACAATAGGGAATACTAATGTCTTAGGAGTAATTAGAAGTTTGATATGAAATACTTACATTTCTTCCCCTCAACTCTGTATCTACATAAGCACACTCTATCTTTCAAGTATTAATGTGTCAGATAGCATTTATTGCCTCATTGTGTGAATAGTCACTCTTGGTCTGACTAGATTTTAAATAAATAAAACAACAGTGATAGCTAATACACCATTAATGTACCTAGATGCCAGTCACTTTTCTATGTGTTCTATATACATTACTACAAAACCCAAAACACAGTAAGTGAAGTATGGTTCTCCTCACAAATTAGGCAAAGTTAGGTTACTCATCCAGGGCTAATAAGTTAGTAAGGGGTACAATAGTTAAATAAGCCCAGACAGTCAAACCAAAATCACCATGCAGTGTTTGCTTAGCACACTGAAACCCTCTATACCAAAGAAGGAACTATGAACAAAATTTAAATATAGATGGCAAAGTGAGAATTGAATTTAACAAAAAAAAAATATTTCCTATCCTAAAAAAAGACATCCAAGAAATCAAAAGAATAAATGACAAACATGTCATTTATAGGAAAATGCAAGCAGTTAAAAAATAATGTGAGAATTCTCACCCACGCTTAGACATATGCATATCTTGGCAGTGCTGGGCATAGTACTTCTGACCTTGCACATTCTAGGCAAGCATTCTTTGAACTATGTCCCCAATGTCAGATCTCTAAAGTTTAGGAAGTTGAATTGACACTTACAAGATGTAGAAAAATATTAAAAGCTTTACTATTCTTTGTATTCACTAGTTGTTTAATTAAAACAACAAAGTACTTGACAAGAGAATTTAAAGTAAAGAAGTGTTTCCTTTAGGTCATAGTTGGAAGGTATGTCATTGCAGGAGTGGGTGGCTGTCCATATTATGTCCACAGTCAAGATGCAGGGAGTAATGAATGGGTACCCCAGGACCCAAGTCCACGGGAAGCTAATTCATGTATTTGGAGTGAGTCTTTCCACGTCAATTAATATCATCTAAATAATCCTTAATATACATGGTAGAAAAATTCTCATGGTGATTCCAAATCCCATCAAGATGATACTCAAGATTAGCCATAATAGTCACCATAAAGACATTCAGGTTTAATTGTGCCAAACATTAAACCTGCTCTTCCTGCAGAATTTTCCAAGTTAGGTGTTAAAACTCTGGCATCTCCATTAACACTAGTGTTTTTGTTTTGTTTTCCCAAATCCTTAGATTCATCCTTCACTTTCACTCTTTCTCACTCCTCCAAGGAACAAACACAGTTGCCAATCCTTTCAACTCCATTTTTCAAAGACAATCTAAAAGCCTACTGTAGATGTAACCAACCGTCTTATTAAATAAGAAACACAGAAACAATGTAAAAGAGAAAGCCGAGAGGTCAGAGCTCAGAGCTAAAATCTCACCCTTCCTCCTGCTGTCCCAGCTTCGCGAAAAGAGACCTTCTTCCTGTCGGTTCGTATTTTTAAAGTATGTTGTTCTGCCTTCTCATTGGTTGTAAACCCAAACACATGACTGCCTCGTCACTGTCTGAATGTACAGCCCCCTAGGTCTTAAAGGCATATGTCTCCAATGCTGGCTGTATCCCTGAACACACAGAGATCTTATGGGATTAAAGGCGTGTGCCACCACCGCCACACTCTTGCTATGGCTCTAATAGCTCTGACCCTGAACACACAGATATCTATGGGATTAAAGGCGTGTGCCACCACCGCCACACTCTTGCTATGGCTCTAATAGCTCTGACCCTGAACACACAGATATCTATGGGATTAAAGGCGTGTGCCACCACCGCCACACTCTTGCTATGGCTCTAATAGCTCTGACCCCCAGACAACTTTATTTATTAACATACAATCAAATTAATATTTCAGTACAAATCAAAATAATATTTCAATACAATTAGATTACCACCACATTTCCCCTTTTCTATTTTAATAAAAAGAAAAAAAGCAAAAGGTTATGACTAACAAAAGAAAAACTATATACAAAAGTACAATAACTATATACAATATATACAAGTAATAAATACCTAAACAGGTATTTGACGAATCAGAGAAAATAATTCCATTATCTATCCTATTTTGATAATTCCAAGATGTATCTAATGTACTTTCTATCCTAATTAATTTTCAACTATAACTAACTAATCTTCAACCATAACTAACTAATCTTCAACTCCCTCAGAGACCCAAGAAGGGAATAATATTAGCTAACAAAAATAAAAACAGGAAGTGCATGCAAGCAACTTCCAAAAAAAATTTTGTGAGTTGACAGAAACAGCCAGCTGCCTGGGCAGTCACCTGAGGTTTCTCCGCAGTGTTGGGGCATCATCTTCAGCCTATAGGCTTAGTGTATCTGACAGACTCATTTGTGAAGTAGGATGTACACAAGGTCAACAGTTCAACCTCACATTGGGTGAGAGCAGTCCACGTACCAGAAACACCTGAATTCCACTAGTGTCCTGTCATGATTCAGGATTTTAAATTCTGGAAATTGTTGACAGTTTTTTAATTCAGCTGTCCATTCTTCTTGGCTGTGTATATATGGCTTCATCTCAGCATCCCCTTCTTCTCCACATCCCTCTATTAAATGCCAGTCTACTTTTGAGAGGCATGAGCTTTCAGCTGCTGTTCCATTGTACAACAGAATCCATCGGCCCTCTGCCTGTTAAGCTGCCTTCGAAGAAAAGGGCACCGTACCTTTTCCGGATGCGAAGGCCACTTCAGGGATGGGGCCATATTGTCCTGGCCTCAGAAGATGCCTTTTGATAAAGCCATAACCACACTTGTTTTGGCAAGAATCAGTAGTCCCTTGTTTCGTGATCTGTCTGTCCATTTTGTCCTGTTGATTCGAGGATACTTTGTTGTCCAGTGGCTAACTTTTGCCAGAATGAAAGTTGACTCCATATGCAGTTTCTTCAATGCTCATATTTTCTCTAAAGTAGATTGGTACTGCCAGGAGCCGACATGTCTCAAAAAAGAAAAATTTTCTAAGTTATTAAAACATTTTAAATGCCATATTCTGTAGATCTCTGAAGGGTTTGAAGATGACCTGTCTAAAACATCTCTGCTCAATTTTTAAAACATATCTAATATGACTACAAGTTCTATGATAATGTCTAACTACTAGCTTTCATTTCTTTATATCCTAATAGTTGATAATAATAACATTCAAGGATCAGAAATTTGCATTACATTGTTAAATGGATGGAATAAATACAATTAGAAATATACATATAGCATTTTCTAACAATATCAGTTTCAAATTTGTGTACAATATAAAACAATTCAATCCAATGTAAAGTATTTAAAACTAGTAATTGTCTTTCTCTTTTCTTTCTTTCTTTCTTTCTTTCTTTCTTTCTTTCTTTCTTTCTTTCTTTCTTTCTTTCTTTCTTTCTTTCTTTCTTTCTTTTTAAACAAGAACCTTAAATCTAATCTCCTTTGCTTAGCCTTTTTCCTAACCCTTGACAATAACTTGTAACCAACCCCCCTAAATACTGAAAATTATCCCAGACCCAGAACCCATTAAAAAGACCAAAAAACCACCTGCCCCACACCACCTCTTTGGGAATGTGGGCGTCGTATTCTTAAAATTGCTTCCTGCTGGGTATGGGCGAAGTTTTCTTTATCCTGAAAGAAAAATTTTAGGTTAATTGTCAAATTCTAGGAGAGGTAACTATATCCTTCATTATCCAGTCTGTGTATAATGCCAAAGTTGAGGGTTTATCTCAAGTCCTTATTCAAGTAGTCTTTGAGACTGGATCATCTCAGCTAGTCATCTCAAATTTGCTCTGAGCACCTTGTAGTTCAAAGCTGATCTGTGGATGATGTTTGTCAGCTTAATGATATTATTATTGTCCACGTGGAATTGTTGTTGTTGTGGGGCCCCATCTTCTTTCTGGAGACTTCAGTTGATGTTAGGCCTGGCCATGATTTCCTGCAGAAAACTGATAAGAGACTCGAACACAAAAACATATATATGCAGCTAGCCTTTTTTCTAGAATTAGTTAGTACTCTATGTGACCATTCATATCTTAACAAAGTTTAAAATGTATATATATATATTAATCTTGTAAATTTTGATATAAAATTTATACTTTGAGAAAAGTTTAAAGAATCAGAATAGAATCAAAGAGTTGAGATTAGTAATAGAATAGTCCCTTAATTAATTTTGCTTTTGTCCTGTACCATAGCAGAAATGGCTCTTATTCTGGCATGATACAGGGAGTTTGCATTTTCCTTTTAACAATATGCTTGATTTTAAAGAAGGAGAGAGCCATTCTCCAACTCCAAAGTCAGCTTTAAATTTTAATTGAACTGGGACTGTTAGAAGACCAATAGTGTTAAATCTTTAGAGAAAAGCAGAAACAAACATTTAGGAAGACATAAAATTTTTTTAGATAATATATACCCATACACCGTTTCACTCTGTTTCTTGGGATAGATGATTTGTCCCTTTTCTTCAGTTGTCTCATTTGTCCAGTGTTCTTCAGATTCCTTAACCTTCATTCTCCTAAAAGACAAAAACAAAAACCTTTCCCCAAGACTAATTTTGGGGATGTTCCTTTTTGGCAAGTTATTATCTGATGAAATGAAAAGGCATGTTTTATTGATACAAGTTAGTTTAAATTGGATGTTCATGCTGGTTAATGAACTATCACCTCCTCTAATTAAGAGGTCTCTCTTGTTCAAATCGAACCTTTATCAATTTTGATGGTACCCACAGCTTATCTTCTCCTGTAGAAACAAAAGCAAAACCACGTCCCCAATGTAATACATACCCTGGTTTCCATTCTGAGGTCAGCACATCCTTAAAGTATATAGGCTGATTTAATTCTGTAGTTTTTTCTATTATCCAATGTCTCTCTGCAGCTGTTGTTCCTTTCTCATTGGCATTCAGAAAATTCAAAGTTAGAAGAGCATTATGCAGTCTATTTCTGGGGGTTTTTGTTACCCATTTCTGTTTATTTAGCATATCCTTTAGAGTTCTGTTTGATCTTTCTATAACTGCTTGACCTGTAGGATTATGTGGTATGCCTGTAATATGCTTTATATTGTAATAAGCAAAAAACTGTTTCATTTTAACAGAGACATATGATGGAGCATTGTCAGTTTTGATTTGTGCAGGTATACCCATGATGGCCATAACTTCTAGCAAATGAGTGATTACAGAATCAGCTTTTTCAGAACTCAAAGCAGTTGCCCATTGAAATCCTGAATAAGTATCGATAGTGTGGTGTACATATTTCAATTTTCCAAATTCTGCAAAGTGAAACACATCCATCTGCCAGATTTCATTTCTCTGAGTACCCTTTGGGTTACATCCTGCTGGTAATGGCGTCTGATTGTAGAAGGAACAAGTAGGACATTTCTTTATTATTTCTTTGGCTTGTTGCCAGGTTATGGAAAAATCCTTTTTTAAACCTTTACTATTAACGTGATGTTTTTTATGAAATTCTGAGGCCTCCAGCACATTTCCTATCAATAATTTATCAATCTCTTCATTGCCTTGTGCTAGAGGGCCTGGCAGACCAGTATGGGATCGAATGTGAGTTATATATAAAGGATGATTCCTTTTCCTGATTGTATCTTGTAATTGAATAAATAGTGAAGTTAATTCTGAAGCATCAGGGATAAATTCTGCAGTCTCAATATGTAACACCACTCTTTCAGCATACTGAGAGTCAGTTACTATGTTGAGAGGTTCTGAAAAATCCATTAATACCAACAGAATAGCATACAATTCTGATTTTTGCACTGAATTATACGGACTTTGAACCACTTTACTTAAATTTTCTGATTTGTAACCTGCCTTTCCTTCTTTGTTGGCATCTGTATAAAATGTACGAACTCCAGATATGGGTTTTTGCCGTACAATTCGAGGCAAGATCCATTCAGCTCTCTTTATAAGATCAATTCTATTGCTTTTGGGATATTTGCTGTTAATTTCTCCCAAAAAATTACTGCAAGCTCTTTGCCAAGGTTCACTTTCTGTCCATAATTTTTCAATGTCCTCCTTAGTTAATGGTACGACAATTTCTGCTGGGTCTATGCCTGCTAATTGACGAAGTCTCATTTTTCCTTTGTAAATCAAGTCAGAGATTTTTTCCACATAAGTTTTTAATTTTTTATTTGGTTTATTTGGTAAAAATATCCATTCCAATATAATATCTTCCCTCTGCATTAATATTCCAGTAGGAGAACGCCTAGAAGGTAAGATAACCAAAATGCAATCCAGCTTTGGATCAATACGATTCACGTGTCCTTCATGCACTTTCTTTTCTACCAAGGCTAATTCTTTCTCAGCTTCAGGTGATAATTCTCTTGGACTATTTAAGTCCTTGTCACCTTCTAAGGTTTTGAACAAATTAGTCAGTTCATCATTTTTTACCCCAACAATAGTTCGTAGATGAGAAATATCTCCAAATAATCTTTGAAAGTCATTAAGAGTCTGTAGTCTATCTCTCCGAATTTGCACCTTTTGGGGTCTAATTTTTTGTAGCTCTATTTTATATCCTAAATAATTAATAGAATCTCCTCTTTGTATCTTTTCAGGAGCAATTTGTAATCCCCAGCGAGGCAAAATTTTCTTTACTTCTTCAAACATTATTTCTAAAGTATCTGCATTTGAGTCAGCTAGTAAAATATCGTCCATATAATGATAAATTATAGATTTAGGAAATTTTTTACGTATCACTTCCAATGGCTGTTGTACAAAATATTGGCACAGAGTTGGGCTATTCAACATTCCCTGTGGGAGGACCCTCCATTGAAATCTTTTAACCGGTTGAGAATTATTATAAGTAGGCACTGTAAAAGCAAATCTTTCTCTGTCTTTTTCTTGTAAGGGTATTGAAAAGAAACAGTCTTTTAAATCAATAACTATGAGAGGCCATCCTTTTGGTAACAGAGTAGGCAAAGGCATCCCAGATTGTAGAGAACCCATTGGCTGAATTACTTTGTTAATTGCCCTAAGGTCTGTTACCATTCTCCATTTACCAGATTTCTTTTTAATAACAAATACAGGAGAATTCCAAGGGCTGGTTGATTCTTCAATATGCTGAGCATTTAACTGTTCTTCTACCAGCTCTTCTAAAGCCTGGAGTTTCTCTGTTGTTAAAGGCCATTGCTGGACCCATACAGGCTTGTCTGTTAACCATTTTAAAGGTAGAGCTGTTGGTGTCTTTGGAAGATCATCAGTTATTGTGCCCTGTTCTTGTATAATATGGATGGCTGGTGACCACTCATTAGAACAATATCTTCTAATATTTCTCTCAGTAACATGTGCTAGTTTATGATTTGTTTCTGAGATTGGAGGGATGTTAATCTGAGTATTCCATTGTTGCAACAAGTCTCGACCCCACAGGTTCATAGTTATGTTAGCCACATATGGTTTTAATTTTCCTCTCTGTCCTTCTGGACCTATACATTCGAGCCATCTTGCACTCTGTTTCACCTGAGATAATGTCCCAATTCCTAACAGTTGAACGTTTACCTCCTGAAGAGGCCAAGTTGGATGCCAAAATTCTGGTGCAATTATGGTAACGTCCGCACCTGTGTCTACCAGACCAGACAACAAAACACCATTTATTTTTATCGTTAATTTTGGTCTTTGTTCATTAATAGAAGTTTGCCAAAAAATTTTCTTTATGTTTTCTCCTGAATTTTCTATTCTCTCTGTTTCATCATTCTGACCAGCATGATTTATTCCAATAGGCATTTGGTTATTTAATCGCTCTCCAGAGCAGGCATTTCCTCTATGGCTGCCGGAAAGGTTTGAACTGGATT
This sequence comes from Peromyscus maniculatus bairdii, assembly GCF_049852395.1. NCBI lineage: Eukaryota > Metazoa > Chordata > Mammalia > Rodentia > Cricetidae > Peromyscus > Peromyscus maniculatus. The sequence continues at coordinate 97,140,110 of NC_134875.1, forward strand.
TGCACTGGGGGCCTGCCTGAGGCCCCTCTGGGAGTTTCCCGAAGACTGAGGCAAAGGATTACCCTGTCTGTCCTTTGTTGATCTACATTCGTTGGTCCAGTGTTTTCCCTTACCACACCTTCTGCATACTCCAGAAGGAAGGGGCATTCTGTTGCCATTGTTCCTTGAAGAAACATTGTTTCTGGAAATGACCTGTCTACAGTCCCTTTTCAAATGTCCTTGCTTTCCACATCCAAAACATCTAACACTCCTCAAACCTTTTGAAATTACTTCTCCTACCCATGTATCATCATGCTCATCAGCTTCAACATTAATTGTTTCTCTAATCCAATCTTCCATAGGTGCAGATCTTGCCCTTAATGGCCTGATTATTCTTTTGCATGCTGCATTCGAATTCTCAAAGGCCAAAGATTCAATTATTGCCTTACCAGCTTCTGAATCCGAGACCGTTCTCTTTACTGCTGAAGCCAGTCTTTGTAAAAAATCTGTAAAAGACTCTTTTGGGCCTTGCTTCACCTTTGTAAATGACTCAGATTTTTTTCCTGGTTCCTCAACTTTGTCCCATGCATTCAAGGCTGCCGTTCGACATAAAATTAGGGTTTGGACATCATATAAACATTGTGCTTGTGCTGAAGCATATTGGCCTTCGCCCATAAGCTGATCCTGGCAAACTTGTACTCCTTTATCCCTCCACTGTTTTTCTATGTTTTTAGCCTCCTCCTTAAACCAAGTCAGAAATTGAAGTCTCTGGCTGGGTTCCAGAACACCTTGTGCGAGGTCCCGCCAGTCCTGTGGTACTATCCTATTATATGTTGACCAAGTGTTTAACATTTGCTTTACATATGGGGAATGCATGCCATAAGATACTATTGCCTCCTTAAACCTTTTTAAATCCAACATTTCAATTGGAGCCCAAGTATTTTGTGTAGCCATTTGATCAGGCATCTGCTGTACTGTTACAGGATAAATTAAGGGTGACTGTGTGAAAACAGGCTTTCTTTCTGCAACCTTATGATCCCGACTTGAAACAACTTCACTGTTAATTTCTTCTGTCTGAATTTTTACAGGTTTAACAAGTTCTTCTAACGCTGTTATCCTGGCACTTAAATTGACTATCTTTTTAAATATTAAAATGTGGATTATTATAGTGATGAGGTGCATAATTCCACCAATACTAATATTATATAGTTGTTCCATTGCCAGACTGCCTAAAATTTCGAACAAAAACCAATTTTCTTCCAATGTACACATAAAACCCATTTGTTTTTTAATGTGGAAAAAAAATTCTCTTTTAGATAGTTTCCTTTAAAATATCTGATATATTATGACTTACCAAATCTGCGTAGAATAGTAGAAATCCGAGGGGATTTTCAAAGCAGCCACCTAGTGTCCCAGGTGTAAATCCAGAGAGAGAGAGAGAGAGAGAGAGAGAGAGAGAGAGAGAGAGAGAGAGAGAGAAAAGAGAGAACGCACAAGAAAGCGTAGCCGGCTAAAGCTTAAATGCAGCCACGTGTTCCCTCTTGTGCCGAGTCAAGGCTTGGGTCTGGCTTCCTTAAGCTCCGACCACGTGCGTTGGCTTTACAGGCAGGGCAGGTCTGAGTTGTTTGTAGCACCGGCTTTAGGCAAGCTGCTCACAGACCTAGGCCCGGGCTAGAAGTTGCTACCCGGACTAGGACGCCAGCAGCTCGGACTAACAAGCCGATCGCCGCCGGCCGCCGTGTGCCGCCGCTGCCGCCGCCGCTGCCGCCGCGGGCCGCCTGCCGCCCTTGCCAAGCAGTTTTTAATGGATTCTTGTCACGTTGGGCGCCAGATGTAGATGTAACCAACCGTCTTATTAAATAAGAAACACAGAAACAATGTAAAAGAGAAAGCCGAGAGGTCAGAGCTCAGAGCTAAAATCTCACCCTTCCTCCTGCTGTCCCAGCTTCGCGAAAAGAGACCTTCTTCCTGTCGGTTCGTATTTTTAAAGTATGTTGTTCTGCCTTCTCATTGGTTGTAAACCCAAACACATGACTGCCTCGTCACTGTCTGAATGTACAGCCCCCTAGGTCTTAAAGGCATATGTCTCCAATGCTGGCTGTATCCCTGAACACACAGAGATCTTATGGGATTAAAGGCGTGTGCCACCACCGCCACACTCTTGCTATGGCTCTAATAGCTCTGACCCTGAACACACAGATATCTATGGGATTAAAGGCGTGTGCCACCACCGCCACACTCTTGCTATGGCTCTAATAGCTCTGACCCTGAACACACAGATATCTATGGGATTAAAGGCGTGTGCCACCACCGCCACACTCTTGCTATGGCTCTAATAGCTCTGACCCCCAGACAACTTTATTTATTAACATACAATCAAATTAATATTTCAGTACAAATCAAAATAATATTTCAATACAATTAGATTACCACCACAGCCTACCACCACTCACCACCTTCATTCCTCCTGTTATTCTTTGCCTCAATGGCTCTATTTGTTCATTCTTTTCCTCTCTCCATGCTTCAGCTCTCCTGGAGTCTATTTACTACCTACTGACCAGCTTTGTTTTACAATACAAAACAAATCATTCTTGCTCTCTGCTCAGTAACCTCAATAAGCTTCCCATCTCTCTAAAAGTAAACACATACTCTTTACTATGGTCTTGTAGACTACAAACTCTTAGTTCCTCTCCTTCCACTGGTCTTAAACCTTGCCACTCTTACTGCACAGTCTTTAACTCCTCTCCCAGGCCCTTCTCTCCAGGCACAATAACTGACTTCTTTTCTAGTGGCCTAGTTAACTTTGTACTTGTTCTTCTCTCTATCTGCACTATTCTAGTGTTGGAGGGTCATCATGTGCTCGTTACTGGCTCCCTGTATGAGCTTTCTTAAGCATTGCCATGTGGGCAGGACTTTTCCTGCTGACTTTGCCTATGACAGTTTCCTTTCCTCACACTATTAATTCACTACCTATCTAATTCTGTCTAAATTATTTTGCTTCAATCTGCTTGATATTTTATATAATTAAATACTTTTTTCTTTATTCTGTAATTTTCCTTAGGTGGCAACATCTAGGACCAATGGTTTATTTGTTGTTCGCGTTTTTATTAGTAAATTGTCAGCCCCAGCTTTTAGCACATACTATCTTTTAAAGGAATACTCAGTATCACAAATATTGCAAAATGTATATTAGAATAACTTTCACAAGAATCTTTCATGATTCCTGGGCACTATTGATTACAACTTAAAATGCTTACATGTTTGATGAAAAGATTTCACAGCAATTAGAAGATGACATTGTTTTCAATAGGAAAGTTGTCAACAAGTCTTTATGGATTGTTAAAGAATAAATAACCATTTATTTAATGAAATATGCCTCAACATTTAAACAAATGAGGCAAATCTCTGTGTATTGTTATAAAGGAATTCCTACAATGTATATTTAAGTTAAAATGCAAATGTTAAGAAAAATATATACAGAACAATTTCTCACCTGTATTTATAATCTACACTCCTTGCCTGTGAACACGTTCAAATTTACCAAGTGAGTATAGATTCAAGAAGTTGTGGTATCACTATTATCTATTCATAGTTCTCTGCACAAACCATCCCTGTTTCTCCTTATGTCTGCAAAATATTATTATTCTACTATAGGTTCTATTTTGCTAGTCTTTCAACTCTAGTCTGACTTTCAAGTCAGTCACTACCAAATACTTTTTACTTCTTTGCCCTTCACAATTTCCTCATAATTAACAACTGTTCAGAGACAACTTCTTGCATAAACCCAGTTGCTTCATTACTGTAGTTCGTATTCTTCATCTTGAAATTTCATTTAGTGCCAAGGACTGAACTGGGGATTTTTTTTGAATGGATAATTGAAGTATTAATATACTTATGCATGTTTACTTTTGTGTAGGTTATCTTTGTAATAAAGATAGCAGTAGAATCCATGTACAAAATAAGGATTAAGGTCAAGGGAAATGTCTACTCCTCTTTTGGTATCCCTTTATATATATTTTCATTAAAAAATAAAATATTTTAAGAGATGAAAGTTCTACTCATTATTATTATAAAATACAATGTAGATGCCTTTTCCTTTGAGAGATGTAATTTTAATCCTAAGAATATGTACTTGAATATAAATGTTCTGAGAATTACTTATTTGGAGGAAGGTAGATTATTTTAATAAAAGTAACCCATATTTTAAGTATAAAAATAAAAGTGAAAATTTTTAAATATCAGTTGCAAATTCATTATTTCAAATATCTACAGACATTTTTATGTTTGATTCCTTATTCCCACTAACATAATGTGTCTTTCATGCCAACATCTGAAATAGTATATATTTTATCATATATATTTCCATTGTATGATATTGAGTAGTGAAAGAAAAGGCCACTTTTTTATTTTGAAAACATTTTTAATTGTTGAATTGATATTCTTAGTTATGCTTTTTTAATTTGTGGAAGAAAGTATATATCTGTCTGTAAGAAAAAAAAAGCATTCTTGGTGGTTCAGTAAATTTTATATGCAATACATTCTCAAAGTGGAATAATACTCAATTATTTGATATTTCATGATAGACATAGATAGTAAACTAAAATATTTAAAAACCAACTAAAATGTAGTTGCTCATATTCTCTACCTTATTCGACTAAAACGAATACATCTGCACTGATAAGTGAGTTATCTATCAATTAATGTACTTTGTAACTTAGCATAAACAACTATGTATTGATAAATGAAAGCCATAGTCTGCAGGATAAATGTAGTCACTAAGTAAAATTGAAGGAACTGTAATCATTTCCTTCAAAATTCTTTCACTTAAAGCCCAAATCCTTTTGTCATTAAAAAAAGCACATTAACATCTAATAGACAAAAGCACTAGGTATTGTCCAAGCTGGGAGGAAGTCAGTAGTTGCCTATTTATCTGACATAAAATCTGCACAGGGCCCAGCATGCCCTACACAACCTGTTTACAAAAGGATAACTGGAGATGGTCTTAGGCATCATCCAGAAACATGTCCATCCATTTCTGTGAGAGAGGAGACAATGCTGTTAAAAGGTCTGATTGTCCCGGTTTTCTCTTGTCTAAAAGCTACTGTCACTTCAGAAGCACAACAATGCTCTAAGAAGCCTGCTCATCTGAGTCACAACATCATTGTCAGTTATGTCATTATGTTCTGAATCATGACAGATAAATTAATTCAAGAAACCTGTGTACCTGGTATGCAAGAAAAACCATTAAAAGCCAGAAGAAGTGAAAAAACATTTCATATATACACTGAGAAGATCAGTATATGTAAAAGGCACTGTGGCATAATAATAATAAAGAGCAAGGCTCTGTTCAGGTTACATTACTAGAATCTTCTCCTCTACCTTCCATTCCCAGTGGTGTAAAAATATCCAACTTTCTTAACCTTTGTGTACTATAAAGATATGGTTATAGTAATGGAATCTTTGAGGTGGATATGGGGATATATAATTATTTAAATATTCTTAAGAAATTAGAATGCATCTAGAAAGTAGCATGGATAAAATTATTCTTTATCAAGCACAGTAAGTACAGATTAGGAAATGCAATCACAGAATAAATATAGTATAAAAGGAGTACATTTAACACACCAATCAATACATATGCATGGTATTAACGTTAAGAAACTGCAAAGAATCATATTACAGGGCTATAGCAGAGTTCCTTATTTTCATACATTTACCCAATTCCACTTTCTGTTCATGATACATTTTTAATTTTGTACGCAAATAAAAATAAATCTTTATATAAGACCCACATACTAAAATCTAGGAATTAGAAACATATATGCCTCCTCTATAATACATAAGTTATACTCATTTTAAGCAATAAATCTGATAAAACTGATAATCATCTAATTGGCTGTTCAAAAAGACCATGTATTGAACAAATAATATTAGATATCTGCACGTATATAAGAAGCTACTCTTACTACATCTTCAAAAAGCCAGTTTTTATCCAATGCCAAACTTAAATGCTCAGTTCTCCTTATTCAACTTTACTGAAAACCCCTCATTGTATCATGTTTCCTTCTGACATGTTTAAAAAGAAAATGGAATAATGTAGGATATTCCAGTGGAATAAAACTATATTTTTCAGCATAATACAACTTCCAGAGTTATTTCAGCCAGTGTAATTGAAATCTCCTCATTCTGTACTAACATAATTTGGAATCACATATGTTTAGAATCAGAAATCTCTTACAAAAGTTGTAGAAAGTCTCTTGAACTCAGTGGGGAATATTTACATTAAATTACAATACAAAGGCTTCAGTGAACTTAAAGAAGTTGATAGCACTATCAAAGAAATTACAGTATGAAGGTAGTCATTATGGAAAATATTCTAGTGACTTACATATACTGTCACATTTGACTTGTATTCCAATATTCTTACATGCTATTTTGTAGGAAAATGTTCTTCTTTGTGGTTGTAGTACTATGTTCAGTACCAAAAAAATTATAGAATGGAAATTAACTTCACTCATCCTAATACTAAAATGATTTTGAAGGAGAAAAATAATCATCAATCTCACGCAGTTATAGACCTTGAAAGCTACAAATAGTGACCTGCCTACACGATATATTCACTGGAGTAATAGTGACACAAATATTCTGGGAGTAACCACCTTTTTATTGGATGTAAAACCTGATCCTTGAGATCAAATCTGTCTCAACACTGTCAATGAGACCAAGAACCCATGCTTAGCTAGGTCATGGGTCTTAGGGGAAAAACCTACTACTATTATTCTGCTACATGAACATACCAGTAAATGATTCCTAATGACATATTACCATATCCATAGATCAGCACATCACTAAACTCCTCAAGGAAGTTTCTTGTAGTACAATGGTAATTATCATAGAAACCCACAAATGAGCAATGTATAGACAGTGAGAGATTTTGGATGACTCACCACTAAATTATATGTTTTTAGAATAGCCTGCTTCTTGAGGCTCAGGGACAGAGGAAACTGAAACATAAGAGCCAGAGATAATGGATAACATCAAAAAAAAATATCGTTTTCCAGAAACAGTGTAGCTGAAGCACACATGAACTTACAGAGACAATGACAGCATGCACTCAACCTAGGCAAGTACAAGACAGACAAAATTCTCAGCATGGAGAAGGAGAAATGGGCACAATGGCCCACCCCTAACCAAGAAGCAACTCACAGTTGATAACTGCTAGGAGGGAGGAAATCAAATTTCTTCTATGGGATAACACTGAGTATATCAACTATACTCCAGTATGGGCTTTATATGTAGGAGTATTTGTTCGACACAGATCAGACTATGCTTTTTGTGTTCTTTTGTTTTATTTGTCTGGGGATTTTTTAAAGTAAGAGAAGAAACATGAAGCTGAGTGGGTAGGGAGGAATGGAGACGATCTGGGAGAAGGTGAAGGAGAGAAAATAAAAGAATATGATCAAAATATATTCTATTAAAGCTTTAAATATGATATAATTACAGGTAAAATTTGGAAAAATTTATATTTATTACTATGTAAAAATATAGCCATTTAATACTTTTTCTGGTTTAGAATACTACATTAATCTATTGTAAGATACAAACTAAGCAACTACTTTTTAAAGGATTCTACTACATTAAGGGTCTGGGTTAAAAGAAAAACAAGCTTCTCCCAATAGATCCTCTTTTTCCTAGAGGAGGGTAGGTACACTGTATCTACTCACATAAATAGATCATGATATGTACAATAAAGTATAATGAAGAAACAATAATAGGGTGAAAGGTATCAGGGAGTAGAAGTGGGCATTGTTATCTTAGATATGTTGTTCCAGAAACATATTCACATCTGTTTAAGGACTTAAAAAAGTGAAAAATGAGCCAGGAGGCAGAAGAAAAGGAGAATGTGAACATCCAGATGCAGAAATACAACAAAACATACCCCAGATAGGGACACTATTTTCACAGCACTTCTCTTTTAATCAGGAAGACAAAATAAAAAGAAAAACAAATTAAAAATTAAATTAAAATCTGATTGAGGGGCTGAAGGGTAGAGTGAGTATTGGTGAATGAATATTGGGTAAGATAATCCTGTGTCTCAAAACTAAATGATTATTTTCAAAAAATAGATACATGTATATCACAGAAGAATTATTTAACAATGAAAGAACCATTTCTGGTCATATTATTGTCATTGAAAATGTATTTTGGAATTACTTTATTATTGGCAAACATCTGTTAGAATATATTTTATTGTGTGAGAATATTACATTCTATAAAATTGATTAAAAATGTTTTCTGAAATATAGTTCTAACTCAATTTTAAATATATTTTAGGTGAGTCTTGAAAGTGGTCTGCAGAGGTATTTCATCTTAAGAGAGTAAACACTTTAATATGCATTATGAAAGTAAAGAAAAATATTCCTTTGACTATACTTTGGTTTCATTATATCCAAGTGAATAGAAAGTTAATGATGCAACTGACAAAATATATAAAATGGTGTTTGCAAGAGAGTGAAGAATAATTAATACACAGTGAGGGAAGAGTACTACCTAGGGCTAGAGAGATGGCTCAGCAGTTTAGAGCACTTACTACTCTTCCAAGGGACCTGGGTTCAATTCTCAGAAGGCACACAGCAGATTGCCTTTATGTTATTGTCTTTTCTGTTATGGAATATTATTTTAACTGGGCAAAGATGAGTGACATTTGTTTATGCTGCAGAATACTTAAATGTGTAAAGGCGTGTTACTTTTGTTTATGCTGCATTTGTTATGTAAAGATGTGTTGCATTTGTTTCACAGTGCCTGCCTTAGGCACCTGACTGGTCTAATAAAAAGCTGAACAGCCAACAGCTAGGCAGGAGAGGAATAGGGGGGCTGGCCAACAGAGAGAATAAATAGGAGGAGATATGTAGGCTCAAGAAGAAGGGAGAAGAAAGAGCAGAGAACAAGAGACACTTCTGAAGCAAGATCCCGGCGGCCACCAGCCAACCAAACATTGAGAAGCAAGTAAAAGTAAGATATATAGAAGTAAGAAAGGGAATAAACCCTGGGGCAAAAGGGAGGTAAAGAAAAACAGGCTAATTTAAGTTAAAAAAAAAAAACCTAAGCTAAGGCCAAGCATTCAAAACTAATAAGTCTTTGTGTCATGATTTAGGAGCTGGTTGCTGGCCCTAAAGAAAAAGCCTGGTACAGTTTTGCTACAGTTCCTGGGGATTCAATGTCCTCTTCTGCTAGCCTCAATAGGCACGTACATTTTATATGGGAATATGCAGGCAAAACACCTGTACACATTAAAAAACATACTTTATAATATTTGGATGTTGACTATGTTAGGTTAAGTACTAGGAACTAAAACATCTGTGCAAATTGGGTAATATTATCCTTATCCCTATTGCATAAGTGCCTAAGTACATTGTCTACACAATTCCAAGTCCTTGATTCTTTAACCCCAATTACTACTTATGGAATTCTACATCATTGAATACTTTCCTTTCCTATGAACCCCTTATCCGTGCTCTCTACTGACCTTCAATGTTATAAGTGCCATAAACGAATCTGTCTTCTACTATAAAGCATTTAAAAATAGAATCCTTGCCACTCATACTCTCCGATCCTGGTTCTCAGTGTCTGTCCTGAATTAGGATGATCTTCTGCTTGACATCATCCCACTTCTAAAAAGTCATAAACGATTTAGCTGTCTTTAGGCAATCAAGGTTCTGGCTACGCTAAGTGTAATCAGGGATCAGCATTGTAGGCAGTAGTTACAAATTTACAGAATGACTCTGCATATTGAGGAGATCCCCAGAGATTCTGCAGGCACATTTAAGTCTGAGAAGCCCTGCAATAAGCCAACATCAGAATCACTTGGGACATTTCTAAAACTACATTGTTTATAGAAGAATCTGTGGTAGGGTAGCCCAGCAGTGTGTTCTTTTTCACCCTCTAGGTGATTTTGATGTCTGCTTTTTAAGACTTATTCTCTAGGGACTGAGATCAGCAATACCAATGAATTGCAACAGATTTCTGGTTCTCAGTAGTGTCTGCATGTGTGAATTGTCTGGAAAATTTGTAGAGTCCTGTGAATACTCAGGATCTGTTGGAAACAAATGTATCCCAGTCTCTGAAGGATGGGTCTATGAAATGAATGGGTAGTATGTGTTTGTTTTCCTCTGAATATCCCAGCACTAGAAACCACTGCTACCAAATTACCTGATCAGTGTATCACTCTGCTAAAAGCATTTATCTTTTAGTAAAAATTTTATCCTTCTCAATGTATTACCACAAATATTAATACCACCATCTAATTCATCTTCTGTGACTATATGACTGTCATTTGTGACTTCTTGCAACATATTGTGTCTCTTTGATTTTGTTTCTTGTAAAAATACAAAAAAAGATCAAGCAATAACTTCCCTTTTCTGTTGAAATGAACAAATGAATGTGAAAGTAACATTTTGAAAATTTTCATATGCTACAAATATGTGTTTTCAAATTTATTTTATTTGCTATTACACTTTCTCAAACAATGGGAGTATATATGGCAGTGGACTTAGCTTTTCTCTCATATAATTATGAACATGTGGCCAGAAGTTATCAGATATCATGGAAACTAGAGCTTTTACTTCTTCAAAAATCCAGGTGTAAAAGTTCTAATTAGATACAGTGTGCAAAGTTCATGAAAAAAAAAACTTCCCATGAATTTTTTAAACTTTATTTTATTTTTCAATATAATTTAATTCTACATATCAGCCACAGATTCCCTTGTTCTCCCCCCTCCCGCTCCCCTCTCCTTTCCCCCAGCCCACCCTCCATTCTCATCTCCTCCAGGGCAAAGACTCCCCCAAGGATTGAGATCAACCTGGTAGACTCAGTCCAGGCAGGTCCATTCCCCTCTTCCCAGGCTGAGCCAAGCATCCCTGCATAATCCCCAGGTTTCAAACAGCAACTCATGCACTGAGCACAGGACAGAACTGTCTGAATGCCTCCCAAACAGATCAAGCCAATCAACTGTTTCACCTATTCAGAGGGCCTGATCCAGTTGGGGGCCCCTCAGCCTTTGGTTCATAGTTCACATGTTTCCATTCGTTTGGCTCTTTGTCCCTGTGCTTTATGCAACCTTGGTCTCAACAATTCTCGCTCATATAAACCCTCCTCTTTCTTGCTGATTGGACTCCCGGAGCTCCACCTGGGGCCTAGCCGTGGATCTCTGCATCCAGTTCCCTCAGTCACTGGATGAGGTTTCTAGCATGACAATTAGGGTGTTTGGCCATCCTATCACCAGAGTAGGTCAGTTTGGGCTGTCTCTTGACCATTGCCAGTAGTCTATTGTGGGGGCATCATTGTGGATTTCTGGGGACCTCTCTAGCACTTTGTTTCTTCCTTTTCTCATGTGGTCTTCATTTACCATGGTCTCCTATTCCTTGTTCTCCCTCTCTGTTCTTGTTCCAGCTGGGATCTCCCACTCCCCCAAGCTCTCTTTCCCTCGACCCTCGCCCTTCATTACCCCCACTCATGTCCAGGCTGTTCATGTAGATCTCATCCATTTCTTCGTCATTGGGCAATCCCCGTGTCTTTCTTGGGGTCCTGTTTTCCAGGTAGCCTCCCTGGTGTTGTAAGAAGCAGTCCAGTCATCCTTGTTCCACCTCTAGTATCCTCCTATGAGTGAGTATATACCATGTTTGTCTTTCTGAGTCTGGGTTACCTCACTCAGAAAGATGAGATTGTTTGTCTTGACTAACAGTTCAGGAACTCCAAAGGCATTCTCCTCAAAACTTAATTTGACATGAGCCCTTTGTTACTTTACCCTTCCCAATTGGTAAGTCGAGGGTTATACTGAGATTCTATGCTTCAAACCAGCTTCCTTATGATGATGACAAAGCCGATCCACAGATCTCACTTTAGGTAGTGAGTATCCCTGCAATCCCTGGGCTGGCTGGTTGTCCTAGGTACCACAAGAAAACCACAGAATCAAGCCAATAAGCATCATTCCTCTATGCTCTCTACTTCAACTCCTTCCTCCAGGTTTCTGCCTTGGCTTATTATCCTGATTTCCCTCAGTGATAGACTGTAATATGGAAGAGTAAGCGGACATAAACCTTACCTCTCCAAGTTGCTTTTGGTTATGGTGCTTTATCACAGCAATAGAAACCCTAAGACGTTACCTAAATTCTTTATGTCTTTTCTCCTTTTCTACCACTTTATTGATTGCTCCTTGTCTTTTATTTTTGTAGCTTTGTTTTTCCACTTTCCTTCTAAGTCTTTGTAAGTGCTTCCTTGTGTTTTTCACAAGGGTGTATAGATCTTAGTCCGAGTTCTTCCTAAGTCAGGCTTCACTGCACAACTCAACAGAATAAGAGAGCATTGAGTCACATATCCCAATTCTATACATCAGAGCATAGATCTTACAGATATGTGTCCACACAGAAATGGTGAAATCTAATGAATAAGTCCTGGTGATCTACTATACATCAAGGTCATTATAATTAATGATAATGTATATTTGAGTTTCAGGAGAGAATAGGCTTTAAATCTCAAAAATAAATGGAGATTCTCACAAATAAATGAAAATTATATCTTAATTAACCTGGTGGTGTTAATTACTTCAACTTATATGTGTATATCAAAAACACATTGTGTACAGTACAACACACACACACATATATATAAATAAAATATAAAATTGAAAATTTCATATCATATAAGGAGTGAAAATATTTAAAAAGCAGTGAAATTCATGATAAAGGCAGATGGAGATCTTGATGTTTGTAATGTCTGCTTTAGAAAAATAGAAAAATATTATTTTCAAAATATCAGACTTAACAATTTAAAAATAGATTTCTATTAACCTATAATTTTATATTTATTAGATCATAACTTTGATATTCATTTTATTTAACACACTGAATAAATAATGTATACATTTTATTTTCCTCCAAAAGTATTTTCTAAAAAATATAGAGTTTGAGAGCTGAGGAAATTGTGCAGTCAGCTGCAGTTCTTGTTGTGCAAGCATGAGGAGCTGGGTTTGAATCCCCAGTGCTCCTGTACAATGTTTACTATGGGTGTTTGTGCCTCTGACTCCAGCATTAGATGATGGAGGCAGACAGATCTCAAGAACCTGTTGTTTGGCCAGCCCTGCCAAAAAGGTAAGTTTCCAATTCAGTGAGAATGATCTATCTTGAGGCAGTGTCTATAATGAGAGGAAAATGCTTTTTCCTGACCTCTGAATGTGTGTGCATGGGCTCACATACCTGAATATTCACTTGAATACATATCACACACACACACACACACACACACACACACACACACACACACACACACACACACACACACACACACACCATATATATATACCGGACACTACACACAGTAAAAAAATATAATTCTATTTTAGTTGATCATTTATCTGGCCTTGGATGTATAGTTTGGCTAATAGTTATAAGGCCCTGAGTTCCATCTCTGGTACTACAAATAAAATGATAATGGTAGTATTTAGATAATAAATATAATTGTGAATTTTTCACTCAATTACATCATTAAAATCTTATTAATTAATTTACTCATGTTTGGGAATATAGCTTAAAGAGAACTTGCCTAGCATAGCTGAGTACCTGATCAAATTTTGATTGTCATGTCTACTGTCTACTACTGAAATTTCAGAGTGAAATACATGTGGCAGAGTGCTTGTGAACATATTAATTCTTAATTCTATGCAGTAGACAATGCATATAGGCCTACACTTTCTCATATAGGTTGTGACTCAAAGATGGATAGAGCCAGTAGGAAATGATTTGATTAGATAATGCTGGGGTTTCTTTTCTTATGCCCCTGTCATTCAAGTTTCAACTTAATTGTTATGTTGTTAGAGGGAAGTTCACTGACACTTAACGAAGTTCAAAGATCACCTCATTTAATTCTCTGTGGAGTGCCCATTAACCTTCAACACCGTATGACTGGTTCATCCTGCTTAATTGTTTCTCAGGCTCCCTCTACGTCAAATCAAAAAGGCAAAAGACTCGCTGTGATTTATTACGGTGTCCTCAATGTCTAGAACAGTTCCAGGCATATTGTAAAATAACTCAATACATATTGTTTATTCATGGTTCAAAAAATTATGCATATATGGTCATTTTATTAAAAGTAGAGCTTTTAAGAAATCAAATCATAATTTGGATAACTTGAAAAAAATGAAAGTAGTCCACCAATGATTTATACCTGTTATGATTTTGCATTTCAAGACACAAATAGGTAAACATCCCTCTTCATTATTTTTTTTGAATAACTCCCTTTATGCCCAATAAAGTATCAACATTTCCTTTAGGAAGAGAAACTTACACTTTTCCTACAAATCACAAATATTTGCACATGCTCACATGGCTACAAAAAACCTTTACACTCATACATATATGTGTATTTTAGAAGTATACTTGTTCATAAATGTGTTTATAATATGTCATTTGTCATCATTTTATGTTTATTACTGTTAGTGAGTATAAATAAGTATGTTCCTTGCTATGTTTCCTTCACTGGGTTTTGAATTCCCCATGGATGATAACCTTCTTATAATGTAGAAAAATTTTAAACTGTAGCCATTACATAAAAGCATGATGTGTTCTAGTTTTGAACATTTACCTCAGTGTTCTAATTAAAATGTCATTTTAGCAGACATATCTCCTTATCTGGATGCCTTGAGCACTTTGAAATGACTTACTGAGTATTTTAACTCATCCTGCATTGAATGGAAGCATATCAAAATTGCCTGATATTCAAATGTGCTATCACCAGCTATAAATAGAACACTGCCTTCTGCCAAAGGTGAATTATTTGTGATAAGGCTATTTTGATCAAAATGTTTCCTCACTTAAATAATACATGGAAAACCCAATTTATTCCTACACAATAATTTTTTAAAGAATTGCATATAATATTAAACATTGTCTTCAGTATATGCCACTATAATTTTAAGAGAAAGTGGGAGGCCCTTAGATTTCATTTGCTTCCAATGACAGCTCACTGATGAATAAAATCGATTTAACAGAAGAGGCTAATTGTATAGAACAAGTAAATATTACACATACCGTGCTCATTTGCCTAAAATTATACAGGTAATGCCTGTAGTTAGTTTCTTAATTTCTTGTTATAAGACAATTGCATCTCGTTTAGCAGTGTTTAATTGCATTGTTTCTATCGCTAGAATAATAGCACATTCCCTTTTTAAGATGTTGAATGACACATTTAGATTGTAATCACTTATTATCCTTCTCTAAGCAAACCACTCAAGAGTTTTTGTTGCAATGAAAATCTGATTTTCTAGTCATGATGGCCAAATGGGAGTATTTTAGATAAATCTATGTCCTGTATATAATCTTATTCACTTGTGGTTAAACTATTAGCTTAATAGGCCTAGTTAGCTAATAATGTTACTATTTTCTACAAGTATCACTATAAACTTGTATTGCTTAACTTCACATCCCAAACTACTAAAGAAGCCTTTGTTTCTCACTTTGTATGCTTGCATTGTTGTGCTATACTTGGAATCTAGACTGCTTTTCAAATGGCCATATTTTAAAAGCTTGATCTCCACCACGATCTGCCATAGAATGGTGGTAGGATCAAATACAGTCCACTAAGGGTAAATTAGGTCATGGGGGATGTTCTTGAAGGGGATATTGAAGTCCTATGCCTTTCTAGCTCTCTGCCCTTTGTGTCCTAGCCTCAAAGGAAAGAAACATTTTACTTTAGCATGTACATGCCACCATGATTTTCTTCCTCTTCATAGTCTGAAAAGCAAAAAGGGCTAATCAACCATGAACTGAAAACTCCAAACCCCAAATCAAATAAACTATTTTTTAAGGAAATGTATTGTTTCAGGTATATGTTACAGTAATGGAAGGTTAACACATGGGAAATGCATGTCTACATGTAGTAGTCAGGTGTTTGTCACTGACAAAACAGCTAACAAAAACAACTTTAAGAAGGAAAATAAATCACTTAATTTCACAGTTTCATAGGTTTGAATCCATGGTTGCTAGCTCTCTCCAGGTTTTGAGAGAGAGAACGAGATCTATTTTGTATGCAGGGACGTGTTTATGGAGCTAGAGAAGTTGGTAATTGCCCTGCTGATTTTCAGTCTTGCTTTGTGGTCCAGTATTTCCTCACTATTCCCCAACTCCTCTCTTTTGGCACAGTAATATATGTTCTGTGGCATTTTATATTGGAAGTGTGTAATTTTCTTTTTTATTTTTCTTGGTTATGATACAGTAAAGAAATTGCCTTG
Organism: Peromyscus maniculatus bairdii; assembly: GCF_049852395.1. NCBI lineage: Eukaryota > Metazoa > Chordata > Mammalia > Rodentia > Cricetidae > Peromyscus > Peromyscus maniculatus. Next base: position 97,156,368 of record NC_134875.1, read on the forward strand.
AGTCTCAGAAGAGACTTTGGAATTTTAAACTATTGAGAACTGTGAAAGACTATAAGGGCTTTTGAAGTTGAACTAAATGCCTATTAGGCTAAATGCATTTTCCAGGAAGTGGAATGTTGTTTCAATGAGATGTCATCCATAGTGTTGGGCATTGAATACTTGCTGGCATTGTTTGGGCATGTTAAGAGGTGCTACTATCAGTTTGTTCCCTTTTTTTCCTGCTTGTAGTTCAGTTGCCATGCCTGCCTTCCCCATTGTGATGGTCATGGACTCTTATCCCTTTGGAACCACAGGCCCAGCATAAACCCTTCCTTCTATAAGTTGTATGGTGTCTTGCTGCAGCAATAGAAAAATAACTAACACATCATATCAAGAGCATATTCACTGGATGGAGTAATAACAACGTGTATGTTCAGGGGAAGGGCATTTTTCTGCATGCTCCATACAGTCTTATATTACTCAGTATGACCACTCTGCATGTGTGATTCCTATGGATGGGGATACTGAACTTAAGAGATCACATTAGGCTATAAAGCTTAAAATTTCAAGCAGTGGAGTCATAAATATTGGGTTTTTTTAAACAAAAAAATCTTATTATGCATACAAACATCTTTTACAAGGTCAGATTTTTGTTATTACTTTCATTATTTTATTAATGAGAACTGATAGCAAAGTTTTCACTTGTAGTCTTTTTACAGTACAATTGTTATATTATAGAATCAACAATTGTTCTAAAAAGATTTGGAATTCAGTTAAATGTGTATGGATTAAGAATGAGAGCTCTATTTTTTCTCACTTGGAAATTCTCCTTCTTGGGTCATGTTTCTCATATATACCCAGAGTTATGAAGGTAGAAATGCTTTATCTGGTGGAAATGGAAACCGTATCTCTGGACAACTCTTGTCAACTAACTTTCAGGATACCACCAATATATGTTAGCAAGCTGTTAGAAATTTACATAAAGTTATATTTATTTAAGACTCATATTTAGTGTGTTGTTTATATGTAAAGCTAACATTAAATGTGATTCAACATTCTGGCATTCTTTAATAAATGAATATCTTTAAAGAGTATATGTACCTTATGTTGCAGCATTTTAGGATTTTCTATTTCTCTAGTGCCTTCTACATTTTTAAAGGAGTAAAAATGAAAACACGCATGGTTTATTAAAAATATATTATGCTAGTGCATCCACAAGTAAAGTATATTTTCATACTTGTTGTGTAGTCTTAGAAAACATAAACATAGTGTGTGTCCTAGTATGTACTAAAACAATACTTTTTAAAATATAACAAAATTCTTAATAACATCTTAAGTTTTGCACAATGGAAAAATGTGTAGCATTATGCTTTATTAATTACAGTACCACAATAGCTGTTTTTGTGTAAAAAGGTAGTGACAGGTTGGCTTATGTATTTGTAAAATGACAAATGTAGATTTACTTGTTTGTTTTTTCTCATGTGGATTTCCGTATAATGGCAAGTTATGCATTTTGTATATCTATCATTCTCAGTATATCATCAGTGATTTCTTTGTAGGCAGGCTAAAGATAGTCATATGACTAAACTAAACAAATGCAGAAACTTAAACTTAGCTTTACTCCCTTCATTCGTAGGAAATAATCATCATTTGTTGTTTAACTTTCATTTAAATGCTTGTTTTATGCTGTCTTTATTTGGACTACACTTCATTAAGCCTCAATTTACATATAAGTTTGCTTATGTCTTAGTGCTCAAGTTCATGTGTCTCAGTTCACTAATGAAATGCCTTCTAACCTGTAAAACTTCAGATGAGCTCAAAGAGCCATATAAAAGTACATTTCAGGTTTCAAAAGGAAAAAAGGGGAGTTCAGGTCTTCTGGGGCTATGGGACACTGCAAACATTAGCACCATTCTTATTCCAAGTTATAGTCATTGCGTTCTCTCAATTCCCTGTTCCCATATGTTAAATCTACCTATCTGATAATTACATCCGTTTCAAATGCCCCATTACTTCTCTTTCTATCCTGTTTCCATAGTAATCTTATCTTAACATTTCCAAATTCAGTTTGAAAACATAACTAAAGTTTACCAGCATGTATGGAAAGTGAATATGAATTGAGATTAGACATACATTTAGATAAAATAAGAGATTAATGCTCAGTTACAAATGTATTATTGTTTCAAGATGTGCAAGTTCAAGAGGTGACATAGTTCAAGACACACTAAAATTGAGTAAACAGATGTCAGAAGGAATTTGTTAGTGTTGTTCATCTACTTATGCCTGATGTGTGCTTTTACTTTGAAGTACCTTTCACCACCAGAGCTCAAGTTTCAGGCAGTTGCTATTTCCTACATGTCTAAATTCCTGTTTGCTAACCTCAAAACCAGGCTTTAATGTGTTAGAGATAAGGGTCAGCAGAGAAATAATCCAATAATAATTATTCCCCATCCCCACACTTTCATCTAATTACACACTTGAGTTCTTCTTTCATATGACTCAGAGCCCTTGGAGAAGATCTCAAGATTACATGGCTTGGACTCCAGCTCTTTTGTTCAGTCTGCATAACTGACTCATTTTCATTGAAACTATACTATTCCCTGCATTCTTCCTCTCCTGTTTTCCCTTTCTTACTCTCCTCTTCCCTAAGTTTCACAAAGTTGTTGTCATTACATCTCCTACATATTATTTTTCCTTTCCTGAGAATTATTGCTTTAAATTAGTTGGATAATATTTTTGTTCTTTGCCTTTGACTTCTTCCATATTAAACAACAATCAAATATTTACCTGGTTTGCATAGGTGAACTATTGCATACAACTAGTATAGACATTTATCTAAAACTTTGTAAATAAATAATACATAGGCTAAATAAAAAGATCAAATATAATTAATAAAGATTATATCTTTGTTATGCATGTGTTGTTACCCATGGCTCACCAACTTCATAGTTATACTAAGCTTACTATACTTATATATCAAGTTACTTATTTTACATAGTTGAATTTTGTATTAATATACTCCTATAAAGAATCTCATGCCACACATTTTTATTTATCTGATGGAAATGAACTAGAAGTCTATAAAAATTCAGGTAATGGAGAAGGAGATTAATTAGTAATGCTAAATATAGTTTTCTCAAATTCTATTGAATTATTTAAGTCAGTATCATATAAGAAATAATTATGTAATTTGTCAGTAGTGTGAATTTGGCTGGGCAAGTGAATATAGAATAATAGAGTTAAATCCTCAATGAAAGGAATCAGAAAGCTAATATGGTACCCTAAGTTTCAAAAGGATAAAACATATTTTAACCTCAATCATCACAACACTAATTTCATCTAAAAAGCTTACAAAAGGGGTGGTTTAGGATAAACATGAGTTTAGAGATAAACAAGTGTAAGCAGAAGGATAAGTCTCTGAAAAATTAGAGAAGGAGAACAGTTGCCTTTCTAGAAAACAGAATAACTTTTAGGATACATAATCCATTGTGGATTATAAAGGTCAGAATATGCCTGTGCTTTTTCTCTGAGGCACTAATTTAAACCATAGGTCATAGTTCATTAATCAGTATGAAAGCAAACAAAAAAAGATTACATTTAGTTATGAAATTAACATATACAATGTGTTCAGTTAAGTATTGTGGAATAAAAACTCACTGATGATATGAAGATGTTTATAGTCAGATGGCAGGAGCAAAAGAATTATATATATATATATATATATATATATATATATCCATTCTATATATATATATATCCATTCTATACCAAGGTATTCCATCATATATATATATATATATATATATATATATATATATAAGATTAAATGTTGACGTCATACTATAAAGCTAACAGTATGAGCAGAAGTGGGAAATATGATTGTATGGAATGAGATGAGACAGTATCATGATTAGTTGTTTGCATTATAAAAGTAATATACATAAGAATGACATATTAATATAGGATCTATGAAGGACAGGATTTTCTTGCTAACTGTGTATAACACTCCCTTGCTGAGCAGAGGCTCACTACTATACAAAGATCATGATCTTTTGGAAAGGAAGAAGTTACTTTATTATATGGGGCTGATTTTAAAAACAAATATGGAAAATGAAAATACTATTAAAATACATTTTGATCTAATTCAGGAATATTCCAATATTTGAATTAAAAATAAAATTGTGAAATTATAAACCAAGACATATATGAATTATTTAAAGTGAGTGTGTTATTTAAGATAACAAATGAAGCCATTACATAATGTTAAACTAGAACAAGAGATTTATTAGGTTTTTACCTGTTTTCTCTTTACTCCCTTCTGTGGGGCAAACAATTTAATATGCCTATTTATTCTCTCCTGTTTTTCAAAGCAGATACATAGTTCAAAGAGGAGTGATAATATTTACTCTAAGTACAATTAGTAGAAAAAACATATCACACATTCTACCTAAATATTTTCATCGTGCTTTATTGTCTACCACTGAAATGTTTTAGAGTGATATTTTTATAAATTCCTGTATTCATACATATCAGTATCAATACAATATACAGGAATACAATAAATTAATCTTTAGATTTTGTTGCATCTCTAGGTTTTATCTGTGTACAAATGATGCATGCACATAGGCATGTGTGTATGGAAATCAAAAGAAACCTTGAGAGTGTCAGTTCGTTCTTTTCCAACATGAGTCTCAGTGATTCTGGTTCTCAGCCTTTGGGGACGGTGCTTTGGTCTGCAGAACCATCTCAAAGGCCCAGAATGCATTTTTAAAATCACATTTGTAGCTCATTTACTGTCTATTTCTGGTAATGATAGAAATCATATTCTCTCTTCCTCAGTTGAAACTGACAGTAATTACTATGAGTGATCCCACTGTCATTTATGGTTTATTTTTGACATTTTATTTCAGTTTTATTAAATTATGATTGACTGTCAAATTATTTCCAAAATCACTCTAGTTTATAATGAACAAATCATCTTCCATGGTTTTCAGAAGAAAAGTAACCTAATTGAACTAATGAAAACACTGGTCAATCCCCACAATATTCATAAATGTATTATGAATACCCTAACTATATATTTCATTTGTTTACTTGAACAGTGATTTAGTGACGGTGGTGGTGGTGGTGGTGGTGGTGGTGGTGGTGTGTGTCTGTGTATACAAGTGCACATGCAACATTTGCTTCATTAGTGTATGAGTAGCTAAGTAGCACTTTCCTTATTTAACATATTGCTTTACAGTGTTGCTTCTGGGCTTAAATAAACTTTGGTTCAAATTATTTTTATTAATTATTAGTTATAGTATTTTACTTTTCTCTATGGCAGTTCCTTGAAGGTGAAAATTTATAAGAATAAAATTACAATCCTGATTGCCCATAGTGTGTACCAAAGGTGATAAGGCTGCAGTCTAATTTAGCTATGATTTAAGTCCATAATCTGTTTGTTATAAATTGAATACCTTGTAGAGAATATCTTATACAAATTATTATTTTGCCATAGTTACAGAATTTAATGTAACCTCTTAGAGATTTGTAAACAGTAATTCCCTGACCTGCCCTGGTTTAGATCACCATGGATTCCCTCATAATAGTTCATATGAGACTCAAATCCACAAATTGAAAAGAGTATCAATGATTCTAAAGCCTAATGCCAGTTACCCTGATTCAGTATATGTATGTTGGGCTAACCTGGGCATTCTTGCATACTAACAAGTGTATATGAGTTATTTCTTTGTCTTTTAAAAATAATTTTCTTTATTATTGACAATTTCAGACATGCATATAATATAATAGTATCATACCACTACCTCCTGGAGAATAAAACAGTATTTACTACATTTTGAAATCTAAAAAAGTAAAAATCACAATGTAGAGAAGGAGCTGGTACAGAATATAGAAAATGTTTTTCACTACAACTCTTATCTGTTGTATTAGAGACCCTCAAATGTACAACATTTTTTAGCAACTAAGTTATCTGCAAATATGAGGTTTGGGGTATACTCTGGTTCTGTGCAGACTAATTTCCAAGTGATTCTTTGAACAGAAACTGAATCTGAAACCAAATGAGTGAAAATCTCAAATTATAACTTCAATACACACTTTCAAAGTGTGTAAGTCTAATCAATATTGAAATAAACATATCTAAGCTCTATCCTAAAAAAAGCAACCAATAATCCTACCAAGCTACAAACCCTACAAACCACAAAATTGATCAACAACTGTGGAGCCTGCATGGGGCTGGACAACCCTCTGCATAGCGAGACCATTGTGTAACTTGATCTCCTTGGTAGGCTCCCTGGCAGTAGGATCAGAGTCCATCCCTGGTGCATGAGCAGGCTTTTGGGAGCCCACTTCTATGATGGGACACCTCGCACAGACTTGGGGCAGGTGGAGGGGCTTGGACCTGCCTCTACTAAATGTACCTCCCCATGGGAGGCCTTACCTTCTTGTAGGAAGGAATGGGGGCTGGGTTGGGAGGGGGAGGGGAGGGGGACAGCAGGAGGGAAGAGGGGGCTCTTTGGTATGTAAAATGAATAATTTTTTCCTTAATAAAAAAATGACCAGCTTTGCAAAATATCCCCAAGAATATTATATAACACTTATATCTTGGATATAACCAATAGCCATCTGATTGGACTTAAGGCCCAAACAAAAGTGGGAATTCATATCTGGTATTTTAAACTTATCCAACTAATTGTCACTGTTGGGATAATGGCTCCTAAAGGAGAATCTACTACTGCATTTTCCTAAGGCAGGAGAGTTTCTAACTGTACTCTAAATACTTATGCCCACCAAAGTGTATACCTTTCAGTTTGCATCAAAGAAGCTTCGTTTTGTTGCAGATGGAGACCACTACAGATATCCACAACTGATCTAAATGCATAGACCAACTGACCACTGGATGCTGAACCCCATATGATAAATCTACCCCACAAGCCATACACCTAAAATTGAGGGAACATCACAGAAGAGGGGCCAGAAAGATTGTAAGAGTGAGAGGATGAGGACACATGTTGTGAGATAGTATCTCTATAAGAGATATGATAGGGCTGGTGCACATACTAAGGCTCAAGAACATGGTTGCCTAAACAAAACCTGAACAATGACAGTACCAGTTGGCATGCTAACATGAGTGTGGGAAATCTCACAAGACCCCACCCATAAATGAAGAATTGTGGGCATTCAATAACTTCTGAGAGAAGGAGAGTCAGTCTTCTCCAGAGATGAACCCCCTAATAAGTTATCTAACACTATGTAGTCAACCTTAATCACCTACACAGATAAGTAACACTAACTGTACTTAGCAAGTTATACATGTGTGAGTATATATGTTTCTTGGAATAAGAAAGAAGAAGCCATAACTTTGAGATGGAAAAAGGGAACACAAGGAAAGACTAATAAATCAACAAAGAAAAAGTTAAAATGGTGCATATCTTAAAAATCTTAATTATTCTAGGAAGCAGAGATACAGAGAGAAAGAAAAAGAGACAGACAGACAGAGACAGAGATTCAGAGACAGACAGGGAGTGTGTGTGTGTGTATAATATTCAATGAATGTTTGGACATAGTTGTACTGAGGTTTCAGACTTGATTTTATTAAGGCCTCCACAGTTAAATGTAAATGATAGATGGTGGCATGTATACATTTTATTTGTATTTTATATTTGTATTTGACCTATAGCCTACAGTTGTGTGTACGGCAATGAATTCCATCTGATGTGTATGTAACAGCAGAAAGACTGAATCACATTTCTAGGAGAAGTTCCAAAATGAATAAAACATAAACATCATCCTTGACAAATTCACAAGGCTAAAATAAATATATGCCATACTAAGTTTCCTGAGGAAAAGAAAAAAAAATGTGAGAAGAAAGCTGTTTTACAACACGCAGACCCAGAGTAGATGACAAACATTTGAATTTTTCAAGTGATTTGGCTATCACTAACAAACATAATTCTTCCATGCAAATGTCCATTTTTTACTAGATTTCAGTAGACTGGCCAAAACACAAACCATTTCCAAACCCTCCTGGTCACAGTTAGATGGTATTAGTACAACTTCTCCGTATATACATATGTTTGTATAAAACTTAAGTATCAGTTATAAATAACTTTTGGAGCATATCTTCAAACTTTGGAAATGTTTATAGTCTAAGATAATATTATACAAAAGAACAAATTTACGAAAGAAATTTTTTCTCTCTCCAAGCCAACTAGTATTTCCATTAATAAAAAACCCTTGTGGTTTGGTTTTTATTAAGGATATGAATTTACCACTGCTTCTCAACTGTTTGCTTATAAATTTTTTTGATATTAAAATAAATAAAATTTATTTTCTTTTTCTCAGTATTAGATGGTGTCTTAGGAGAATATTTGGCTTTTAATAATACTCTTCACATTAAATATATCATTTATTGCTAATTTGAAACTTATAAGATGACTTTTTATGAACAAATAGTGTCCAATATTTATGGGAGAGTGCTTGTGATGTTAACCACTTAAAGAGTATAAAATAACAGTTTTTAATGAAATTTTAATAATTGAAGTGATACCCTAAAGAATATATCACATGAAATAATTCTTTGGGATAATTAAAACTAAAAGCAGAGGAAATGAAAAAAGAGTAAACAAAGAGAAAAAGAATACAAAACTGGGGGGGAGTGAACTGATTTATTCGAAGTGACAAAAAAAAGAGATTCCAGCTGGGCGCTGGTGGCACATGCCTTTAATCACAGCACTCGGGAGGCAGAGGTAGGTGGATCTGTGAGAGTTTGGGGCCAGCCTGGTCTCCAAAGCGAGTTCCAGGAAAGGTACAAAGCCACACAGAGAAACTCTGTCTCGAAAAGCCAAGAAAGAGAGAGAGAGAGAAAGAGAGAGAGAGAAAGAGAGAGAGAGAGAGAGAGAGAGAGAGAGAGAGAGAGAGAGAGAGAGAGAGAGAGAGAGAGAGAGAGAGAGGAAGGGGGAGGGGAGAGAGAGAGGAAGGGGGAGGGGGAGAGGGAGGGGGAGTGGAAGTGGGAGGGAGAGAGATTCCATAGGACTTTCATCCTAGGACCCTTCACACATGCTCTTGAGTAAGAGATAGTATCTGCAATCAACTTGACTAGAGAGGGAGGAGCTTGAACATGTCTGTAAGGGAGACTCATTTCTTGAAGCATAGTGATGCAGACTGACAGAAAAATCATGACTGTTCAAAGGAGAGATAATAAAGAACCTGAATCTTTATTGATGTAAATGGCCAATTCTTGATTGAATATGTCAGCATGGTTATCATCATTGGCAGGAATAACCTTGATGCCTGCCAAGTATCTAGTCAAGGTTTTTATTTTTCCAATGTTTCTCTCCCTCCCTCCCTCCCCCTCCCTCCTTCCTTCCCTCCTTCCTCTCCTCTGTCCCTCAATGCCTTGATCCCTTTCCCCCTCTTCATGTAAGACCACATAAGAAGATTGTAACATGCTAACATTATCCTAGATTGAAAACTAGGCAAACATTTCATTAGAGGAGATCACTGACTTTAACATGAACCTCAACAATTTGCATAAGTTGGAACACTTAAAATATGTAAAAATCAAGTGTATAACACAGCTTCTTAAAATATCACACTTTCCTGAGCATTAGAAAAGAGTGCTACACAGATCTTATTTAGAGAGACATTAGTCTATGAGACAGTTATCTGTTCTTCATATGGAAAATAATGTAAGCAAGTTGAAGAAAAACAAAGGCTGTTTAAACGACACTGAAAATGAATCCAGGTTATGAATAAATTAATAGCAATATCAGTGTTAGCAAACTAACAGTGCTGAAAATAATACAATGAAATATTCCTGACAAAATAGCAGAAAAATGAATTTCCTGAAAATAATTAGTTGCTGGATAGCTGCAATGCAAGAATATTAATTACTGTCAACAACTGTTCTTACTCAATATTCTTACTACATTTAGGAAGTAGAAATTCTTAATAAAATTTCAATTAAATGGTATGTTAAATGTATTAAAAATTTGCTGTATATGGCCATACCATGAGCTAAATAGACTAGAAGTGTGTTTGTAACTAGGAATGAAAATAAGAGGCAAAAAAACATATATGGGGCAATAGTACACAAATGGACAAAGTAAATATATTATCACCATACAGGAAGTTCCATATTTAACTAACAAACTGACTGAAAATAAACTAATAGGCCTGTCGAGTTTCTTCCCTAACTGTATGGAGAAATTAAAAATAAAATGATGTAATTTTATCACAGTTTTATATAATTATAATATATAATTTAACTATGAATATTGAGTATAAATAGTATTACTTAGATTTTTAGGACTATATTGTCTTATGCATCTCTCACTCTAGTGTATATTATGACTCGTGAAGCATCTGTAATTTAAAAGAATGAATATTTTTCAATTCTTATATAAACCAGCTTACATTTTAACTTAAATGATGCTTGCTTTTCCAGTCACCAGGAATTTAGGAAAGTTGGTTATGTGCATTCTGTTCTATCATTATATTACAAGCTCCTAGAAATCTGGTTTATCCTGCTTTCCATTTGCATGATAGTGTAAATCTCCTCAAATATTTTCTCAGTAAAGTTTTATAAATGGCAGATGAAATTGAGAAATTTTGCTTAAAATGAGTGACAGAATCATTTGGTTAGGTTAAAGCATGGGAAGGAATTTCATCAAATTATGTAGATATTAGTTATACTATACAGTTTTATTACAGTGTTTTTTTAATGTTATAAATACACACAGCTACATTATTATACAGTTTATGGTATTTTGGAAACTCTGACTATAGAAAATTTGCTAAATACAATGAAAACAATGTATTAAAATTATATTTCCAATAAAAATCCATTAAACTTTCTAGTCACAACTGGTATTGGATCATCTGCAGTTTGCTGGGTGTTCAATAGTAGTCATTCATCAGCAGTAGTGTATCTACTTAATTGGAATGTACAAGAGATAACCTGAAGTAACAGAGAATAGATGTGCAGTCAAACATGGTGAGTGAGGTTAGACAGACCCAGAAAGACAAATGTCACATGTTCTTTCTAATATGTATATTTTAACATTGAATCTATAGATTTATGGTTTTAGCTTGGATTGCCTATAGAATCCAGGACATTAGAATGGACCAATGGTGGGGAGCAGGAAGGAAGATGTTAAGATATGAAGGCTAGTGCAATACAGATGATTTGAAGCTACTAACTAGGAAGAATGTTTATGGAGGGAGAGGCATGGAAAGATGAGGCAGAAGCTAATAATGGGATAACACTAAGGATGGTTTAAAAAATCCATATGGAAAACTACTCTGTCTCTCTGTCTCCTTATATATACATATATATGTATGTATAATATATATATGACACAATTTGATTCATATTACCCTGCACAGTGAATAATGCATATCCTAGAAACCAACGATTGCCAAATAAAAAGCCCATTTCCAGGTGTGGGATACCTCCCCTCGGGTTGATAGTCAGAGATGCTCTAGACACCACCAAAACAATACAGGCTACTGTTATTGCTCTTGGTTGCCCACCAGAACTTGATGATAAGGCTCTATTACTGAAGCTACAACACAGCTTTGGTAAAAAGACAGGGAGAAATCAAGTTGTTATTGGCCACCAAGCTTCCCCTTTGCTGTTTGCTTTGATAGTTCTGAGAGGTGTCATGTAGGCTGCTGGGACAAAAAGTCATCAACAGTCTTACCTAGCCATTAACCCTGTGGGCTACAATAATTACTTGTATGACAATATAGTCCCTTGGTTACAAAAATGACACAAATATTTAGGTAATGGTGAACCACATTCTGATTTGATTTAAGACTCACTCCACTGTAACATATGAATGCCTGGTGATATACATCTGTCCAAGAACTCACGAACATAGTATCAAACTGCCCTCTAAGTTCTTATCTCTATACACATAGATTAGTGCAGCTATAATACCTCATCAGAAAGGGTCTTTGAGTGGTAGACAGTGTTTAATACAAAAACTCACTACTGACCAAAGTGCAGAAAATAAATGTCACTGAAGTGCTCAGCTACAATTGGATATCAATATCATACTGCCTCCAGCCCTTCCCCAAACTCAGGGAATATCAAGTAAAAGGAGGCAGAAAGATAGAAAGTGCTAGATGTCAGGGAGGACCAGAGTAAAATAGTATCTTCTGGGCATGATAGGACCACTGCATTCATGCACTTAATAGCTGTGTCTGCCTTCATATGAGCTACACAAGATGAAGCCAGTCAACATTCTAGTGTAGAGGGGGGAAATACTCAGAAATCCCTAGTGCCAACCAAGGAATTACTGACAGTTGATGGTTTTTCCAGGAAGGAGAATTAGTGTTCTTTGTGTTCTTCAAGGGTGTAGTCACTAGTTGGTTGATTACCCTTGTGCCATTGGATGGTCCCATTTTCCTAAACATATAGGAAAAACAATTTGAACTTGGTAGGCTATTAAAAAAGAAAAGAGGACAAAAGGTTGAGGGGAGATTGGGAGTGGATCTGCGAGTTAGGAGAAGAGAAGTTGAATATGATCAAAATACATTTCATAAAATTCTCCAATGATTAATTACTGTGTATATTTTAAAAAGGAGTTCAATGAATATTTTCAAAATTATATTATTCTTTATTCTAAATTAATTAACTCTTACTCTCAAGACATAATAAATGATTATTGCTGATTAAAGATCTAAATTCTATTTCAAATCTCCATAAAATAATTTCATTGCTTTGCACTTCCCTGATTGCTAGAGATGTTGAACATCAGCTTTGCGGTGGTGGCGCACACCTTTAATCCCAGCACTCGGGAGGCAGAGCCAGGAGGATTTCTGTGAGTTCGAGGCCATCCTGGTCTACAGATCAAGATCCAGGACAGGCATCAAAACTACACAGAAAAATCCTGTCCAAAAAAAAAAAAAAAAAAAGAATGTTGAACATCTATCTCCTTAAGTAGTTTTTGGCCATTTGAGATTTTTCTGTTGAGAATTCTCTGTTTAGATCTCTACATGCATTTTAAATTGGATTATTTTGATTGTTGATATCTAGTTTCTTGAGTTCTTTATATATTTATGAAATCAGCCCTCTGTCAAATGTGAGGTTGATGAAGTGTTTTACCATTCTTGTAGGCTGTCTTGTAGGCATACTTTTGACAGTGTCCTTTGCCTTACAGAAGCTTTTTAGTTTCATGAGGTCTCATTTATTAATTGTTGAACTCATTGCATGTGCTATTGGTGTTCTGTTCAGGAAGTTGTCTCCTGTGCCAATGTGTTCAAGGCTACTTCCCATTTTCTCTTTTATCAGGTTCAGTATATCTGGTTTTATGTTGAGGTTTTGATGCATTTGGACTTGAGTTTTGTTCAAGATTATAAATATGAATCAATTTGCATTCTTCTACGTGCAGACATAGAGTTGGACCAACACCATTTGTTGAAGATGTTTTATTTTATCCATTGTACAATTTTGGAATCCTTATCTAAAATCAGGTGTCCATAGGTGTGTGGGTTTACATCTGGGTCTTCAATTCGATTCCGTTGATAAGCCTGTCTGTTTTTATGCCAACACCATGCAGTTTTTATTACTATAGCTCCGTAGTAGAGCTCTAAATCAGGGATGGTGATACTTCTAGAAGTTCTTTTATTATACAGGATTGTTTCAGCTATTCTGCATTTTTTGTTTTTCCATATGAAGTTGAGTATTGTTCTTTCAAGATCTTTAAAGAAATATGTTTGGATTAAAATGGGGACTGCATTGAATCTGTAGATTTCTTTCTGGCCATTTAAACTATGTTAATCCTACCAATCCTGAGATTCCATCTTACATCTGTCAGAATGGCTAAAATAAAAATCACAAGTGATAGCTCATGCTATAAAAGGATATGGAGCAAGGAGACCACTCCTCTCTGCATGGTGGGAGTACAAAATTGTACAGCCACCTGGGAAATCAGTGTGGTGGTTTCTCAGAAAACTGGAAATCAATCTATCACAGTACCTAACTATACCACTTTTGGGCATATACCCAAAGGATTCTCAATCATACCATAATGGTGTTTGCTCAATTATGTTCATAGCAGTTTTATTTCTAATAGCCTTAACCTGGAAACAACCCAGATGCCCCTCAACTGAGGAATGGATAAAAAAGTGGTACTTTTACACAATGGAATATTACTCAGCTGTTAAAAAACAAGGACACTGGGAAAATTGAAAGTAAATGGATGGAACTAGAAAAATATCATCCTGAGTGAGGTAACCCAGATGGAGAAAGACAAACATGGCATGTACTTAATCATAAGTGGGTATTACCTGTAAAATAAAGGATAACTTTGCTACAAGCCACAGATCCAGAGAGACTAGGTAGCAATAGGGTTCATAGGAGGACACTCAGATCTCCCCTCCGGGGGGGAGAGATTTTGTGAGTGAGCTGGTGAGGATGGGAGCATGAGTGACTCGGGAGGGGTGCTCAGGGAAGGGGCAGTGCTGAGGGAGCATTTTGGGGTCAGGTGGAAGCCTGATGCTAGGGAATCTCCCAGAAGTGTATGGGGAGGACCTTAGCCTTTATTCCTAGTAATAGTGGAGAAGTAGCCTGAACTGGCTCTCTCCAGTGACAATTACATGGCCTAATTGGCATCAGAGAGGCACCATCCAGTAACTGATGGAGGCAGATACAGAGACCCAGAGCCAAACATTAGGTGGAGTTCAGGAATCCAGCAGAGGAGGAGAAAGGAGTGTAGGAGCTAGAGCGTTCAAGAACACGACTGGAAGGTTCACACAATCAACTAATTTGGGCTCATAGCTGTAGCTAGAGTTTTCCTGGCCCACAGTCAGGACAAATCTCTAGCAACAAATGGCGCCCAATGTGGGGCAAGAGTTTCCACCTATTTGAAAAAAAATAGGTTAGTAAATAAAACACTGATGGCCAGTAGTCAGGCAGGAGGAAGTATAGGCAGGACAAGGAGGAGAAGAATTCTGGGAAGTGGAAGGCTGAGTCAGAGACACTGCCAGCCGCCACCATGACAAGCCACATGTGAAGATGCAGGTAAGCCACGAGCCACGTGGCAAGGTATAGATTTATGGAAATGGATTAATTTAAGATATAAGAACAGTTAGCAAGAAGCCTGCCATGGCCATACAGTCTGTAGGCAATATAAGTCTCTGTGTTTACTTGGTTGGGTTTGAGCGGCTGTGGGACTGGCGGGTGAGAGAGATTTGTCCTGACTGTGGGCAAGGCAGGAAAACTCTAGCTACACATAGCGGCTCACAGAAACTAAACTGACAACCCGGGAGCCTGCATGGAACCAGCCTAGGCACTTTGCATACATTTTACAGTTGTTTAGCTTGGTCCTCTGTACTCCTTACAGCCAGAACAGGGGCTGTCTCTGAATCTTTTACTGGCTTTGGGACCCTACTCATCATGGAACTCTACTCCTCATACTGGGTTGCCTTGCCAAGCCTCAATACACGGAGAGGTGCTTAGTCTTACTGCAACTTGTTATGCTATGCTTTATTAATACTCGTGGGAGACCTGCCATTTTCTAGATGGAGACAGAAGAGGAGGGGATAGGGAGGTTGGAGGCTTCAGCTGAGATTCAAAATAATAGATGAATAAAAAAATTAAAAATGCTTTTATTGTACTATTTTTTAAGAAGGCTGTTTCATTATTTTGGGGGACAAAGATGGTAGATCATTATCTGATGAATTCACAATTATATAAATGTGTGATAACATTGTTGGCAAAAATCACATAATCCTTAGTCTTTAAATAAAAATAAGTGTCATTTATTATTGATTCTCTTCCTCCTTCAGTGATTAACCCTGCATATCCTAAAACATAAATAATTTTATACATCACAGATTAGCAAAATAAACAATGGTTTAACTATCAAGAAATAGAAAAATGCTATATTATAAAGTGGAGTAAAACTAAATATTCATATTTTACATACAGCTACATAATCTGTATTACTTTCTTCCATTATAAACACTATACTGCTCTCAGCATTTCTTAGTTGCCTGTAGTTATTTGTGTAGGGTTGAGGCCTCAGATTGTCTTTCAGTGAAGAACACACCAATTGGTTATCCAATACCAAACAGTCAGCCCTGAAAACACATGCCAAAACTAACATTATACAGAGAAGGTTTAATTTATATATTTAGGAACGCAACACACAGGCACACACACACACACACCACATGTATATAAAACAACAGTGATAAAAGAGGTCAGGAATTTGAAAGAGGACAAGGAAGGGTATTATGGGAGGATTTGAAGAAAGGAAGGGGAAAGAGGGAATGATGTAAATAAAATCTCAAAAGAAGAAAATTTTTTAAAAATTTACACTGTTTATCTGATTTAATTATTCAGAAAATTTAATCTAACAAAATATATTTAGGGCATAATAACATAAATAATGGCATTGCATCACTAGTGATATAGTCAGTTCTCATTAACAGTTTGTAGGTAAAAACTGTGCTCTCTTGTCTTAATTCTGTTTCAGTTAACAGAAGCCCTGTCCAGATTTAAGAGAAAACATCATATGTGAAATATATGTTTTAATTCTTACTTAAAAGTAATAATTTTCTTTGAGGAAATCTTAGAATCATAGAAACATAAAAAGAGAGAAAATCTATTGTCATTTTATGATCTAGGATCATCAATTAGAAAATAAATTTTAAAAAATGAATATGTAAATAAATAAACATCTTTATCAGTATCTAAAGTTAATGTTATTTTACTGTAATATATACACCATTTGCTAAAATTACTTTTGTATTCCAATGCATTCTGAGTACTTCTTGTTAAGTATTCCAACACATCAATTTAAAGGAATCAAATTCTGTTACAGCATAATTTTTTTAACCAATCAGTCTTCAATTGATGGGCATTTAAGTTGATTTTGATCTATTGATGAAAGCAAAAAGCTTGATGTTATTAAAGTACCTTTTAAAAAATTAATGCATACATTTCAGAGTCTAATTTTGTGCCAGGAGTATATATTTGTTTTATATGACTTTAAATAAATACATCTTCTATTCTTTTAAAATTGTAGAATCATGCTAATGTAATGATACAAGTGGTTAGCTAAACTAATTTTATGCATTATGGTGGAAATGAGTAGATGCCTGCATCAAATCCTAAATTTGAATCTTGAAATAACTGCTGCTGCATGAGTGACATTCCTTAGCATGGGACTTGCTATTTTAAAACATCCAGATATATTCATTGATTCTTTAGTAAAGAACTGAGTACTTTATAAAGCAGTTCAAGTGACTATTCTTATCTGTAATATAAAAATGTTTTGGACTAAGTTCTATTCCAAGAGAATTAAAATCCTAAAAGATATGCCTAATCTTTACCAAGTTTATTTAGGTCAAACAATCTTCTCCACCAAAGGGTGCATAGATGACCATGGTCTAGAATGTAACCTGTGGACATATTGGTGTCTGAAGGCTATTCTGTCACAGGGGCCATGCAGATCTGAGTGGCCTGAGCAGCGACACAGGGCCTTGGTATTATCATCTGGGGCAGGGCTGGTGCAGAGGGCCATGTCTGGTCCTTGGACTTACAGCAGGCAGAATTTGAGTTGGTCCATGGCTCCTGTTACCACTGAGGTCTGCGTGGATGCCAGTAGTCTAGTCATCCACCTGAGACCATGTTGGTGTTTGAGGGACATGACCATACTGATATGGGTGTCCTGGGCTCCTACCTGGTTTCATGGTGACATCCAGGTCTGAGCTGTTGCTAAGGACCATGTCTGGGTCCGTGACCCGCTGCAGCTGTGGTCTGTGTTAATATTCATGGCCAATGCTACCACAAGGGACCATAGGAACCATGCAGGTAAAATCCCATGGACATTTTGAGCCAACCCCACCCTTCACTGGTCCTAGAATAGCTGGCCTCACCCCTCATTGGACACTAAAGCAGAAAAGTTGGTCCTGCTCCTCATGGGAGAGACCCCCATCCTCCCACCCACCCCCACACTCAAGGGAGATGGCTCACCATGGCATGGACCTAGGAGAGCTAGTTCTGCCACTCACGTGAGGCAGGTGGTCCAAGTAGCCCAGACTGACTAGCTCAGCTACCACACAGGCCCACCTCCTGGGCCCTGTGTTGGCCCATACTAACAGTTACCCCATCTATGACCTGATGGAATAGGTGAAGTAACTGGTACTGTAGAACAATAACTACAGGATCTCCCCGATTCAGGGCAACTTCAGGATCTCTAGAGGAGTTTTGGTGAGGGTCCAGTGATGATGGTGTGCCAGAGGTCTTGAACCAGACCAATGACCCATTGCAGTTAATATTTGCGGGTGGGGTTGATTGGACAAAAGGGTATACTGAGTGACACACTGCAACTCCCAATGAAAATGAATCCCCATGAACTTTAAGACATTTTCCTATTTCTATGAAGAATAGCACCGGAATGTTTACTGGAGTTACACTGCTTTGTGGAATGATTTTGGTAAGACAGCCATTTTCACAACGTGCATATTCTTCCAGTCTTGTGAATGGGAGAATTTCTTATCCTCCAGCATCCTCTTCATTCTTCTCTCTAGTATTTTTTTAGGAGTTCTTTCACTTCTGTGTTTGGATTTATTCTAAAATTATTCTCATGTGATTGTGAATGGGACTGTTTCCCCGACTTCTTCTTTGACACGAGATTATATATGGAGGCTACTAATTAACACTCCTGGACATGTTCCTTAAGAATTCTATACTCTAACTTGCACATTCATGTTTATTGTCACTCCATTCCCAATACCAAGAAATTAAAATCAACCTAGATGTCCATCAAATGAAGAATGGGTAAACAAAATGTGATACATATATATGGTGGAATTTTATTTAACCATAAAGACAAATAAAATTGCAGGAAAATCAACAGAATTGGAAAATATTTTTATTATGTGAGACAGCCAGGCTCAGAAAAACACTGTGTATACTCCCTCAAATGGTGCTCTTAGCTTCCCAGTTGTTATATATGTTCATTTATGTGGCTGTACACAGAAAGGGGCCTATGAGTGGGGATAATAGATGCTTGAAGAGAAAAGGGTAATAGAGTGTATGTGATATGAAAATTAAAATAAGGATATTATTGGGAGAATATGAGCAAGTCTAGGGAGATAGAATGACAGCGAGGCCATGAAAAACTGACTATATAAGAAAATAATATAAGGAAATCTGTAATCTAAGACAACTAATATTCAAGTAAAAGTAAGCTGTGAGATTGGTCAAGAATTTAACTTACCTGATTTCTTTATTGTAGGAGCCTTGAGATTCTTGAGAAACACAATGCTATTTATTTTACTTTATTTTTGCAAATGCCAAGCCAATGTAGACACTCACTGTCATTTCACTGTATAGACAGTGTCAGCATATTTTCTAAAAATAAAGCCTCTCATTTACATGTGTTGAATGAGAATTTTGTCAGGGTGGAAACATGAATCTTGAAACACTAGCCACAAAATTATTGCTTAGATGTATACATTAATTTTCAATGCCCCCTGATGATTTCTGACAAACATTTTTATGTTATTGCAGATCTTTCTATTAAAATTTAACAATGTCCTTGTAGTAAGAATAGTAGTTTTATTGAAGAAACATTTTATATAAAATTTAAGCCGTCAATGCAACATATCTGGAAGGAATGCGTTCTTCTCATGGTAGATATTTACTAGTTGATGATTGACATTTTAAAAGCTTTTTCTACAAAAATTTATATTCTGCTCCTAGTCACCATAAAAGCAGAATATTCAATGACTTTTGATGTCCTAATGATTGCCTTTTACATTTGTGCGTTTGTTTTTACTGGACTAGAGAACTGAAACAGTTTCATGTATCCCAGACTGACCTCAAATTCACCATATAGCTTAAGCAGGACTTGAATTCTGGACTTTTTTGCTTTGACCTCCCAAGTGCTGGAATTATAGGCACAATCTAATGATTGATTTTTCTATGAAAATATTTGTACAAAATTGGTATGATGCTTTAGTATTTTTTCTTTTCCTTTCCTTTTTTTTATAATTAGATTTAATATTACATATCAGCCACGGATTCCCCTGACCCCCCTCCTCCCGCCTCCCATTCCCATCTCCTCCAGGGCAAGGACTCCCCTGGGGATTCAGCTCAACCTGGTAGATTCAGTCCAGGCAGGTCCAGTCCCCTCCTCCCAGGCTGGGCAAAGTGACCCTGCATAGGCCCCAGGTTCCAAATAGCCAGCTCATGCACTAAGGACAGGTCCCGGTCCCACTGCCTGGGTGCCTCCCAAACAGTTCAAGCTGATCAACTGTCTCACTTATCCAGACTGCTGGCAATGGTTGAGAGAAAGCCTGAACTGACCTACTCCGGTGATAGGATGGGCAAACACCCCAACTGTCGTGGTAGAACTGTCATCCAATGACTGATGGGAGCAGATGCAGAGATCCACGGCCACGCTGCAGGTGAAACTCCGGGAGTCCAATCAGTGAGAAAGAGGAGGGATTGTATGAGCGAGAATTGTTGAGACCATGATTGGCAAAAGCACAGACAAATAGCCAAACTAGTGGAAACACATGAACTATGAACCAATAGCTGAGGAGCCCCCAACAGGTTTAGTATTTTTTCTTTTAAGTTTTGAAACTGCTCCATTGAGGAAATGGAGAATAAAACTCCCTCAATTGCAACTTAATATATATCTTCTAATAATATGATATTTAGCCAACACTTTAAGAATCTCATGCAACTTATTTTTATTATATTCACCACCCAGTCCTCCCCCAAAACTCCTCTCAGACCCACCACACCTCCCTAATCCCCGAAAATACTTTTAAAAATAGTGTTTACAAAATATGTTTACAAAAAGAGTATTACTCAGTATTACCACTTTGAGAGTATTTCCCAGTGAAAGATAAATTAACAAAGAACCTAGAGGTGCTTGATATGATTCCTCTAGTACCTAAAATGTATATTGGATATAGTTTATGAATCTGTGTTGTGTTTTCTTTGTATTCATTAAATAAACATTTTAAATGAATAATATATAGTTAAGAAAAATATGGAAGTGAAAAGATCAAATATTTTCTATAAAAATATGAAAACTGATGGGTCAATGAGATGTCTCAGTTCATGTGGAGGCTTGTCATCAAACTGGATGATGACCTGAGTTCCATCTCTAGGGAGCGCATGATAGAAGAAAACCAACTTCCGAAAGAAATTCTCTGACCTGCACAGGTCCCCCATGGCATGCATATACCTTCACACACACACACACACACACACACACACACACACACACACACACAAACACACAAACACATACACACATACATCATGTACACACACAAAGACAATAGAAAAAACATATAGGAAACGACTAACAAAATCAGTATATTTTTAACTAGAATAGTTGCATAGAGAAATAAAGCTCTCAAAAAATGTCAGTTTTGTTGTGTTGAAAACTAAAAAAAAGTTATTTTTTTATGAGAACTCTCAGAATTATCCACACAAAAAGTGTTAAAAAAATCTGTCCTATAAAAATTCATGGCTTATCATTTTGCTATGAAGTACAGTTTTTAATTTTAATCTAATCAAAACTTTATCTTTTTATTTTTATGATTTGTGCTTTGGGAATATACTTAAACTATGTTATTACATGAGTGTGTGTGTGTGTGTGTGTGTGTGTGTGTAATTTTTTGTATCAGTAAAATACCAATATAATGCCATCTATCTCAAATTGTGACATTTGTTCATTTATCTACAACTTACTAAGAGACATATAATAAAGTGTTATGTGCATATAAGGCATACACTCACATATAAAATATATACCTGCAACAAAGTTTCTCTTTATGTGTTTTAGCTTAATTTTGCATTATGGCTCCCTATTTTCTTGCTTCAGCCATTTCCCCGAAACACCTTTATTTCACAGAATAGTAAATAGCTGAGATTTTTGCTATTTGTCTTTGATATTCACTGTGTTTTTATTCAGTTGCATAAAAATATATAGGAATTTTATTTTATAAGACATCATATTGTTTATGATTTATTGTTCTTTAGAATATTAACTCCACCCCAAATGTTCTGTGACATACTATAACACACCCAGAGCAACTAGTTTATCAATAATTGTATGTAGCTATCACTTGACTGTGTAGATAAAATTTTCTCTATGCAAGCTCCTTCCATGAATGCTTATATGTGTGTCCATTTTGAAAAAGAAAATCTGGTAATCATTGGGCAGTTGGGAAGGAGCAACGGACTGGAAGGTTGTTTGTATTTCCAAAGTGAAAAATAGAAATTTTGTGAACACTTGCTGGTTGATTTCTTACAAAGTATAATTCATGGCTGTTAAAATGCTTTAAAGACTTAGCTAGTAAATTTCATTTGCCTAGGAAGATTCATAAGATGAATTGGTATTGGCTAGGCACTCCGTGTACATTAGGCAGTGTCTGTGCCATATGACATTACCTATAATCCATTATTTTATTCATTTATTCAGCAAACATTTTGATACATTCTGTATGTCAAGCCCTTTTCTAAGAATTGAGATAAAGCAGTGAATCAACCAGAAGAAAAGATCAAAATCTTCATTTTGGAAGAACTGAAGCAATAAATATGACAGATTACTGCCTTTGAGGTATCTGAAAATTGAGAAATGCTGTAGAAAATCGCATATGCCTGTTTCTCCAATTTCAGTGTGCATGTGAATCACCGATGAATCTCAGTTCAGGGAAGAATGATTCAACAGGTCTCGATAGGGGGTGCACTGAGATTCTATACTTCTGCCAAGTTCCTCATGAATACCTGTTGTACTGGTTTGAGAACTGTTTTAGTAACAAAGTATAGTCAGTGTAATGGGGATCATGAGAAAAAAAAATAAAATAAATAAAAGGGAAAGTGACTGAGATTTTCATTGTGGTGATTATGGTTATTTATGAAGTGATAATTGGGCAAAGCAGGTGGGAGATCTCAGCTAATGTTTATAGGTAACTAAACCCAACCAGTTCTTCCCTTATTGTTACTATGCAGGTCTTTAAAAGAGAGATGCGGACTAGTTGACAGGTTGGCTGTGAAAGCCTGGACTTCAGGGGAGGAGACAATACAGAAGGTTGAAATTTTCTGTCATATTCTCACAGTAATCTTCTACTGTTCATCTTTTTTCCCTCATTTTAGAATGAGGAAACATGGTTAGAGGATGTAACTAGCTGATTTACCTTGGCAGCAGTAGACTAGAAACTCCAAACATCATCAGCTTTGTTCCAAAGGCCACACAGTTACATGGTGTCTATAGTTAAAGAATCAGTACAGATCACTGTAAAATATCATGCACTTAATCAGAACAAGTCAAAAATGTTTTTAGGCAGAAAAACTTGAGTTGACAGTTCATCATTTTAGCTGCCTTGCTTGGCTACTGTAGACAGATTCCTGTAAGTCAATACCTGGCAACTTTCCAGTTGATCTGGAAAGGCATGCTCATCTGGGTGTGACTGTTTCTATTCATTCACACCCTTGGGCCATGGCTTATTAGAATTAAGAAAAGCACAGGGTTAGTGATCTGGGCTACAGAAGTCTGTGCTTTCTGAGGATTTGGAAGGATGGGGAGGGGTATGGTGAATATTGTGGCCTCACTGTGATACAGTGGCATGTACTAAGTGATATTTCAGAAATCCCCAGTAGCAAAATCGAACTCCGGGTGTCCACAGTTATACAACAGACATTAGTATCATTAGTGCTTTCCTTTGTCTCCTCACCTCACTTTTCTTGTCCTTCCCCTCCCAAGTAAAATGTTTGCACTGGAGTTTGTGCTGCTGGCTGAGCTAAGCGAAATGGTAATGCTAAATGTGTTTAATGGGTCTACCCAGGATAATTCTTTTAGGTTTCTGAATATTGCCTGGCAGAGTCTCAAAAATATTTGCTAGAGCCAAGAATGACTTTAAGTTTCCTTAATGATAGTGAAGTCATATCAATAGTTGTGCAATTGTTATTTTAGGGGAATTTATTCTTTAGACTGTGAAGGTCAGTCCCCTTATCTCCTCTATCCTTACTTTTCCAAGGAAGTGTTCATTAGAATTTTGTCAATGTACACTCAGTGTCTGTGTGTATGATGTTGACACTTAAATTGCATAAATTTTTACATATAATTATACCACTGTTTTCACTCAAACTTATCATTTTGAGTTCTATACATGAAGGGTATGTTTGACCTTCTGCTTATTTATTTCTAAATTTTGACAAGCAGGGAGTTTTCATGTCGATGGAGAAAGGATGATGTCTGAATATGCTAGAATGTTTATAGACTACCTTTTAGACATTACTTTGTATCGTTCTAATGGTTTACAGTTCAATCCATGGCTTGATAAATACATACAGTAAAAGTAAACTGCAAAAACCATTTCAATGAAAAGTGGCTCAAAAATGATCCAAAACTGTACATTTAATATGTCAAAAATAATCTTGTTTCTTCAAGCCCTACTCAATGCTAGCAGAAACAAACACAGTGAATTAGTTTTTTCAAAATAAACTTTAAAAACAATTTCCATATACTACTAGCCTTAGTAACTAGACATTATAGCAGAAAATTTCATCATTGTCATACCTTAGGTCTTCTCATTCTTGCTGTCATTCTGTTGTGGTGGAACAACCTCTCACATACTACTGCAATTAACACCAACATGACTATGTAATTTTATTAGATTTTAATTATCAATTTGATATAATCTCACAACTACTAATTTTTCTTTTTTGGTATCTCATTCTGCTTCATATCATTGTTATCAGAAAATCACCATGCTGTGAAAACATGCATTCCTTGAACTGTCATACTCACATGCACCCACCTCCAAGATCAGTTATGGTATCAAAAGATTGCAGAACATGCATCACTCAGTTCTGATGTGCTGTTATGCATCATGCTATAGCCCTGCTCAATTTTTAGAGATATCTTCACTCAGTATTATCAACAGGACTTCCAGGAAACTCAAAACATTTTACTATTTTCAATCAAATATTAAGTCAGTTTTGGGTTTTTCTAGTACTTCAAATCTATTCTATATTCTTCATTGCTTAATACTGTTCAAGAGATAAATCTTTTATTTCAATACATTATCTTTTAAAAATGTTCTATCCTGCCTCTTTCCAATTAATGCAAGTTAACTTTTACTGCATTTTCCAGTGTTGTATATGTCTTTTTTCTTCTAAAAAGAAACAAGACACTGAGCTGACTTACTGTTAATTTACAATAGTCACATAATCTAATTATAGCTGTTATGTTTATGCAATAGAAGTACAATAGCCATTAAGAGGCTGCTACAGCATTTATCAGTCTCCATGTATTCTAGATTAATTTGACCATTCATTTAGATTTGTAATCCATGGCATGGCAGTCCAAAACCATTACCATGACAAACTAATGCGCTGACACAGCATAGCTGTTGTTCCTCCATATCTGGAGAGCCATTTAGCTTTGTTAAACATGGCAATAATAAATGTGAATCTTTATTTTCCAATGGCGTTAATCATACCAAAACATGAAGACTCATTTTCCAAGATGCCATTCCCTGGTCACTCTAATTTTCTCAAAGGAACTAAGCATACTGAGAGGGATTCAGAACCTGTTGTATTTCTTATGGTCCATTTTCTTAAAGTGTACATTTATTGAGCTGCATTTCTGGCAGTTAGCATGATACAAACATAACCTCCATTTTAACTTACAATAAGATTATTAAAACTCAAAGTAACATCAACACACACACACACACACACACACACACACACACACACACACACACGGAGCATAAATGCTGAAACTTGTTATCATACAGGTTCCTGTAATGACAATCTTTAAGTGTCTAGTATCTTAAGAAAAAAGAATTGATTTTTTTCAATACTGAAAATTATATTTAGCTAGTCATTAAAAATACCTAATCTGTAGGCTGGAGAGATGGCTCAGAGGTTAAGAGCACTGACTGCTCTTCCAGAGGTCCTGAGTTCAATTCCCAGCAACCACATGGTGACTCACAACCATCTGTAACAAGATCTGATGCCCTCTTCTGGACTGCAGTCATACATGCTGTATACATAATAAATAAATAAATCTTTTAAAAAAATACCTAATCAGTATTAAATCTTGTTGTAAATAGCCATTTCTCACACTTAATACTGTTATAACAGATTTCTAAGTTAATTGTAAATATTCATTATTACCCTTGCAGGTGTCATATTCTTATTCCATATTTCTCTTAAGAAAACTTACAAATATACATATTTATACTATCATAATTTAGGCCTTAATGTCCACTAAAATGCGCTCTTTTGGTAGTGGTAAAGAGCTAATGTGCCATAATCATCTGAAAATATTAGGTAACTCAGTGTTTTAATGTGTCGGATGTGGAGTAATTCGTATATGCTTTAGTAGGAAACCTGTATTCTTGACATAAATTTGAATGTCTGTAAGTTGAGTACCAAAATTACCATCCACTTTTTATCTGAAAATCATGAATATCTTTTTGCCTGAACTACTTAATAATTAAATAAATGTAATTATTCTCAAAATATGTTGTCATTTTAGACTGAAGTTGAAAATAATATTATTTCACAAGTAACAAATGGATAAATAAGACTAAATTGGTTATTAACGAAAATATGGGCCTATCTCCAACTTTGTCTTCAGGAAGTGCATTAAATAGAGTTTTCAGTGGTTAAATGCATATACCACTTTCTTTTATTTGCTAGGTAGAAAATATAAATCAAGAGAATTAAACTACAACAGAGAAAATCACAGTTGCATCTAAGTTTGAAATGATCTGACTGATATTTTCTCTTTCGTTTCGTTCTGATTACATTTTTCTGAGTCATTAGTCAGGTATCATGCTTTTCTAACATTCTAGCTGATTTTCTATGACGGTTTAATTTACTAGTTGCCTTAGTTTTTGAAACTGTGGATTTCACAAAGAAGAATCATCCCTATTTCTTTGGAAAATTTACCTCAAATATACCCAGGGGAAGAAAATCATTCCTAACTTCTCGCCATTTCTTTTGTATTTTCCACATGCTGTTTTTCCTTTCTCTCATGGTTGACAAAAGAGTTGAGTGTATTAAAAAATTCTCTCTGATGAATATAAGTCATGTATCTTAACAATAATATACCTAAATTTCTCATGTGATAAATATGTCAGCATTAAAATGGTTTAGGCTTCTGAAGGCCTCCAAATATATAATACAGGGCAATAGTTTAAGTATACTTTTTCTGATGTAAGTTCAATTTTACATACTTAGAATATTTTCCTACAGAATATCATTAAAGTATCTCCTAGGTCACATGTATGTAAGTTAAATGAACCATATCATAAATATCTACTACATATTTTAGAATTCTTTATTTTTCATTGAGTTACATTTGTGTGTATCTGCATATGTACACGTATTAAATTTATTAGGGCATATATTGTTACATTTCATCTTTAATTTCTATCCCATATGCAATTGCAATATGCAACATTATTATATACAAATAATATGTAAACTTAACTGTTTTAATTGATAGGTTACCTTATTGATTTATCTTGAAAGTACTCTTTTATTTGGTCCTGAGAAATTTCCTGAAAAGCTTTTCTTGCTATTAAAAACACTTCCTTGGGGCTAGGTTGTTAATTTCCTGTCATATTTTTGTACAGGGAGCTAAAAAAGAAATGAGAATATATGAGCAAATCATTTCATTGACTATTAGCTGTTATAATGTCTTTAAACTTCAAATTATATATTGATGCTCTCATCTTATATAAGTTCTTGAGAAGCATGATTTGATCTCTGTAAATCTGCAGTGTAATGTTGAATGAGAATATCTTAAGATTGTTTCAAAAAGGCCTTTTAAAAGAAATGGCTGGTTTTCCGTCTGTAAATTTTCTGTCTGTCATCATTATAACTGAGTTTGTGTATGTTTACATAGCTATCAGTATCAAGCCAGAAGCAGTCAACATTGAGTAATAACAGGAAGAGTTTTTCTTTGGGCCACAATTGCAAATTGACAAGCAATGTTATTGCTTTTTATATAACTGTCTTCCTATTTTACTCTTTCTTATTATTCAAAACATTTTAAAATATATTTTTTAATTTTATATTCATTTGGTGTTTTGCCTGCATGTATGTGTGAGGTTATCAGAAGCCCTGGAACTGGTGTTACAGACAGTGGTGAACTGCCATATGGTTGCTGGGAATTGAACCCGGGTTTTTTGGAAGAGCAGTCAGTATTTTTAACCGCTGAACCATTTCTCCAGATCGACTCAAAACAATTTTTAAGTTTAAATATATTTTGATCATATTCTTCCCCTCCCCAAGTTCTCCCAGATCCTTTCCTCCCTGCTACACTCAACTTTAAATTCTTTCTCAAAAAAAACAAAAACCCAATACAAAAAGAAAACCAATATCAAAACAAACCAAAACAGTAACTGTAACCAAATAAAAGCACACACATACACACATACACACCAACAACAACAAAAAAAAAAAAAAAAAAAAAAAACAGTGGCATCTACTACATGCTGGTCAACTACTCCTGAACATGATGCCTGCCCTGGAGTGGTTGTTATTGTTATTTATTAAGCAACACAATGTTATTTATTAAGCAGCGCTGTTTATCATGAAAGAAAAGCCAGGGGCACAACAAAACCCACTATAAGAGCTTATTAAGGCTGTGCAAATGTTATGGGATCTGATTCTGTCTTCTGGTGTGCATGAAGACAGGTCACTCATATACATAAAAATAAATATTTTTTAAAAGGCAAATTGAAAAAATAGTTTATTAGGGGGATAGAGATGGGGTGTGCATAGGTCTATGTAGTGACTGTGCAGGAAGAGGGAAGGAATAGGTGGAACCCACTTTTAAAGGTCCCCCTACACACACATGCACATATGGTCTTACATAGCTACACCATGCACATGCATAGATTATGTGATCACACAGTACACTGATTATGTAGGAAGTAAGTCCCTAGAATGACTAAGCATCTTTCCTGGCTACTGGAAGTGCACATGTGCTCATGTAGCTGGGGGGGGGGGGGGCAGGTGGCTAGGAATTCTAATAGTTATAACCAGTGTTACTTCATTGGAGAAAACTGATTTTCCCTTTCCCAGCAGGTATGACAGTTTATTAGTTAACCTTCAGTGGCTCGGTTTTCATTCATTCATTTTTTTAAAAAAGTATAACAAAACAAAATATAATAAGATAAATGAAAATATCCATCTTACTTAAACAAGCCAAACCAACATCAGGAAAAGCACCCAAGAGAAAGAACAAGAATCAAGAGATGCACTCATTCACACACTCAGGAGTCCCATAAAATCACTAAACTAGAAACCATCATATATTCACAGAGGAGCTAGCACAGACCTGTGCTGGTCCTGTGCATTCTGCCTCAATGTCTATGAGTCCATAAGAGCTTTAAACATGCTGATTTAGAAGGCCTTTTTCCTTGGTGTCCTCCATTCCCTCTGGCTCTTACAGTCTTTCTGCCTCCTCTTCCATGGGGTTTTCTGAGACTTGACAGGAGGGATTTGATGGAGACATTCTATTTAGGGAAGGGTGTTCCAAGGTCTTTCACTTTCTGCATACTGTCTGGCTGTGTTGCTCTATATCTGTTCCCATGTGTTGCAGTAGGAAACTTCTCTGATGATGACTGAACACGGCACTAAGTATATCTATGAGTACAGCAGAATATCATTAGGGGTCACTTTATCATTATGGTTTTTTTCCTTTCTTTTTTTTTGACCTGTATTACATTTACTCTAGATCCTTGGGCTATCTAGTCTGTGGTTCTTGGTCATCCAAGAATTGTCAAGTATGGGCTCCATCTCCTGGAGTTGGTCTTAAGTCAAATCTGTTATTAGTTGGTTACTTCCACAAGCAAATATAATTCTAAAACATTAGGCTTGTCTCAAAAGAGGTACACACCTTAGTTCCCATGCTGCATTAACACAAGTACACTTCTAGATTCTCCCCATTTGAACTGCTTTCACAGGCTAGTTGAAGCAGAAAGCACTTGATTCTTTTTGTTGAAACTTCATATCTGACAAAAAGTAATATTGCCCAATTTTCTTAGTAATTTTTCCTTTTTTGTTATGAAAAAAATCTTAGGGTAATGTAAGTTTGAGAAAAGAAAGATTTATTTTGCCTCTCAGAGAGAAGACCTGGTGATCAGAATGTGAAGCAACTGGATCTGAAGTCAGGAAGCAGAGAAATTGATGATGATGATGATGATGATGATAATGATGATGATGGTGCTTATCTGAACTCCTTTTCTTTCTTTCCTTTTACCTTTCTTCTTCACTTTTTCCTTTCACTAACCAATGACTCCAGCTTTCGTGGTGCCAACCACATTCACAGTGGATCTTGCTTCCTCAGTTAAACCTATCTAGAGATGTCTTAATTCAAAATCCAGTGAAGTGGACAATGATGACTAGACTAAACAAATCTATCCCTAGCAACGAGACATACAAACAAACCACTTTTTTTGTGTTTTATAGTTCATGCATGTGCATGTGACTGCACACATCTACCAATGCATGTGGATATCAGAGGTTCAAGATCAGCTTTGAATGTAGCTCCCCAGGAGGTTTCCACTTTGCTTTTGTGAAACAGGAACTCTCACCGGTATTTTGGACTCCCCAATTAAGCTAAACTGGCTGGCTAGAAGGCTACAGTTATCTATTTGTTTCTGCTTACCTATCTCAATGATTACAAATGTGCCATCATGCCTAGATTTGGGAGTTTCTGGGGCTCACACTCAGATCCTTTTGCTTGTGTGGCAACTACCTTAACAAATGAACTATCTTCTAAAACCTGATCAGATCACTTATAAATTGTAACATGCTGTATTTGGCCCTCAAAATCCATCTTACAATGCAAAATGCAATTAGTCCATCTCTGAGAGTATGAATGGATTTAATACTCCTGACACTATACAGTCTTACCTGAAATTCTTGGCATTTTTTCACAATATGCCTGTTTAAAATCCAAAACCACATTACATCTTTCTAATATTCATCGGAACAGAATAACATTCTCACTAGAGAAAGGAAGAATAGAAGCATAGCCAAGAAAGAATGGGCCAGAGAAAGACTGAAATTCTTCAAGGACAATACCAAATTCCTATTTGGAATCTGCTGCAAGTGATGTAATGATCTG
The DNA here is from genome assembly GCF_049852395.1 of Peromyscus maniculatus bairdii. Lineage (NCBI taxonomy): Eukaryota > Metazoa > Chordata > Mammalia > Rodentia > Cricetidae > Peromyscus > Peromyscus maniculatus. The sequence goes on from NC_134875.1 coordinate 97,187,498, forward strand.
GGCTCCAACGGCCTTGGTGTGCTGTACTGTAGCTCTGTCACCTGTATTACCTGTGACATCTCTCTTTGTCCAGCTCCATTCTGTTCAGTAGCTTTCCATAGCAAATACACTGTGGATTTGGCATTTGTAATGTCCTGGACCCTCCACTGCAATGTAGATTTCACCTTCACAGCTTCAGGCAAAACCTGCTGAGTAATTCCATGCAGAGAATCCGGTCCTGCTCCACATTGCTTGGCTTCGGAAACTTGCTGACATCTTGGGACAAGCCTCTATGACTCCATCACATTTCAACTTGCATACTGGAAAAACAGTAGCACACAGATAATACCAACTTCTGTAGACAACTTGAAGTAGATCTTGCTCCACTTAACCACTTCTATAGTAGCCTTGGTAGCTGAATCTGGAAGGTAGTTGGGTTTTGAATAAAGAGCCCTTTCAATTGGGTTCTCAAATTCAGTGTTTTCTTTCAAAGGAATTTTCACTTTTTTTGAATGCAGAATTCCATGGATTAGATTGTAACACGAATCTTAAATTGTCTATTAATAAAAGAAACTGAAGCCAAATATTGGGGTGAAAGCTGCAAGTTCAGAGGAGCAGAACAAGCCAGCCACAACTTCTCACCTCTATGAAATTCTCAGCTTCAAGAGACTTCCTGTTTACTCATGCCTTATATACCTTTCTGTGCCCTGCCATCTTCCTTCCTTCCTAGTGCTGAGATTAAAGGCATGTGCCAAAATGCCTGTCTCTGTTCCCAGTGTGGCCTTGAACTCACAGAGATCTGATGTATCTCTTCCTCCCAAATGATAGGACTAAAGGTGTGTGCTACCACTGCCTGACCTCTATGTTTAATATAGTGGCTGGCTTTGTCCTTTGATCCCCAGGCAAGTTTTTTAGGGTACACAATACATCACCACATGGTATCTTGTCCCCAAGGCATTTTTTCTATTGTTCCAATAGAACAATGATCTGGAATCATAGGAGATCATAGGATTCTCCTTAGTTGCACTAATGTATTTAATAATTATTATTTTCTCTACACTCACCTTGTCTGCAACATTTAAATTATTTTATGTGCTTTCCCTCACTCGGATGCATATTTTTTAGATTTCTGCACTCTATCACTGTATGTCTGATAAAGAACAATTCAGAGTAATTATACCACAGCCTTAATAGTATCCGGTTTTGAAACTTCCTTCAACAAGGATATTAGTCCACTACTTTTAATTTCTTTTGTAGATTTTTTGTGTGTATTTTATGCCTATAAGTATTTGTTTGTACATATGTCTGTGCATCATGTGCATTCTTGGTGTCAACAGATGTTAGAAGAAGGCATCAGTCTTCTGGAAATGGAATTCTAGACAGGTGTGAGCTGCCGTGTGGGTACTAGGACTTTGACACCCTTTTCTGGCTTCTGTAGGCACTGCATTCATGTAGTTCAATGCCAGTAGACATACATGAAGGCAAAACACCCAAAGTGAAAATAAGTAAAAATTTTAAAGTTAGATGTATAATGCTTGCTCTCACTCTTGCACTCACTCCTCTCTCTCTCTCTCTCTCTCTCTCTCTCTCTCTCTCTCTCTCTCTCTCTCTCTCTCCATGTTTGTATGTGTGAATGTGTGTATGTGCATGCGTGTGTGTGCATGGATGCCACATGGCATTTTTGGATGTCTTCCTCAGTTACGATCCACCTTGTTCTAAGACAAAGTATCTTCCTGAACCTGAACCTCATTAATTCAGATGGTCTGGTTGCCAAGCAAGCTCTAGGGATCCTTTTGTCTCTATGTCTTTAGTCCTGGGATTCCAGACGTGTATCAGGGCTACACCCAGATTTTTTTTTACATGGTTGCTTGATATTATAAATGAAGTTTTCATACTTCCATACCAATCGCTTCATTTACTGAGCTATTTTACCAGCTTCTATGTAGCCATGTTGTGGGTATTTTCTATGTATTATATTCTCACTGATATTAAATCATTAAATCATTATCTTCCCAGAGCTTCTTTGGTTTTGATAACTGAGGAAGAGCAGAATATTACCATTTTACCTAAGCAGTGAAGCCTATTTGATTATGTGCTATGATAATGGATTCACAGTGATAATTCAAAAGATTTAGACCCTGCTTTTTAAGGGGAGCAAACATGAAAATATAAATAAAAGAAACATACTATTCATGGTATGCTACTAAAAAAATTAAAATGAAATAGAAAGTAGGTCATTTTAAGGAAAACATCAATAGGTTGTAAATGTCAGTTTTTATGAGAATATTATGTAGAAATACCTGTTTTCATTCTAGAAATGAAATTCAAAGGAGAAAAAATTATTCATGGCATGTCTATTCTATTTAAACCCATTTATATTTTTCAGGAAAAAATAAGCAATATACTATAACGAAAAGTTTTGTCAATGTATAATATCTTTGAGACAAAAGATAAAGTAATGTTTGTCAAAATGTGAAGGTCTGACATATGTGTGCAGTGATATTTAATAAAATGACAATGAACAAAATGTTAGTGATCAGGATATTAAAAAATACTTAGGCAGGATAAAAAACCATTATATCATTGGAAGCAAATTAATATTTCTTGGTAGAAGGCTATGTTTTAGGATCTGATACCATTAATTCTTTCTTAAGATTTAAGGTTTTGCCGGGCGGTGGTGGCGCACGCCTTTAATCCCAGCACTCGGGAGGCAGAGCCAGGTGGATCTCTGTGAGTTCGAGGCCAGCCTGGGCTACCAAGTGAGTCCCAGGAAAGGCGCAAAGCTACACAGAGAAACCCTGTCTCGAAAAACCAAAAAAAAAAAAAAAAAAAAAAAAAAAAAGATTTAAGGTTTTCTTCTTGAAGCCCTGAGCATCTTTTTAAGTGAACAATTTTGAGGCAAACACTGAAATCTCTTAGACTATAGAACAATGTAGTTCTCCAATGTAAAAATGACTTACCTGTGTGTGTGTGTATAATTTTATATATACAAATGTGTATGTTTTATGTGTATAAAATTTTCATGTATAATATTTATATGCAATTTTGGAGGATGTGAGCTGTTGAGTGAGATTAAAGAAATACGCACTTATGCACACATTTATTTTATAATCAGTTATAGGCCCTTTGTAAAATTGGCATTTGAAACACACGTGGCTTTCCCCATAAGCATATAGATGTATAGCGTTGTTTTGCTAAGTACTCCAGAAGAGTAGAAAGAAAGTGAAAAGTCCAAATTCATATTTTTCAAAAGTTATTTGCATAAATATATACTAGACATTATCAGACTGCTAAACACAGTATTTTATTGTATCTTTTATTGAAGCATTAATTAAAGATAATGTCCATCAGAACTAGACAGTAAATCAAAACGTAAGAGAGCATGTGATGATAGAATCTGAACTACTAAGATTAAAAAGAAATCAAATCCAAACAAAAAGCTAAAATGATCATATGTTGGAAAAAGAATTAGTGAAAAGCTTGGAATACATGTAAGTGTGAAAATAAAAGTACAAACTGTGAGATTCATACTTAAAAAACCTAATGCATGTACTACAAACTAATATAATAATGAGACAGAAGCTTTTTTCATTTCTTACAGTGGAAAATAAGTCATATGGTTTAAAATTCAAACTCTTACTGATTTTTATTTTCTTGACAATGTAAAAGTTATTTATTCACTATATATTGAATATCCCACCTATAAAACATGTATGTAAACCATTAAGTTTAGAAGGTGGTAAATATTTCTTTCAGTTAGAGAACATAATAAGTTCATTGGGGAATGACAGCTATTTATCTCAAAGTAATCTAATTGTAATACCCAGCTTCTGCTTTAATGCAGAGTTAAAAGCTTATTTGCTGGATTTTTTCTAGTGTTTGACAGAGGCAGAGTTAACAGTTTAATTTTACTCTAGTATATTGTATATTATATATTAACTGCACAATAAATCAGCTTATTACAGGTAAATATTTTTCCTTATTTGTTGTAAAAGAGTGCAACAAATACTGTATCCTTTTAAATATTTACTTTATTGTTTTTAATTATGTGTATTGTGAGAGAGAGTGCCCGCTGAGGCCATAAGAGGGCATTAGATTCCTTGTACTGGAGTTACAGGCAGTTCTGAGCCTCCTGAGGTGGGTGCTGGGAAGATAATTCCTTTCTTCAGAGAGAGCAGCAAGCACTCAACAGCTGAACCACCTCTCTAACCCAATACCAGATGCTTTAAATGACAGAAAACCATAAGTTCACTTTTCTTTGATCATTTATTGGGTCTTATTATTACATTAGTATGATAGAATATATTATCACAATAAACCTCCAACAAAATGATGAGCCCATATTGTGATGAATCACTAGATTGTGTTCTATAGACATTTACTAAATGAAGGACTTATCATTTCTTTTCTCTCCAATAATCCAGTAAAATGTTTTTCCCAGAAAAATGGTTCAATAAATACCAATTGAACATACTGACTAGGGAAGAGATGAGAAGAGATGGCCCTCCAAGATGGATGGCAAGTATATTTGGAGTTATCCTGGGAGAGATTAAAGATTTCATTTGCATAAAATATACAAGTAACCCCAGATGCCAACAATGCAGTTAAGCAGAAAATTCTGGTAATGGAATAAACAAAGACAAGACCTGCCATAATGACTAAAGTGACAACTCTGAAAAACTTGATATTGGACCATATCTTTTCTCATATCGTCCATTTAGTACAGACCAAGATAATCACAGATAGAGGCTCTGGCTGTCCTCCTTGATATTTTTAGACATCTTAGTTTCCAATAATTTATATCATGAATCTGTTACCTACAAGTCAACACAAACCCATTCCTATTTGGAGATTAGTTTCCACAAGTACAAAGTTGAATTTCCTTTATTTGTCCCAAAATGCTTACTCTCCAATTTGAAGGAAATTCAAATGTAGTTTGGTAATTCTTTTAGCATTTCAGCCAAGGGTCAAAAGCTCAGCAGCACCTTCCACATAGCCTTTGGTCACTTGAACTGCACTTCTTTGGTTCTTTTTCTGGCTTCAGATCTTGAAGCTCAGCAAGCAGAACTGTGCTAGGTATTTCAGCTGTAGTTTGTTTTTCTGTCATTGTCAGAATGGCTTCTCCTGTGTCATGGCCGTCCAGTCTACTGTTTTGAGAACTCCAAAACCTTCCATTTGTCTAATCAAAAGACTTACTTCTCCATCTCCTCTTCTCCCTAGCATGAAGAGCTGTGCACATTCCTCCCTCCCTTGGCTTTCACTAGATTTGGTGTCTTCTCATCCCCCTGTGTAAACTGTGTTTTGAATTGATGCCCGCACCATTTTCTGTCCTAATTCTATAAAGTGTCTTCAACATCACAAAAATTCTCAAATTGAGCATAATCAAATCTGTTTGGACATCAAGTGTAGAAATCAGATGGAATGTATGCATCAACAATAAGACTGTAACAATGACATTTCCAATGTAAATCTTCAGACCTGGTGTTCACCACATTCCTGGCAAACAGAAACTAGTAAGGGGTGCAGTTTGTGGTACTGAATAGAGTCTACATAATTCTCAGCTAGCACTGAAAACTGGTTCAGCAAATTTTCTTTGACTTAGGAGCAGTTCACATTTATTCATACCAGAAAACACTTATTTTAAAGTATCATAATAATTGTGAAACAAATTCTTAGTGACAGTTCACGATGATTTTCTTGAAATCCTAAAACATGTAAATGGATTGTGATAAAACTATTCATTGTTTACTTCAATTTACCTTTTCATTTATATACACATAAAATTGCATTAACTGAATTTTATTAAAATATATAACCATGTTTAATGTAATATTTCTCTCTTAAGATTGTGTTTATTTCTATATATTAATTACAGAGACCAATGGAAATGTTGTTACCTGATTTTTGTTTCAACAATATTTTAGTTTTTAATATTGCTTGATTTTATAAGCTACAAATATCATTTTGTAAAATAAAATAAACATTTCAAGCAAGAGGCAATTAACAAAAGTAACACAAAAATCAGTACAGCCTTATGAAAAATTATTTAAAAACAATTATTTTAAATTTCATATATATGCTAGAGAAATGTCATGTCTACTGTATAACCTTTAAAATATTTTAAAACAAAGAATTAACATGCCAACTTATTACAACCTTCACCACTTGTTTCAACTATAAATAATTGACTTTATAGAAACAATTACTGTTATAGACCTCAGTTAATCCATAGAATTCTAACGTAAAAGCTATATAAATTTAGAACATATGATATATTGTAGCAAGTAATAGATCATTGTGAAGATGAATTCACTCAAAAGCTGCCTTTTCACTAAGAGAGGAAATAGAGCCTACATCAATTATTCTATGTGCTCTTTATCCTCGGATGAGATTAGTTCAAATAGTTTAGGACTGAAACTTGGCGTGTAGGTTTCCAACAGGCTTGGAAATGTTGCTCTGCATCATTTCTTTTCACTTCTTACTTTCCTGCCAGGTCTCTGGTTAGCAGTCCATGCAGCCCATATTTCTCACCTGGGCTTCACAGCGTGAATTTATTACTTTCAATGGAAATGTATTTTACAGTAACCACTTCTGAGATTAACATCCAAAATTATGTAATCAAAATGTATGCTTAGATCAATGGTATAGAGGAATAATTTGAATTTAGAAATAACTAACACATTCTTGTAATGCTTGCAAACCTAATTTTTACTTGCTTATTTTTTATGTTCCCATGATTGTCAGCCTCTTATAATAGGTTTCCATTATTTATATTATGTCTACAATATCTCTATTATTTCCTGGCATTTTTAACCCCACTAGGGGAGACTAAAAAAACTACCACAATGTTGAAGTAAGCTTTATTAAATACAGGCGAGGACAATAGACACTGGCCCAATCCATACCAAGGATTCCCAGAGCATGGTACTGAATCACATTAGTCAGAGATTATAAAAGCAATTTCAAAAGGCTATGTACATCCCACCTCTGTCCAACCATGGACAAGCATACATCCTGAGGTAACTCTTGTCTACATACTTCCTGCCTATGTGTGATCAAGCACAACCTGTGCATTTGGGGCAACCAAGCTTGTTTGCAAAAGTGAAAACACGTCGCTTGTTATCTTTCATGAACAACAACACTCCAGGAAGTTATCTGTTCTTGGGAAAGTAGGGCTTCCAGGTTAGAGGCACATACCTGCACACAAATACACACACGTAATTTCAAAATAAATCTTTAAAATATCAGTTTAGAATTCAAATGGTACTACCTTTAAACACTATGTCTAAGCACAACTGTTTGCATAAGTATAAAAGGGATAGCATGATAGATTAAAAATAATTGAGTTAAAAGACATCTGGAATTCAACCTTAAATGTTTTGAATTAACTCTAATTGATGTTGGGAAAGTTGCTTATTGCTTTGCATCTGTTCACCCATCTGTATAGTGGGTATGACTAATAGAATAGTATTTTTTCAAGAATGTCATTAAAATTAAAACACTATGTTTTGAGTGCCTATCATAAACATAAGCTGACATTTAAAACATTGACATAGGTTTACAAGTATTATAAACTGTGGAAGTCTTATATATTGCATCCTCTTAAGATGAATAATGGTAATTATAGTACCTCAAAATATCACCACATTTGAAAAGGAAGACTTTCAAGCAAGAATTAGTAGAATTTTAGTATAGACCTACTCTAGTTTGACTGCTCTCCTTATAAGAAGACAAAATTAAAACACATAGACACCAAGGGAACATGACCATAGGAAAGTCTATACAATGACATGACAGAAATGTGACCATGTGCAAGCCAAAGAGAGAACCCTCTGAGAAAAATTTTACTGAAACTTTCATATACCAGAACTGTTGCAAGTAAGTTGTAACTTAAGCTTTCTATCCTGTGCTAATGTGTCCTTGGAGCCATAACAATGTAATTACCTATCTATCTTCTATCTATCTATCTATCTATCTATCTATCTATCTATCTATCTATCTATCTATCTATCTATCTATCTATCTATCTATCTAATCAGGTTTATCACAATTTACTTATGACTCTTGAAAGGAATCATGGCAGAGGTAACTTTCATACTCTTCTCTTTGGGATATTAATTCTCAACACCTATGTGTCATAACTTTAGCGAGCCTAAAATACTTGAGTTTATCTTTTGTCAATACATTTCCAGAAGAGAAACAGCATGTTGTCTCTTTAAGCTAGTGAAAGTGTATTCTGTAAAAAATGATTCATTAATATATGCATATATAGACATGATTTGAATAAAAGAAACACTCTTACCCCTGTTTGAACTAGGTAAATTATTCAAGAACATGGATATTTATTCTATTTCATAACATCTTCAGAAGATTCTCCAAGTTTCCACTATCAGTCTCTAAAATCTGAGAACAGTCTACTCCCTTGACCATACATAATTTATTGTTTTCTCTATCCACCTTTTTCACTTTCAAAGTAACTGGAGGTATACTTGTTTTAGTTATTAAAAATGCCTAAATGAAAAAAAAAACACGTTATTCCAGTTTTTATGATGCTAACCCCTCTCTCCTGGACTCCTACCAAACCTTGCTTCAGAAACCTGAGCTTGCTTAAAGGCCATCCTATAACTTAAACTTTTGGCTGATTTTATATCATCCATTTGGCCACAGATCTGACAAAGGTGATGACTTAAGTTCCCAAGCAGTTTCCCAGTTTCTACCTCTTATTAGGTTCATTTCTTTCTGCGACATTAAAATGAAGGAATGGCGTTTGTTGACTTTGGCCTTGAAACACATATAATCTGTTGTATTTAGGGGTGACAGCGAGAACTCTCACTTCCTGACACTAGAAAACCAAAAAGATATTGTTAGCTATCTTGCTTTCCAAAACTGGAAGAAGACCACAAATATTAATAATGCTAAAAGTAAGTTACCTGTCTTGCTGTTCATAGTTACCTCTTTAAAAAATGAAGTCTAAGTGTTCCTATCTGTTTTGGTGAATTAGTTATTTTGTAACGTTAGTGTGGTTTAGTGGTAAGCTTTCTCTGGGAATGTCAGTTTTCTGGGTATAATATGTTTAAGTCTATAATGTATTTGAAGAAGTCTAATGAAAATGAAGCACTCCATTTTAACTAGGAATAATAACCTCATGTTAAAGAACAGAATAAGTAGTTTTTCAAAATGATACTCGGAGGTGTGTGGGGGGGGGAAGGTGCTTTCTATGATCTTAAAAACCATGAAAATACTTTACACCTATGCTCCCATTAAATACTTTCTTTAAATTATCAATTAATATTACATAGGAAGGAGTATTTTTGTCAATTCAAAAAATAATGTATTTTCACTTCATTTGCAACAACATTAACTGAAGTCTAAACCCAAGATATGCCCATGGATTTAAAAAAATGACCTCCTGATTAAACAAATTGATTAAATTCTGCAAACCATTTTTATGGCCTCCATACATGTATTCCAGCTTTGCCATTTGTTTTACCATATTGAAAGCTTTAAGAAGCCCTGTCTGAGTCATTATTTTATAAATGTATAGGACTCTAGGTACATGAAACTTCAAGTGGTATCTTGTGAACTAAATATTCTGTGGAACTCATTTTAGAAAACGACCATTTGATGACAAAATATGCAATAATGGTTATTTTTTATTCTGGACTGAACTTAAAAGTAATATTCACAAGGTCTGATATTTTTGAACAGATATTAAAGATTTTAGTGTTATGTTATTCTAAAAGGCTCTCTAGCACAACATTCTTTCTTGGGTCTATGTTTCAAATTTTAAGATGAAACCAGATTCTTCAACATTATCTTTTTTCTTTAGGCAATCATTTAATATGAAAATAATTTACATTGTTATAGTGAATATTAAGAGAACCATTTTACTAAACAGGAATGAGAGGTAAGTTAAATATAAATCTTGAACAGTCTTTGGGATCAATAATCTGGGTGGAGAGTTTTCTAAAAATCTATTTAAGTCATCTTGAAATTTGTATTTTAAAATAGGTGAAACCAAGGCCAATTTCATCTTAACAGTTATTGTATATGACATTCTTCCTAATGAAAAATCTCAAATTACATGCTATGAAATGTCTATATAATAGAATGTTAGAATAATCATATTAATGTTCATTTGCCATATATTCTAAAGAGGAGGGTTTTTTTCTTAATTTTCCCTTCTCCAGACCTTAGCTAAGCAAGGGATGTGCTTAGTACATATCAATTCAAATGATATCTTTAGTTTTTGTAGTGTTAAATGTCTGGCGTATGAGATTTGAAAGGCACATCTACCTTTTGACCATAATTTGCTCTTGTTTATAAAAATGTAAAGAAAAGTTAAAACACTTGAAATTTTTTATTTCTCATAAAATGATTTAAGTTTTATTCCTCTAAATGGCACTAGATTTCTCAGAGTGGCACTAGTAGATGTCTGTAAAACTAGATTTTGTAATCCACTTTAAGCTTCTTACTTAACAGATCTTCAAAGTTCTCTCTTTCTCTTTTATCTTAACAGCAGATAGACAGTGCATAAAAGAACAAGGTTGACTTCAAAAAATAGATCAGATGGAGCTAGAGTGATAGCTCAGAGGTTAAGAAAACTTGTTTCTCTACAGAGGACCAGAGTTCAGTTCCTAGCACCCACACCAGGTGCTTACAACTGCCTGTGACTTCACCTCTAGGAAATCCCTCAAACATTGTCAGCCTCTGTGGACAACTGCACTCATGTGCACATATACACATACAGACACAAACATATACACATATTTTAAATGAAATACATATTTGAAAAAAAATAAATTGAAAATAGTGAGACTATAGCTCTGATGTAAAGCCCTAGTCTAGCATATGAGGCCCTCAGTTCAATCCCCAATATTATAAAAAAAAAGGAGATCAATCCTCTATAATAAATCTTTATGTTAATATGGTTTATGGAATATAGCTAATGTTGAATATTCTCATAATTATTATAAACAATTAGCTTTAAAGAGAAAATTAGGAGGAGTATGGCTACAAATACCTGTAGTCTGAGATAAGAGAATCCTGAATACCAGGAAAGCATGGGCTACATAGTGAGACCCTTCTCCAACATAATTAAATAATAATAGTAATAGTAATAATAATAATAATAAAATTTTAAAATATTTTAAATGAAATATATTATATCACTACAAAGATTAAAAGCTTTGTGCTAACTTTCTACCAATGTTGTATTCAATGTTCATTCAATAGTTGTATTTTATCTTCTAAAGTTCTTGGTAATGATCCCTGAATATCAAAATAAATATACTCATTATTTGAAAGCAATTCAAAGAAAATGAAATTCTCTGAGATAAGTTGTGTAACTGAACTTCTGTGATGATTATTTCAAAAGCAATAGAAAAGAATATTGCTATGCAGAAAAGGTAGCAGTAGAAGTCCAATGAGAAATAAAGACTATAAATGTTGAGAATATTAATGTTTGCCTTGATTCTCCAAGGAATTCTTTAAATATTATTACCTAGTTCTTATTATCAACAAATTGTATTGTAGATGAAGCTTCTTTAAAACTGATACTTATCACCCTGGAAAACTTGTATTGTTATTCTTGCTAGAAAAGAGAATGATATTTATTTGTAGGTTTTTCTATTCAGGTATTTATAGAGAGATAGTAATGGTCTCTTTTATTTGAAAAGTTTTAACAAAAACACAGCAGAGGAAATTATTTCCTCTAACAATAGAAAATGTGTTTTTTAATGTGTGTGTTTTCTAGGTAAAAGAATGCTTTTGAGGGAATTTGAAATATATTTGGAAGAAAACTTGATTACTTTAAGTATAAATGAAGCCTTAAACTTCTTTATCTTTTCATTTTCATGACAACATTTGAATAAGAAAAACAAACTTGAAACCTTTTTATGCTTATTGAAAGTATTTAAAATATTTAAATGGCCATTTAAAAATCATCACACACAAAATAATTCATTATATAATAATTTCTTCTGAGAAGCTTAAAACCTCTAGGTAATGCTACCACATTAAATAGAAAGAAAAATTCCAAGCTGTAATTTTTTAGTGTCATATATTTCTCTATATAAAAGCTCTCATGACTGGGTAAATGGATAAAATTCTCTTTGGTATAATAAGATGTATAAAATTCTCAGTATCCCAAGGTATAATTTTACAACTTCCTCAAAAGTTGTCTAAAAAGCATCACTAACTTATTGTTTAAAATCCTCTTCAATCAAAGCAAAATACACACATTCCAGATTTGAAATGTAAATCACTCTCAATTTAAAAAATATATAATCACAGAAGTTTTCTTTAAAACTTTATGAAGTTCTCTTAAATTTCTTTTTCACTTAGGTAGATAATACCTGTTGATAGTTTACTACACCCATCAATTAAAAATCATGTAAGTGGGTTAAGCACAATTAATATAAACAAAGCTCAATGACTACTTAGATATAGATGGTAGAAAAGAAAACATGAAACCAATTGCATATGTGCATGTTAATCAGTGTCCTGCTACAGGCACGAATATCTGAGATTTAGTCAGTGGTGTTAACTACATTCGTATTTCATTCAAACATCACTACCATCATACATATAAAATTTTACACTTTGAAGAAATAACACTATGTAACCATTTAACAATGGTTTACTCTATCCTACTCTATCCTTATGGCAACAGCCATTCATCATTCTGTTTTGATTTCACTCTTCTGTATAGTAATTTCCAGGCCAGTCTGGGCTACAGAGCAGAACCCTGTTGCAAATTGAAAACAAACAAACAAACAAACAAACAAAAAACTATCAAAATGGAATCCTATCCAATAAACTCAACACAGAGAAGAGACAATGTTCAAGAAAGATGAGTTAAGCTATACATTTGGCAAGAGATTCAATTCCAGAATACATAAGGGACTTGCAAAAAACAATGTTAAAAATGTCCCAATATAAAATAGGATAATTGGCTTAAGTTATAAATTTTCAATAAAAGACATATATGCCCCATAGTATATGAAAAAGAAAGCTGATCAACCGCTAATTATCAGTTAAATACAAATAAAAACTAATGAATTGTCATTTTTACCCTATTAAGAATATGATTATCAAATGTCAAAAAGGAGCAAGTTTTGGAAAAGAGTGTAGATAAATGGAACCCTTTAACACTGTTGGTGGGAAGGAATACCTATATTACAACTATAGATGGTATATCTTCAAAATGTTAAAGCTAGAACTACCATATGTTCAAGAAATCCTATTTTTGTGTACATATTGAAAGGAAATAAATTCGGTATGTAAAGCTGCCCTCATTCTCATATTCATTGCATCACTATTTTTACAATACCCAGGAAATGAAAACAACCAAATTATCTATCAAGTGATCAATGAGCACTAGCCGGTAGGGATAACGGCTCTAGGTAGGTGCCAGCTCTATGTCTCCGTGTTGAATTAGTTGCATAGGTGTTATTTTCAGCAATAAAGCCTTTCCATCAGTTTCTGCAGAGCAACCTATACTCATTGCAACAGCCTGGGTTATTCAGGACTTCCCAACCGACCCCTCTGGCCAAAAACTCTATTGGATAAAACCCATTCTGGGTCCTGAAGCTTCATTTGGTGATGAGAGGTGTCCAGTTGGGGTTCTGTCTCCCCCATTATTTGGCAATTTCATTTAGATTGCCTTCACAGATATATATATATATATATATATATATATATATATATTATTTAGGAAGCTTCTACTGTATGAGGTTTCCACAAAACCGCTCAAATGCCTTTTTATTTTAGAAGTCCCTCCCCATACTCTCTCCCTATCCCCTCTTCAATCCCCTCTTCTGTTTGATGATGCTGGAACTCTTAAATTGTCATTTAAAGTGCTAACCAGTAGGTGAAATACAAGAAAATTAGCATAAAGGGTAAAATAAGAAATCACAAAAGTGTTAATTTGGCCAATCAATTCAGTGTAAGAGGAACAATGTCAAATTGACAAGTGGCCTCTTGGGTTGCTAAACACAAATGTAGTGTAGCTAATGAAATAGTTCATTGGTTAAGAGCACCAGCTACTCTTCCAGAGGACGCTAGTTCAATTTCCAGCACCCACACGAAGGCTCACAACCATCTATAGCTCCAGTACCAGAGAATCTGATAACATTTTCTCGTACTCTACAGGCACCAGGCACACTCAAGCTGTGTGGACATATATACAGGCAATACACCCATATATACAAAATAATAAACATTAAAAACAAAATTAAAGATATCACCTAATCTTATAAACTTCCGGGAAAGTCATTCCATATTATAGTTATTATTATTAACATACTCACCAGTGGAGGTTTCAGTTTGAAAGTAAACAATAGCTTACCATTATTCTTCATTTAATGTTCAGTCTTAATAGCACTTTTTCTAGTTGTAAAAGTAGCCAAATCTATTTTCAGCCAGAAAGGAAAAAAAAAATTGCTTACCAGCCTTCAAGTCTCTCTTTAGAAAGATTATGTTGGCCTGGCTGCTGGCTAGGTCTCTCAAGGGCCCACAGAAGGGAATAAACTGACATACACGATCTCAGGTGGCACTTGGTTATTCTTCCATTCCTCGTAGAATTCTAAGTTTTACCACCACATCTGTGTACGTCTCCTATGATATTTAACTTCAGAAATCACTAGCTTTGTCCCTCTAATATGCTACTGATGCATAATGATGTGCCTTGGGCATTCTTCAAAAGTTGCCTCAGAAATCAATGATGTGAATCCAAGCTTGCGATAAAACTGATTGCTGAGAGCCAAGCAGGTGTACACTCAAGGGCCCTAGAGTACTTGCACATTTCTAACTTAACTGTTTACTAGCTTTGTCTGCTCTTTTCAATATTTTTGTTTGTTTGTTTGTCCCAATTAAACAACGAATTTCCAACTAAAACACAAAAAGAAACAATACTTGGTTACATATATTGAAGAGTCAGGGTAGGCTTGAAAATCTACAGAGGTCATTCCCTGGAGCAGTGAAACTGAAAAAAGAGAAAAAAGCCCTTAATGGAGTTTCTCAGACCACCTGTTACACTCGGGTAGTTAGAAAACAGATTTTCCCATTAATTCATGCCAGGCAGGAATCTAATCCTAAATGAGGCATGTTATAAGCATTTGGATTTGAAACAAAGCCATTCTAACCATATGCTTGCATTTTTGTTGTACTTTCAGACAATGCTGTAGTATTATTGAAAGTTTTTGTTGGTATCTTTGTTTTGCTTTGTTTACAACACTACCTGCTTAACCTGCAGAGCGTTTTGGACAATAAGGGAGAAAACTAAGTAAAAGACAGAAGAAACTGTTTTCAAGTTAGGACAAACTGGGGTTTTGATGATCCTTATACTTCTGATATGACCCTGGCACATTTGGTTCATGGCAGACAATTGTCTTACTTCCTTTCTTCAGCACAAAGTAGAAGGGAAAAGTGTGTAGAACATTTTGAGGACAATTTTCTTCAGTTCTTCTTCATGCCCACTACCATTCTTGCTGTTTGCTCCTGGAATTTTGAGTAGAGAGATGGCTGGCTATATCTTTTGTGATGCTGCAAATTTTAGCCTTGTCCTCATCACATTGAATTTTACCTGTGTGCACATCCATTCATGTGGTGCTTGCAATTGCATGAGATCATGTTGAGATCAGCTGTATAATGAGTCATTTCTACATCCCTCAGAGCTTAGTATGGAGCCTGACACATAATTGGTGTTTGATGGTGTTATTCAGTCAGTAATTGAAAAATTCAATGACCCATATGTATGTCACACTTCAGCTTTCCTTAAGGAAAAACATTTTGGAAGAACAAAGCATATGGGGCAGATAGAAAGATCCTGTCAGTACTGCAGGAATGTGTGCTCTATGAAGAAAGCAATGCAATGCCTGCCTACCTTCTCCCCAGGACCTTTCTGTGCTCGGAAAGAAAAACAGCATCCTCTTTATGCATTCATTTGCGCAGTTAATTTATGCTTTGCTTAAGCCACATAATTGGAGAAATTTTCTTCTCTGCTGGTCTCTAGAATATAGTCATCAACATCTCTCAGAAGTAGAAACAAAAGGCAGACTCTAAGACACATCTGAGGGCCCTAGAGTGTCCAGTCTGGAGAACATATGATGTGTCCATTCCTACCATCAGGGCTTCCGTCCACTGAGGTGAACAGTCAATGTTAGACTAAAGTGAGTTAGGAAAGTAAAGTTGATTTGTCCTTAACTCCATGTGGTGTTCATTAGATAAACAAACAAACAAACAAATAAATGAATGAATGAATGAATATGAAATGTATTTCCTACTTTTATCTTTATTTTTTATATTAAACAGCACATTTTATTTATTTGGGTGTGTGTGCATGCATCATGACCCATAACTGGAATTCAGAGGACATCTTTCAGAAATCTACTGTCTCCTTCCACTTCATGCATCCTAGGGATCAGCTCAGGTCATGAGGCTTAGCAGCAAGTGACTTTACCTACTGAGTCTTCTCACTGGTCCTTATCTTTGTTCTTTTTCTTTATTTCCAAACAGTGTAAAAGAGTCCCAAGAGCAGGCATAAGAGTCAGACTCACTTGTTCTCACAGTCAAGAGTCCCATAAAAATATGAAGCTAATATCTATAATATATATGCAGAGAACCTGGTCCAGACCCATGCAGGCCCTCTGAATTCTGCTTCAGTCTCTGTAAGCTCATATGAGTCTTGCTTAGTGGATTCAGAGAGCCTTGTTCTTTTTGTTTCCTCCATCCTCTCTGGCTCTTACAATCTTTCTGTCTCATCTTCCATGGGATTCTCTGAGCTATGAGAGGAGGGATTTGATGGAGATCTCTAATTTAGACTTTTTCTCTGCACTCTTCATCATGTTTGGGTGTGAGTATCTGCATCTGTTCCAATCTGCTCCTGGAGGAAGCCTCTCTGATGATGACTGGATAGGGCACTGATCTTTGAGTATAGCAGAATATCATTAGGAATCATTTTCTGTTTTGTTTTGTTTTGTTTGTTTTTCCACTAATAATTAGTGTTACCCTTGATCTCTGGGCCTTCTAATCTCTGGTTCTTGGTTACCCAAGCAGTGTCAGATATGGAGCCTTTCTTATGGAGTAGGCCTTAGATCAAATCAGACATTGGTTGACTACTCCCATACGTGCTATGAAACCATTGTCCTAGTGTATTTTGCAGGCAGGACAGATTATACATCAAAGGTTTTCTGGCTGAGTTGATGTCCATGTTTCTCTGTTGATAGCCTGGTGTGGAGTAACTTTCCACACCAAAGGCACTAGAACGTAGGATTAAGGACTCCGTGTAAGCAGCAGCTCAACTTTTCCATGTTCAATGAGTTATGTGAGTATTATCTTTGGAAATGAGGCTCCACTGTCAGTTTGTAGAAAACAGTCTTTCGTCGTAGCAACAGTCCAGATTATTTGGGGATTTCCCAAAAGATTTCTTGGCCAACATCTCAATTGAATATATCCCAGCCTACCACTGGAAGCCTCACCTTGCTACAAGAGATGGCCAGTTAAGACTCCATATCCCCCATTACTTGAAATTCTCATTAAGATTGTCTTCATAGATTCCAGCATGTTTCCACTGAAGTAGGTCTTCACACTTCCTGCCAATTTACCCCCAATTCCAATTGTCTCTTCCCAAACCTCATCTCCATTGTACCTGATCACCTGTACCCACTCCTGCCTATACCTATCCCTAAATCTGCCCATAAAATCTATTTATTTCCCTCTCCCAAGGAGATCTCTGCATTCCCTCTAGACCACTCCTCTTTACCTAAACTTTCTGGGTCTACAGATTTTAGTTTGATTATCATTTATTTAATGGCTAATATATGTGTATAAGTGAATGCATACCACAATTTTGGGGGGAGTTTTTTCTGGGTTACCTTGCTCAAGATGATTATTTTTAATTCCATACATTTGCGTTCAAGTTTCATGGTGTCATTCTTTTGAACAGCTGACTGATATACCATTGTGTAAATGTACCACATTTTCTTTATCCATTCTTCTGTTGACGGATATGTAGGTTGTTTCCAGTCCCTGGCTATTATGAATAGCCACAATAAACATTGTTGAGCAAGTGTCCTTGTGGTAGGTTGGAGTGTCCTTCAGGTATATGCCCAAGAGAGATATTGTTGGGTCGTGAGGTAGATTGATCCTCAACTTTCTAAAAAAACATCGTGTTATCCTTGCCAGCATGAGCTGTCACTTGTGCTATTGATCTTACCCATTCTGACAGGTGTAAGATGGGATCTCAAAGTAGTTTTGATTTGCATTTCCTTATTGGCTACAGATGAACATTTCTTTAAGTGTTTCTCAGTCATTTGAGATTCCTCTACTGAAAATTCTGTTTATCTCTGTTCACCATTTTTAATTGGATTAGGTGGGTTTTTGATATCTAGTTTCTTGAGTTCTTTATATATTTTGGATATTAGTCATGTGTTGGAGGTGGATTTGCTAAAAAGAAAAAAAAGCTTTTCTTATTCTGTGCACTGCCACTTTGTCCAGTTAACAGTGTCATTTGCTGTACAGAAATTTTTAAGTTTCATTAGGTCCAATTTACCAATAGTTGATCTTAGTGCCTACACTATCAGTTTTCTGTTCAGAGTGTTGTCTCCTAGGCCAACATGTTCAAAGCTATTAACTACATCCTCTTCTATCAAGTTCGGTGTATATGATTTTATGTTGAGGTCTTTGATCCACTTGGACTTGAGTTTTGTGCAAGGGTGATGAATATGGATAAATTGCATTCTTCTGCATGTCAACATCTGTTTGTTGAGGATGCTGTCCTTTTTCCAGTGTTTATTTATGGCTTCTTTATAAAAAAAATCAGGTGTTCATATGTGTGTGGATTTATATCTGAAACTTCAGTTCAACTCCATTGATAATCATGTCTGGTTGTATGTTAATACCATGTGATTTTTTTGTTATAGCACTGTAGTACAACTTGAAATTGGGAATGGTGGTATATCCAACAGTTCTTTTATTGTTCAGGATTGTTATAGCTATCCTGCCTGTTTTCTTTTTTCATATGAAATTGAGTATTTTTTCAAGGTCTGTGAAGATTTGTGTTGGAATTTTGATAGGGACTGCACTGAATCTATAGATTGCTTTTGGTAGGATGGCCATTTGTAAAATGTTAATCCTACCCATCCATGAGCACGGGATATCTTTCTATCTTCAGATATCCTCTTTAATTTCTTTCATCAAGGATTTGAAGTCTTTATCATATAAGTCTTTCATTTGCTCGGTTACAGTTACCCCTAAGGCATTTTATATTATTATTTAAGGCTATTGTGAAAGAAGTTGTTTCCCTGATTTTTTTCTCAGTCCATTTGTCATTAGTATATAGGAGAGCTACTGATTTTAGTGAGTTAATGTTGTATCCAGCCACTTTGTTGAAAGTGCTTATCAGCTTTAGGCATTCCCTGGTGAAAATGTTAGGATTACTTATGTATACTATCATATCATCTGCGAATAATGATGCTTTGACTTCTTCCTTTCCAATATGTATCCCCTTGATCACTTTCAGTTGTCTTATTGCTCGAGCTAGAACTTCAAGTACTATATTAAATGGATATGAAAAGAGTAGAGTAGAAAACCTTGTTGTGTTCTTGATTTTAGTGGAATTGCTTTGTGTTTCTCTCCATTTAATTTGATGGTGGCTATATGCTTGCTGTAAATTATTATGTTTAGGTATGTTCCTTGTTTCCCTAAATTCTCCAAGATTTTTATCATGAAGGGAAAGCTGGATTTTGTCAAAGACCTTTTCTTCATCTAATGAGATGATTGTGTGGTTTTATGCTTTCAGTTTGTTTAAGTGGTAGACTATATTTACTAATTTTCATATACCATTCCTGCATCTCTGGGATGAAACATACTTGATCATGGTGGCTGATCTTTTTCATGTGTTTGTGGATTCAGATTGCAAATATTTTATTGAGTATTTATGCATCTATGTTAATAAGGGGAATTGGTCTGTAATTCTCTTTCTTTTTTGGGTCTTTATGTGGTTTGGGTGTCAAGGTAACTGTGGCCTCATAAAATGAATTTGACAGTGTTTTGTTTCCATTTGTGGAATAGTTTGAGGAGGACTGGTGTTAAATCTTCTTGGAAAATTTGGTAGAAATCTGCCCTAAAACCATTTGGCCCTGGATTTTTTGTGGTGGGAAATTTTAATGACTTTTTCTATTTCCTTAGGTATTATATGTCTAATTAACTTGTTTCTGAGCTGTTTTTAAAACTTTAGTAAGTGGTTTGTATAACAAAAATTACCATTTCTTCTAAATTTTTCATTTTGGTGGAGTATGGTTTTAAAAATTTATCCTTTTGAGTCTCTGGATTTCCTTGGTATCTGGTGTTATGTTTTTATTTTCATTTCTGATTTTGTTAACTTGGATATTTTCTCTCTCCCTTTTAGTTTGTCTTGTTGGTTTTCCCAAAGAACCAACTTTGTTTCATTGATAGTTGTATTGTTCTCTTTGTTTCTATTTTATTGATTTCAGCTTTGAGTTTAATTATTTCTTACCATCTGCTCCTCTAGCATGTTATTACTGCTTTTTGTTCTATAGCTTTCAGGTGTGCTGTTAAGTTGCTTGTCTGAGATCTCTCCAATTATTATTTTTTTAATGGAGGCACTTAGTGCTATGAGCTTCTGTCTTAGAACTATTTTCATTGTGTCCCATAAGTTTGGGGATGTTGTGCAGTCATTTTCACTAAATCCTAGAAAGTCTTTGATTTCTTTATTTCTGTCTTAACCCATTTTTCACTCAGTAGAGAGTTGTTCAGTTTCAATGAGTTGGTAAGTTTTTTCATTGCCTTTGTTGTTATTGATATCCAGCTTTATTCCATTGTGGTCTGATAAAATGCAGAGTGTTATTTCAATGTTCTTGTATCTGTTGAGACTTGCTTTATTGTGGTCACTTTTGAAGAGAGTTCCATGAGGTGCAGAAAAAAAAGTATATTCTTTTGTGTTTGTGTAAAATGTTCTGTGTACATCTGTTTGTTCCATTTTGTTTGTAACATCTGTTATTTCCAATATAAGAAATATTCCCTGGTTAATTTTTGTATGGATAACTTGTCCATTGGTGGGAGTAGGGTATTGAAGTCTCCCACTATCAGTGTGTGAATGTCAATATGTGATTTAAACATTGTAATGTTTCCTTTACAAAAGTGGTTTCCCTTTTGCTAGAAGCATAGATATTAAGAATTGAAATGTCATTTTAGTGTATTTTCCATTGATGAGTATATAGTATCACTACCTATCTCTTTTGATTAGTTTTGGTTTGAAGTCTATTTTGTTAGATATTAAAATGGCTATACCACTTTGCTTCTTAGGTCCATTTGCCTGGAATATCTTTTCTAACCTGATACCCCAAGGTAATATCTATTCTTGATACTGAGGTATGTTTCTTAGATGCAGCACAAGGACAGATCCTGTTTTCCCATACATTCTCTTCCTCTGTGTCTTTCTATTGGAGATTAGAGACCATTGATATTGAGAGATATCAACAGAGAATGGTTTTCAATTCCTGTTATTTTGTTGTTGGTGGTGGTAGTAGTGGTGTGGTGGCAGCAGCAGTGGTGTGTGTGATTGTGTATTTCTTTCCTTTAGATTTTGCTGTATATTTCCTGTATTTTCATGGGTATTGTTACCCTCCTTAAGTTGGAATTATTCTTCTAGCACCGTCTGTAAGGGTGTATTTGTGGATAGATATTGTTCAAATTTGGCTTTAACATGGAATATCTTATTCTTTCCATCTATTGTGATTGAAAACTTTTCTGGGAATGGTAGTTTGGGCGGGCATCTGTGGTCTCTTAGAGTATGCAGCACACCTGTCCAGACCCTTCTGACTTTTAGAGTTTCCATTAAGAAGTCAGGTTTCATTCTAATAGGCCTGCCTTCATATGTTACTATGTTACTTGTTCCTTTTTTCTTGAGGCTTGTGTTTGTTTGTTTTTGTTTTGTTTTGTTTTCCTTTTTTGAGACAGAGTTTTTCTATGTAGCCCTGGCTGTTCTAGAACTCTCTTTGTAGACCAGGCCGGCTTTAAACTCAGACAACAGCCTGCTTCTGCCTCCTGAGTGCTGGGATTAAAGGCATGTGCCACCACTGCGCACCTCCCTTGAAACTTTTAATATTCTTTCTTTGTTCCATATGTCTGTATGCTTCTTGTACCTTTGTAGGCATCTACTTCTTTAGTTTAGGGAAATTTTCTTCTTTGGTTTTGGTGAAAACATTTTCTGAACCTTTGAGCTGGGCTTATTTTCCTTCCTTGATTTCTATTATTCTTACTTTTGGTCTTTTCATAATGTCCCAGTTTTTTTATATATATATATTTTGTGTCAGGACCTTTTTCTTTTTAGATTTGACATTTTCTTTGATTGATGTATCCATTCCTTCTATTGTATCTTCAACACTTGAGATTCTCTCTTCCATCACTTGTATCCTGTTGCTGAAGTTCCTTTTTGAATTTCTAAATTTTTCACTTCCAGAGTTTCCTTGATTTGGGTTTTCTTTTTTTTTGTTTGTTTGTTTGTTTGTTTTTCGAGACAGGGTTTCTCTGTGTAGTTTTGCGCCTTTCCTGGAGCTCACTTGGTAGCCCAGGCTGGCCTCGAACTCACAGAGATCCGCCTGCCTCTGCCTCTCGAGTGCTGGGATTAAAGGCATGCGCCACCACCGCCCGGCTGATTTGGGTTTTCTTAATTGATTCTATTTCCAATTTCAAGTTTTGAACAGTTTTCTTTATTTCATTACACTGTGTTTTCCTGGATTTCTTTAAGAGATTTATTCATTTCCTGTTTAAGGACCTCTGCCATATTCATAAATTGTTTTAAGGTCCCTTTCCTTTGCTTCAGCTATATTGGACTATTTAGCTCCTGTCATTAGAATACCTCGGCTCTAGTGGAAACACATTGCCCTGGCTGTTATTCATTGTGTTTTTATGCTGGCAACTTGGCATCTGACTTTGGGATGATTATAGCTCTAAGTGTTGATTTCTGATTTTTTTTTTCTGTTGGGTGAGTGTTTTCTTCCTTTGTTTCTGTTTCACCTCTGAATTTTCAGAGTATGGTGACTGTGTGTTTCCTGATTTCCTCGTCTGTTCAGCTGGTGTGTGTTGCTGGAGAGCTTCTCTCCAGGTTCCCCAAGCCCCGCAGTCCCACAATCCACTTATAAAATAATCACTCAGACACTTATATCACTTATAAACTGTATGGCCGTGGCAGGCTTCTTGCTAACTGTTCTTTTATCTTAAATTAACCCATTTCTAGAAATCTATACCTTGCCACGTGGCTGGTGGCTTACCAGAGTCTCTACATGCTGCTTGTCCTGGCGGTGGCTGCAGTGTCTCTTCCTCCTCAGCCTTCTGCTTCCCAGAATTCTCCTCTCTCCTTGTCCCACCTACTTCCTGCCTGGCCACCTACTTCCTGCCTGGTCACTGGCCATCAGTGTTTTATTTATATAGAACGATATCCACAGCAGGTGTGTTCATAGGGAATGCTTGCTGGTGTTAGAGGCTAGGTAACTGGGATAACTTGAGGGAAGGAAAATTGGAGGAGAAGGTCTTTGTGATTCATTGACGACAGCATCAGAGAGAAAAGGGAGACCACAGCAGATTTCTAGCTACAGAGCTTGGAATGGAATGATACTGTGAGACTGAATATCGGGAGCAGTAGAAAAGGTGTGGGTCTGCCTTTAGCCTACTTGTTGTCCTGGGAGGAACAGCTCTTGAGTTAGCAGGGGTGCCTGCATGATTTGGATCTTGGAAAAAGCAACAAGTGTGGGGATGAGAGTTAAGATGGGATGGTTTGTAGGGTCCATAAAGGATGTGAGCAGGGGTGAGGAAGGCTGAAGCTGGTGTTCTGTTGCAGTGCTAGGGACATGACTTGGGGGTTGGGTCTAAGGGAACAGAGAGGAGAAGGTGTGTGGCAGCCTACCTATTTTTTGGCAGGCATGGCCTGTCTCAAGGCTAAACTTTTTAGAATTACAATTTTAGATGAAATGTACATGTATGTTGACAGTCCTACAGTGTAGGAATTATATGTCAAAAGCCATAAAAGATCCAGTAAAAAAAGAATAAAATAGCTGATTTAAGTGAATATACTCAATACCCTTTAGAATACTGGTTCTCAATTCAGACTGCATAACTAAATTTTTTTGTCAAGTTTCCAATCAATACAAACATGTATTTATCTTGGCTAATATTAACCCTTGAGAGTAGTTCATTTAGTCTGAAGTGTGGTGATATTTTATTTGTGGTGAAATGTGGTGATATTTTATTTGTATGTTAATAAATAAAGTTTGCCTGGAGATCAGAGGACATAGCCAGCCATAAACAAAAGTCAGGCATAAAAAAAGGCACACACCCTTAATCCGAACACATAGTAAGCAGAGTCTCTGTGTGTGCAAGGACACACTAGGAAACAGCCAAACATGGTGACACATGCCTTTAATCCCAGTACCAACCATAGAGACCTGGAGGTCTATACAGACAGGCAGTGACAAGGAAGTGGGGTAGCTGTGCTAAGAGCCAATAAGAAGGTAGAACAGCAAGGAAATAAATGCACAGGTTAGACAGGAAGAAGCTCTCTCTGGGGAAGCTATGCCAGAGGCATGATGAGCTAAGGTTAGCTGGTGGCTCTCAGTATTTCTCTGATCTCTATGGCTTTCACCCCTGTATTTGGCTCTGTGTTTCTTATTTAATGAGACTGTTTAGAAATTCGTATATGCTGAAGAAGCCTTGAGCACTTGTTAAAATGATGTGCTTGGTTTAGTGTTGAATATCAGTGCCCTAGTTAACTAAGAAAGTCACAGACATCCTAAGAAAGAGTGTTTGCTTTTCTTTAACCCTGCCTTTGAAGTGTGTAGGAGTTTCCTAGTAAGTGACACTCAGAACTTAAAAGGTTCTTGTAACAAAGTTATTTACAACTAGATTGATGTCAGTCTGATTTCCAAGATACAGCTGGTTACTTACTTACAATAGGTTTGACTTAACAGTCTTATAAAATCAAAGCATACCCAGTAGAATTCATACTGTGGATGATGAATTTTCACGTATTTCTGAGCTAGCATCACACAGTAAGATATTATCTTCTACTACTATTAAGCAGAAGCTGTGGAGCACAGCTAACTAGATAATGTGGGCCCTTCCCCTTTTCAGGGGAGATAGCTTGGGTTTATGGGGTGGAACTTTTTCTTTGTTCATTTGTCGGTTTGGTCGTTTGTTTTTCTTCTAAAGAGTGCTAAGAACTCTTTGCTAAACTCTTTCATACCTATAACAGCATGCTTATTTGTATGTGGTTGTTCAAATCGTTCCTTCTCAGGGAAATGAGAGATGAAAAGTATCCAACCACCTTGCTCAATGTTCTCTGAAAGTTACTTTATAAAGAACAAAATTCACACATACAGCAATGTTGTGTACAGCACATTGCCCTTATGAGAGATAACTATGTTTTCTTCTATTCCAAGGTAAAAGGTAAGTTATGATTTATTCTGAAGGAACAATTTGATGGAACAGAGTTTGAGACCATCCAGCGATGCTAGTTTCTTAAGACAAATAAAGGGCATTCTTGTGGAGAAAAGATGAAGCACAAACCAGTGTTGACATTAGTACTGAGAAGAATTTGTACCTAAATCAGGAAAGGAAACCAATAGATTTAAAGAGACACATAAAGGAAAAATAAAAGACAAATATAAATAAAAAGACAAGTCCCAGAATAAAGCTAATGGATTATTATTCAGCAGTTCAGCATTTGTCTAGCATATAAAATGCCATGGATTCAATTTCCAGCACCACATACACAAGAAAAATCTAATAGATTACTCTTAGGAAATATATAATGGGAGTATCAAAGAAGCATTGTTTGGATTGATAATGTCAAAGTATTTCCCAGAACCGAAAAACATATTTTCACTGATTAAAAGTGGATACCAAATGGCCAAGGGGGATCAAATAAGCTAATTATTACCTAAGTACACCAAGGTTGATATGAACATCTCATTAGACACCAGAAAGAAATGACAGTCTGTTAGCAAGAGAAAGATAGAACAAATTTTTCATTAGCAAGGTAGGGATACCAGAACATGGCAGAGACAGCAGGAAAACACTGATAGAAAGAAATCTATCCTCCTCAAATTCTTCGTCCTTATAGATTTTTACTACAAAGGGAAGAGAAATCGGATTGCATTGAAAGATGACAGTAGCTGGGCAGGGGTGGAAAATGCCTTTATTCTCGGGTATCAGGAGGCACAGCCAGGTGGATCTCTGTGAGTTCAAGGCCAGCTTGGTCTACAGAGCGAGTTCCAGGACAGGCACCAAAACACACAAAGAAACCCTGTCTTGGCAAAAAAAAGAAAGATGAAAGCAGTGTTTGGTGAGTTAGGTGGATAGAGATATATTAGTAGACAAACAGACAGATAGATGATAGATAAATAAATGATAGAGTGAATAGGTAGATAGATGATAATTAGATAGGTATTACACAGATGGTAGATTAGATAGGTAGTTAGATGATAGATAGAAAAATAAATATAAGATAGATCAGATAGATAGATAAATAGGTGTTAGATAGATGTTAGACAGATAGATAGATAACGAACTTATTCAACAATCAATATCATAGAGAAAGAATGAACTTACTCTCAAGAATCAAAAGTATCTCCAGTGTATTTCCCCTGGAAAGCAAACTAAACAATTGAAATTTTCATATTTTGAGCCCATTTTTAATAAAATATGATGAAACATAAAATATTTGGTGAAGTTCATGACAGCATACAATAGGTGACTGCTTTTAATACCATTGTAAAATCACACAGATATTTCTTCTTTCTTTCCTAAAAGAAGAGTGAGGAAA
Source organism: Peromyscus maniculatus bairdii (assembly GCF_049852395.1). NCBI lineage: Eukaryota > Metazoa > Chordata > Mammalia > Rodentia > Cricetidae > Peromyscus > Peromyscus maniculatus. The sequence continues at coordinate 97,214,319 of NC_134875.1, forward strand.
CTGTACAGATTCTGTATTTGTATTTATATTGTCAAGATATACTTACATTTAAAGGTTTTGTTGGCAAAAGTCTTTATTCTAAGATGGAAGAGTTTTAGAGGTTTCAAAGGAAATTGTGATTAGAAGAAAAAATATAAATAGGGCCATGGAAGGCTTTATTTTTGTGCAAATATATATTTTAAAAGAGTAGAATGGCTCTTAGTTCTAATATGATCTCTTTGAAATTACTTAAATATATTAGATTCTTTCTAATAAACACTAAATATTTTCATATTTAATTAGTATTAGCATTTGTTCTTGGTGCTTTAAACACATTTTAAAGAAAAATGGATTACTAATTTTTTAATCTTATAGTTATTGAAAACAGATGAAGATGTGTATAAGGAAATGGAGTAAAAGAAATATGTGGACTGATCATGTGAAAGTTCACATTCTAAGGATTACCAATTTTGTATACAGGTAAAAATACTTCTAACATTCAAATAATGTGTTTATAGGTAAATATTTTCTGAGAAAAAATGTTTTAACGATTATTTTACTATACTGTGACACTTAAGATTAGCAGCTAAAGTCATCATTCTAACAGACTACTCACTTATAGTTAGACACTTGTGATAGTTCTAGTTCAAATCTTTCTTTGCCTTAAGAGATGGCCCAATGATTAAGAGCACTGCTGTTCTTCCAGAGGCTGCAGCTTCGATCCCCAGTACCCAAATGGTGCATCATAACCTTCTATAGCTCAAGTTCCAGGAGAGCTTCTACAAGTATCAGGCATGCATGTGATGCATAGACACATAAGCAGGCTCATACATAACACCAAACAAAAAGTTATAAAATAAAACTTATTAAAGAAATCAAAACTCTCCTGTGCCATAAAAATGATGAATTTTGTATGCCTGGAAGTTTGTCTATCAGGTGATTCTACAGCCTTTCAAGATTAATCATAGAAGAGCTTTCTTCATAGTATGTTTTGAATTCTAATACTGAATGTAATGTAGGACTCTAGCAAACTAGAATTTTTCTGACAAGTGTTGTTTGACTGGAAAAATAATTTAGCCTTGGTGCTTTTCTTTTATATGTAGACAGTTCTTTCAATGGACAACTTAATATGATTCCCTTTCCCATCTCTGAGAGCCCAAGCAACTTCCCCAAGACCATGTGAATAGAATGATACAGGATATATAAGCATCAATGCACATGTTCATGTTTAGAACAAGAAATGCCTTCCATTATGAGTATCCACTGCAAAAATTAAAAAATACTATATTATTTTAAGAACTAATTGTTAATTTCACCATTTTGCATCAATACTACATTGCTATGGCAGTGGGATGACCTGATTACAACTTTTTCTAATTACCACTTATGACAAAATGCAATTAAAAAATAACATCAGATGCCTTTTTATATTTTATGAGTATAATGTTTTGTCATCTCTTTGCAACTATTTATGGTAATCATAAAATATCTGTAGATGTAACCAACTGTCTTATTAAATAAGAAACACAGAACCAATGCAAAGAAGAAAACCAAGAGGTCAGAGCTAAGAGCTAAAACCTTACCCTCTCTCCTGTGGTGGTCCTACCTCTCCGAAAAAGAGCTACTTCCTGTGGTAAAGTCTTTATAAAGACTTTTGGTTCTGCCCTCTCATTGGTTGTAAACCCAACCACATGACCGCCTTGTCATTGCCTGTCTGTATAGACCTCCAGGTCTTCTATGGTTGGTATTGAAATTAAAGGCGTGTGTCTCCAATGCTGGCTGTATCCCTGAACACACAGAGATCTACCTAGCTCTGCCTACCAAGTGCTGGGATTAAAGGCATGCGCCACCACTGCCTGGCTTTCTTATGGTTTGCTAATAGCTCTGACCCCCAGACAACTTTATTTATTAACATACAAATGACATTTTAGTACAAAATAAAATATCACCATAATAATCTATCAGTGTAAGGTAAAATAAAACATACAACAATTTGATTATTAGTTTTCATATTATTAATGAATTCTCAGAAAAGCATTAAGCTATCTGGAATATGTGAAAGTATTTACCCAAAGTTTATATATGATTTGATATATGGAAATATGTTCTTGCTTTATTGAGGTTATAGCAATATTGCTATCATATAACATGACAATATAACTATTATTTTAGCCCATCAGACAGATATACTATCAATGGAATATAAATTATGACCTTTAAAATATAAAGCTGATATCCCGAGATGTAACATTTCTACATTAGCATATGAGAAAATCTGTAATCAAAACTACTTTTGTTATCAAAAACTGGCTAAGATGTGTGTTCTTCATTTCTTAATTCCAACTTTCCTGAAACAAAATTTAAACAACCTAACAAACAAAACATCACAAACTATTGTCAGTTCATACAATTCAATTCCTGCTTTATCACCAATAACAAGAGTATTTTCTAAGAAAGTAATTTGAAGGTGAAAAGCTAGACAGTTTACCATAAAGTTTTGATACTGCTTCTTTTACTGGGGTTTATCATATTTTTCCTTTCATACATTATTAGTTAACAATAAGGAAAGGTTGACAATACGGGCAAAGTTGCCTTTTCTTCTCTTTATATAGTTCCTTACGTTCTAGAACTTCACTTCTAAAAGAATCTGGTCAGTGTGAAAACATAAAAAAATCTCTGTGTTACTCACTAAATGCTAGGCTGATTTAATGCTACTCTTCCTAAGACTATTATGGACTTGGATTAAAAACCATACATGAGTGTTGTGAAATAGCCAGAGGGTATTCCAACCTCGTGCCACCTGAGCCTCTCTTGACAAAGGATGAGCACTTCATGGCACTGTATTACCTAGGCACAAAGGCTTGTGATAAGAACTTCTAATCTCATACTTGAATTACTTCATTGTATCCGTAGTACTGGAAACCGGAGAAGATGTATAAAGACTGTATCTTAATCCAATTTCATCCAAAGCAAATATTTTAAATCAGTCAAAATACAGTTGCTCTGGAGTGTACTTTTCACATTATAATGCTGATTGAAGCCTGTAGATCTTTCAAAATTAGAATTTAAAGTTATATCTTAAAATAGGGATCTTCAAGTTATAGAGAATCATAATGCTCTTTGCCTAGAATGCATCAAAATAATATTAGCTCCTAGCAGTTGATATTTATAGCTAATGTTATAAAAAGTTCTGAGAAGACTTAATGTTAAGGAAAATAGACCAATTTTATTTCCAGATAGAATGCATCATTTTTTCTTGGTTTTTCTTTTTGTGTGTATGTGTGTATACAAAAGACAGGGAGACAGAGAGAGAGAGAGAGAGAGAGAGAGAGAGAGAGAGAGAGAGAGAGAGAGAGAGAGAGCGAGAGAGAGAGCAAGATGGGTGATATAAATATATATATTGTTTTTGAAACAATGTCTCACATAGCCAAGACTGGCCTTTAACTCTCAAATAGTGACTGAGAACTTCTGATCCTCCTGCCTATGCCTCCCAAGTACTGGAATTACAAGAATACACTGCCACTCAATGCTTTGCAGATGTGTCCCTACCATTATTTCCATAACCTTTACATGTCATCCTCTAAGTTTATTCTCTTGTACATTTATTTTCACAAGCTTATATCATATGTAACACACAAAGATACCTACATGTAATCATGGTGCAGAACACTCTTCACTGAATTTCATTTGTTGTTTTGTGGCTTGTAGCATCCCTTCTTATTTATGGGAGAAGGAAAAGGAAAGGAACTGAATGAAAGAATGGTCACTTCAGTGCATATGATGTTACCATTGATGTGACTTTCCACTACTATGTCACAATCTTTTGTAATTCTTGCCCTAGGTGCTTTAAAATTAATAATGCCTCTTTTTATTAATTAGCTTATTTAGCAAAAAAAATTATTGAACAACTATAAAAGACATATTGTTCTTGATTGTAAAATTTGGGGAAGTCTTTTAAGTTCCATAGTCACAGCCACTTTATCATGTAAATAATGAAAAAGTCTTAATGATAATTTTATCTTTGAGTTCCCATCAAAGCATTACAGGGTTAAGACAAACTATAATGAATTCTCATTTTGTTTTTCTTTTTTATACATTGAAGAATGGAAATTAAGGTATATAATCATTTAACTCAAAAGTATTCCTGGTATTTGTAAACTAATTTTCAGATAAAAAGTATTATTTACTGAATATTAAAGTCAGTAGCATTTTACATAGATTGTATAAAAAATAAATTCCAAATTCATTTTCTTGTTAAAGAAAGCTGTTTTGAATTGATTGAAAATGGCCCCCAAAGAGAGTGACTCTATTAGCAGGTATGGCTTTGTTGGAGCAGGTGTGGCCTTGTTGGAGGAAGTGTGTCACTATGGGGGATGGCTTTGAGGTCTCATATATGCTCAAGCCACATCCAGTGTTTCAGTCCACTTCCTGTTGCCTTCTGAACAAAATGTCTGCCTGCATGCCACCATGTCTCACCATGAAGATAATGGACTATACCTCTAAAATTGTAAGCCACCCCAATTAAATGTTTTCCTTTATAAGAGTTGCTGTGGCCATGGTGTCTCTTCACATCAATAGAAACCTTAACTAAGACAGAAGTCCTCTTTATTCTTTTTTAACTAATGTGTAAGGAATAGTATTGGTCATTATTATGTCTTCATTTTCAAATGAGCATTTTATAAGGTGTTCTTACTTTTTAAATACACATTTAATATATACATTTCCATATCAGAAAAAATGTTAAAGGATTAAGTTGGGCATAATGGCAGGCACCTCTAATCTAAGATCTGGGATGATGTAAAAGAAAGATTAGCCGGGCGGTGGTGGGGCATGCCTTTAATCCCAGCACTCGGGAGGCAGAGCCAGGCGGATCTCTGTGAGTTAGAGGCCAGCCTGGGCTACCAAGTGAGTTCCAGGAAAAGGCGCAAAGCTACACAGAGAAACCCTGTCTCGAAAAACTAAAAAAAAAAAAAAAAAAAAAAAAAAAAAAAAAAAAAAAAAAAAAAAAAAAAAAGAAAAGAAAAAAAAAGAAAGAAGATAGAGAGTTCATGTGGCAAATCTGATTTCCATAGGGAGACCCTGTAGGGGAGAGTAGAGTAGAGGAATCTTCTTCATCTTTTACTTATTTCCTTGAGGAAACAAATTAAGAAAAGAAAATGGAAAGTATTCTTCATTTTTTTAAATCTTGTGTGCATGGGTATAATACTTACATATATGTCTGTGTGGCCATAGATACCATAATAGAGCATTGGATCTTTAGGAACTGGAGTAACAGATGGTTATCAGCCACCATATGTGTGATAGGAATTAAACTTGGATCCTCTGGAAGAGCAACCAGTCCTCTTAGTCACTGAACCATCTCTCCATACTCATAAAGACTATTGCAACATAATTCATTAATATATAGATATAGCTATGTCCATCTAAGTACTTTAATTAGTCTTTAAACTTTTAACAAAATATAGTACATTCCAATTACACATAAATATAAATGATTTCTCTGTAACTGCATGAAATTCATACAGTAGAAAACCAGATACAGTACCTATTTAAACTGTAATATGAAAACTCTTAGACTGAATAATTTATAAACAACAGAAATTCATTTCTCTTTTTTTTTAAGGCCAAGTCCGAGATCAAGACACTTGTAGATTTGGTATTTTCTGGAAGCTCTTTGCTTTATAAATGACACCTTTTACACTGACCTATTATGGCAGGACACACACATCACTTTCTGTCTTAGGGTTTCTATTGTTGTAAAAAGACTATAACAACTCTTAATTGGGGATAGTTTGCACTTTCAGAAGTTTAGTCCTTTATCATTATGGTGGGACATGGCAGTATGTTGGCAGACAGGGTGCTGGAGAAGAAGCTGAGAGTTGTACATCTTGTTCCACAGGCAGCAGAAGCAACTGTGTGCCACACTGGGAGTAGCTTGAGCATAGGATACCTCAAAGCCAGCCCCCACAGTAACATACTTCCTCCCACAAGGCCACACCTACTGCAACAAAGCCACACTTCCTAATATGGAGGCCATTTATTTCAAACCACCAAACCTTCCTTAGGGTTCTTTTATGTAAACACAATAATCTCATTCATAAGGGCTATTCCCTCACACTTTAATCCCAAACTCCATGTCTTAAAACCAACCGCAGGTAAGCTAGGGCTCAATTTATGATTTTGCTAGAAATGAAAACATTCGGAATGTTGTAAGTATAAACAAAAAATTTGGGGAAAATCTGAACCAGAAAATATGTCAAAATGCATTGTTGGTGTTATGGAAAGAATGATATCAAAGTGCTTTATCTTTATCTTTCCTCAACTCAATAATAATAATAATAATAATAATAATAATGTATATGAGCAAAGATTCATTTTTTATAAATACCTTACAATTTATTGTTTCTCAAAAATGTATTGGCCCTAATAGAAAGAGACTTCTCCTTAGTAAGAGGAAAAGGAGTTGGGGTAAATAATCCAAAGCACCATCTACACCTGAAAATGACTTGTTTTATTTTGTAAATGGGTTACCAATTTTTACAGCTTTTGTGGTACTTCATTATTTTCTCAGATAGGGTCATTTCTCTGTAAAAGTCAAATACCATCAGCTAGAACACTTTATGTAAGTTCACAGAAAATTATCATTTTAAGAATCATACTAATGATAACAGGAATAAGTTTTACAAAAACATGTCACAGGAGAAATTGACTTTTGCTTACTGCTTAGTTTCATTATCCAAATGACCAGAAAATGTTGTGTGTACTTATGTATATGTGTGTATAAACTCTCTTATTGCAAAAATATCTCCTATGAGTATAAAGGGTATGGATAAGAGAAAGCACACAGATTAGAAGGGAAGTCATCAATTTGTACTTCCTAGGGCACAAGATTCTTAACGTGGGACTTGTCCCTCAGGAGTAGTTGAAACTGTGCCAGTGAAATTACTCCAGATAACCTTTGTTATTATGAGTGCTACTTATCTTATTTACCTGATTTGGAGATGATTCACTGAACCTGAACTGTGTCATCTAAGGACAAAGTGGCTCCCAGAGAGCTCTGTGAGCTGTCATGCACATGAATTTCCACAAAATCTCTTTTTGCAGGTAACTTTTTATCAGCTAACTTCGGTCTTCTGGATGGGCCCAATGCAAAAGTGGTGAGGCACAGTCATCCATTCTGTTGAATCTAAGGTGATCCACTGAAAGGCATTAAAATGCTTTTTCCATCAGGGTCTCAATATGTCTTGCGGGACAACTAGCCAAACTAGTGGAAACACATGAACTGTGAACCAATAGCTGAGGAGCCCCCAACTGGATCAGGCCTTCTGGATAAGTGAGACAGGCGATTAGCTTGAACTGTTTAGGGGGCCCCCAGGCAGTAGGACCACGGCCTGTCCTTAGTGCATGAGCTGGCTTTTTGGAACCTAGGGCCTATGCTGAGACACTTTACTCTGCCTTGGTGTAGGGAGGAGGGGACTGGGCCTGCCTGGACTGAGTCTCCCAGGCTGAGCTGACTCCCCATGGGAGACCATGCCTTGGAGGAGGTGGGAATGGGGGGTGGATTGGGGGGGGCTAAGGGGTGGGAGGAGGGAGGACAGGGAAATCTGTGGATGATACGTAAAATTAAATTAATTATAAAATAAAAATAGTTTTTTAAAAGAGAAAGGCTGTAAAATGGTATTTCATTCCTCTCCTAACAAACAGCTTCACTTTTATTCTCTATATCATGATTTATAAAGTGAAAAATGGGGTTTCTCAAAATCTTGACTTTAAAGAACTCTCAAAAGAATCACTATGGAGACAATTCCCAGGTCCCAATGTATGTCAGACTCTCTGGTAACAGGGCTTTGTAATCTTCATTTTTAAAAAATGCTTTCCTCCATAATGTTTGAGTTCTTGAGATTTCTTTGAAAACCAGCCATTGATTTTATTAATTTTTATAATTCCATGATCTTATAATTCCAGTAGTTTCTTAATGCTATTCTCCATAATCTCTTATGGGACACTATGAATGCAGTGCTAAGAGGAAAATTCATAGCACTAAATGCCCACATAAAGATGTTGGAGAAATATAACACTAGTGACTTAACAGCACACCTAAAAGCTCTAGAACAAGAAGAAGCAAAGTCACCCAGGAGGAACAGATGCCAGGAAATAATCAAATTGAGAGCTGAAATCAATAAAATAGAAAGAAAGAGAGCAATACAAAGAATCTACAATGTCTTTATATAGTTAACATTCTCATTTCCTCAGAAAATTTATGTAACTGGAATTTTTAGAAATGACAACAAACTGAGGGAGATATTTTTACAAGAGTCAGGTTTCACTGATGCTTGGGCTTTTTTTTCTTTGTAATTATTCACCTATTTCAAGATCTTCTTGGTCCCATATAACATATTTTATTTCTAATACTTATGGCTTACTAACACCATATGATATTTTTGTTTAAACTATTAGATGTCTTTTATCAACTTACTATCATCTTTGTCGCTGATACCTTGATTCTAAGGTAATGATTTACTAGAAAGTTAGAAATTGAATTAAGTCTTACCAAGCAAGTGGAAATCAATATTTTCAGCCTATTTTGGAGAAGGCATTTCATGAATACTTGAGATGAAAGAAAAATTCCTTTTGTTGTTCTGGTGAAGTTGTGAGGGCTTCCATTAGTCTAGGTTAAGTTCTGGGGGCAGTGAATTCACTTCTGGTTTGCAATATTGATTTAGAGTTCATTAGGACTTTGTTGGTTACAAAAATAAAAGTGCAGTAAATTTTAGTTCCAGGAAAATACTTTATTTTAGAATGAGACTTTTCTCAGTGATTTAGCTTTCATTTCAGGACTTAAAACAATCAGTGAGATAGGAACATGCTATGATTTATGGAATTTTATTAGACAGTATTCCAGGCCATCTGAAGCTATGCATTCATTTTAGGCACTTGAATTTAAACAAAAAAAAGAGTAAATTAGATTTGATTCTAGGTTCTCTGTTTCATCACTTTATTGAAAGTATTTTTAAGATTTTTATTCTCTTTGAGGCCACATAGTGTTGACCTCTTTGTACTCCTTAGTATTTTCTCACCTTCAGTATTTCATGAGTATTTAACAAATGAGTTAAACAGGTGCTATTAAAAAGAAGAAGTGCTGTGATGCGACTACACCACACAGTAATGAAAGCAATAGCAGTCCTGCATCTACCCAGGTGGCTTCCCTCCTTACTGTTACCTAAACCCTGTGCTTTCAGAATTCCTCCGATTCTTTGGTTCTCTATTCTCTGATCTTCCCAAACGCTTACACTTCAAATCATTATGCCCTATCTCTAACACAGAAAGCACCTTTTCTCTCAGTTCCCCCATCTGTTCTTCTCCAAAAGCAAGAATTATCTGGGAAATGGAAACAGCTGTAACACATATATGTATAAGTTTAAGTTCACTGGGATGTATTACCAATTTAAAAGACTACAAGGAAAAATGAAAGCAACATACATGTGAATTATCCCAAATGTTGGAATTTCAGGTAGTGTGCCACATAACAAACACTTTTTTGGATGGGACACTGAAAAATCACCTCCATTTATGCTTATAATTATTGTTAATTACAACTTAATTTGATTAGTTTTAATGTATAATGTGTATTTCCTTTAAGAATTCTTCTTAGAAGAGGTAGGAGAATGTGCAAGCAGATTAGTAATAATCTTTGGTTCTTTCATATAAGCTATTCCCTAGCTTTGTTGTCATTAGAATTATCTTCAAGTATTTTAATCATCATGTTGTGCAGGCCATAGTAGAAACCAGTTTGTCATTTTATATGTCAGCAGAGAGGCTATACCTAATCCTATGGTTGCCTTAAATGCTAACTGGCTCACTGCTTAGGCCATAACCTGGGAAGCATTTGCATCCTGCTGCTGCAGCCTCAATTCCCTCCACATAGGGAGATAAATGTTCTTTTAACTAAGTCTCCATCATTTTATTTTAACAATAAAGACTTGGGAGCCAGATGCTGTGGTGATAACCTGCTAGCTCATAGAGGCAGAGAAATAGCAGCCAGATGACCTTCCTCCTTCTCCAATATCCCTGAAAGAGAGCTTCTCTTCGGCCATCCAAAACCAAAAATACTGCCAAACTTAGTCCCTCCCTATTAGTTCTTGTGTGTCTCTCTATCCTTCTTCATGACTAACTCTTACTCTCTATGACTCCTTCCTGTCAACTAGTTTCTTACTCCGCCACTTGATCTGTAGCTGATTTTATTTAATCCTGTTTATTGTAAACCGAAAGCTCTTTAATTAAGGGTATGCACTAGGGCTAAGCCACACCACATCTAGAGGTACTCTTTTCCAATAAAGAACACAATTGGTGTTCACATGTGATCAAATATCCTGCTATGTTAATTAAATCATAATCTCATGGAATAAAATCAGACTTTACTATATACAAACCTATCCAGTGATAAATGTGTGAAAGTTGCCAACCTAAACAAGGATAGGGAACACAAGACTGTTGATAAAATATATATCCAGGGGATCATTCTTATAATGATAAGACATATATGAATAGTAATAATAAATTTCTGAGAAGTAGGCAGTAAAGGCAGTAACTATTGACCACAGATAAAGCTTTGCAATATGGGAGTGAGTAAGTAGATTAAAAGTATAGGATTTAGGAGAAGATTACCTGAAATTCAAACACTTTTTTTTCATTGTGTGAGCTTCAGCAAGTGACTGTTTATGCTTTAGTTTTCTCACTAGTAAAATGAGGATGATAATTATACCTATCTCTGAAGGTTGTGGCAAAGATTAAATGAAGGAATAAGCAAAAGATACTTAGCCTTATGTTGAGCACATAACAAACATATTCTACTATAAGATAAATTGCTAAATGTTCTTATTAATAAAAATCCTGGAACCAGATATTGGGGTAAAATCTGAGAGATCAGAAAAGCAGAAAGAAGCCAGCCATGTTCTTACCTCCTAGAAATCCTCAGCCAAAGAAGCCTATTTCCTGTATACCCAAGCCTATTTGCCTTTCTGTCCCTGCAATTTCACTTCCTCTCTCTGCCCAGCTACATCACTTCCTCTTCCTGCCCAGCTCTGTCACTTCCTGTCTGTCTGTACAGACCTCCAGACCTTTATGGTTAACTAGTGTTGGAATTTAAGGCATGTGCCACCATTCATGGCTCTGTTCCCAGTGTGGCCTTGAACTCACAGAGATGGATCTCTGCCTCCTTCCTGAATGCTAGGATTAAAGGTATGTGCTACCATCACATAACTTCTATGTTTAATATGGTGGCTGGCTTTTTCCTTTGATCCTCAGATAAGCTTTATTGGGATACACAGATAAAGTATTACCACATTCTACAAATTTGTCCTATTTTATTATGATGAACTCAGAAATACTAGAGTTCAAGTATCTTCTTGTAGTGATGGTTTAAATTTCAATATAACAGAAAAAATAAATACAAGCTATGGAGCTGTGAATCAAAAAATTCTGAGAATAATTTTTTCTAACTTTTTTTTATTATCTGTCCTTACCTTCAGGCTCCAAGAGGATTTTTTAATATCTTTTCAGTTTTCTTGCCCTATTGTACTTTAAAATAATGATTTTATCAGTTCTTTGAGAATTTCATGCATGTTTTGATCATGTTCATGCTCCTTTATGTCTTCTCAGATCTGTACCTCTTTCCTTTACCCATACAACTTTGCTTTATATATTTTCTTTAAACTCATGAAGACCAATTTGTATTGCCCAAGTATTCTCACATGTGAGGCCTTCCACTAAAGCATACTTGACTTAACAGGATCTACACTCTTTGAGAATTTTGACTCTCCCTCTCTCAGAAACTAAAAATGACCAATGACTCCCTGGCTAAGAATGGAACTTCATGTCCAACTCCCCTTTCCATGCTGGGATTTGGTCTGTCACAATTTCTGTGAATATATTTGTGCAGCTATACTGCTGTATCCAGAAGTCACTGTTTCCTTGTACTCACTCATCCATTTCCTGTGGGTCTTACATTCTTTGCGTCCCTCCTCTGCTATGATCCCCGAGCCTTGGAATGAGGGGTTGCAGAATAAGCACTGCATTCAGGGATGAGTGTTCTGTGGTCTCTTATTTTTGTTTGCTCTATTACACTCTTTTTTCTTCAATTTCCTGATACTTCCAATACAATGGAAATGACACGATTCAATAAATATATGAATTCTCTCTGTCACTTTAAGTTTTGCTATGTCACTAATTACTCAGAACAATGACAAATATATTATGACTTAAAACAGCAATTTTGCAGGGCTGGCACAATGGCTTTATCTGTAAAGTGTTTATAGCACAACCAGGAGTTACTGAGTTTGGACTCCCAGCATCCACATCAGAGTATGTCTGCAATCCAAGCACTGGGAAGGTGGAGCCAGAAAGATCCCTAGGGCTGTCCAACCAGTAGTCTAATATAATTAATAAGTCTCAGTATCAGTGAGAACTCCTGTCTCTAAAAATAAGATTGAGAGAACCTGAGAAAGACAAACACAATTGTCTCATTCTTAGAGTTGGTTAATGTGGGCTATGTTATATTAGATATTGTTTTGCTGTACTGTGCATGTGTGTGTTGGTCAACTGTTGGTCATAAAGGCAGCAGTTTATATAAGGTCAGCTGGGTAAAGCAGGAGGTGACAGTGATGCCTGAGTCATGTGTCTCATAACTCTTATTATAAAACAAATCAGCCTGGCCTTATTTATGTGATGAAAGCAGTTTCCAGGAATAGAAAAGTAATGTCTTTAAGGTCAAAGCTCAAAAATACCACAAGATAATTCTATGAAATTCCCTGGTCAATGACATCATAAGGTCAACCCATGTCCTAGTGTGATGATTAATATTGTGAATGTGACAGGATCAAGACTTACTTAACAAATAAGCCCATGGGCATGCCTATGGGGGATTATCTACATTAGGTTAATTGATATGGAAAGACCTACCTTGACTTTACACAGCACATTTCTTTAGTTTGGGATGCCTTGCAGAATAAAAAGGGGGCAGTGAATTAGACATGAGCAATTGTTTTCTATCTCCTGGATGCAATATAAAGTAACCAGCTGCCTCCAGCATCTGCCACCATGACTTTGCTACCCTCTAACTGTAATCCAAAATAAACTCTTCCTTCAGTTGCATTTGCCAGGCATTTCATCACAGCAACTACACAAGTTACTGATAGAGAAATGGAATTAACTACCATTGGCACCTGGAAGAAGATGTGGTTTTCAGACTGATTTTTATCATCTTTGCAATAGCCTGTTCAATTAGACTGTGCGTAGAAATGGGATCAGACTGAAGAAGGTACCCTTTGAAACATAAAGGTTTACTAGATATAAGCTTTGGCAAATGAACAGGTATGTATGGAGAGGGACAGGAAGGATATCAGTGGATGTTACAGTCTATTAAATAACTGAGAATTTAAATATGATGAATATAACTGGAAAAGAGGAAGGTAGCGAAGAGGACCAAGCCCCACATGTGGATCTCTTTCAGAAAACTGTCAATCTCACTTGTTTTCTGAAGTTGCTTTATTCCTGTAATGATTTCTTCCCAAGGACAAACCATAGTTCAAAATTCATTACTGGAGGAGTTGTATTAAAGATTGGACATTTCATTCATTAGTGGACCCATAAGCCTTTGGCATACCAACAAAAAGAAAAATAATATATGTAGCTTTTTGTTGAAACTAATGTGTCTTTAATCTCAACTTCAAAGCAAGTAATTAAAAGTTTAAAGACCAAAATATTTGGTACAAAGTCTATGAAACAGCTTAATACACATATAGAGAAATCTGAAAATGAACAAGAAACAGTAGCACTTAGTTATTGTCTTTAGTTATTGAATCACATGCTTTTGTTATAGATTTTTCTCTAAGGAGTATAAGCTGGAATAACCTTATTCTTATGCAACCATGTCATACAGACTAAAAAGTGTCCAGAGTAAGGTAGATGTACCCCACTAAATATTAAGAATCATCTTACTATAGAAAAAAAATGATCTCAAATGTTCCCTTTATATTTTGCTTCAAAATTTCTTCTGTTAAGTACCATATGTTAATAAATTAGAATGGTTTAGTGGTAGCTTAAGAATATCCAATGATATTTAACTCAGTGTTTATCCTTGATTTACGGTTATTGATATTATTTGTCCTTATGATCACTTAAAGTATGATTCTAAAATAAGGAACAAATTGTTTTTCTTCATGCCCCTGCCAATCCTCAGCCTAACTCTGACTGTAGACATGTATCCACAAGGATTATTTATTTTCTCTAACCAAATGATCTGCCTTACTATCTCAGGCATGAAGAAGTACTTCTTTTTATCCACTTATTTTTTTTATATTTTTCTAATAGTTACTTCCAAGTATTTGTGTATATCATAAGCATCAGAAAACTCAGTGGATTCAAACATTAGTACTAAATTTTCATTCAAACACCCATGATTCTTCTAGAGCTTGAGTGAACTATACTGGGCCCAGCTGAGTTAATCTCAAATTGTGTAGTGAGTGTAGGTCTAAGCTATATATCTATTGTCATACCTGGATCTATCAGAGTTTTAGGGCATGGCATATGGAAGATGACTCTGACAGTATATTTTATCTTTTGCCATTTCAAAGGTGGATAACTAGGTATCTCAATATACAAGATATAAAACAAGAAACAGCATGCAAGCATATCTTTATTGACTTCTAAACAGATGACAAGCAACTCCATTTCCCTTTACTATGGAATTCTCCATTCTATTTGTGAAAGTGTGCTCTCTCCATCAATTTGTGGGATCTACATTTGACTTATTTCCTCTTAGTTTAAGTCTGAAATAAGTTTATATTTCAGAAATAAAACATCTTTCATCTCAATATTGTCCAAAACATGTTAAATGAGATAGATTTCCTTGAGCAAACAGAGCAGGTCTGCAAGGCATCTACTTTATCCCCATTATTATGTCAAGTGTTCCTTTAGCATTTATATGAGCTGCATATACCTCACAAGTAGACATTTATAAATTCAAATATAGGACAAATTCTGTCACATAATGTGCCTTAAAAATGATATTACAGTCTGGATTTTGTTTGCACTTATTGAAACTAAGTTTGCAAATATTTTTCATTCATGTAAACGATGGGTAGATTTCTAGACTACTAGTGCTGGAAGTGATTTTCAGACATCATGTAATTCAACTCCCATATTTGTCATAATGAGTACACCTTGGATGTGTCATATGGTTTTTCAGAAGCTACACTATGCGTTAGTAGAAGAGCCTTGTGATGGCTCGTTTTATGTCAACATGTCACAGGCTAGATTCATCTGGGAGGAGGGAACTCCAATTGAGAAAATGCCTCCAGACAACTGGGTCATAGGCATGCCAGTAGAGCATTTTCTTAATTAGTGATTTATGTAAAAGGGCCCAGCCCATTGTGGGTGGGGCCACCCATGTGCAGATGGGCCTGGTTCTATAAGAAAGCAAGCTGAGCAAGCCAGTAAGCAACACCCCTCCATGGCCTTTGCATCACCTCCTGTTTCCAGGTTCCTGCCCTTCTTGAATTCTTATTCTGACATCCTTCAGTGATGGACTTTGAATGTACAAGTAAAAGCCAAATAAATCCTTTCTTTCCCACCCTCTTTTTTGTCATGGTGTTTCCTCATAGCAACCCAAAGTAAGACAAGTTAAATCAATCTCGTTTTACTCCTCAGATAGATTTTTGCCTTAATGTCCTGCTCCTGGGATTTCTGCTAGAAAAAGCACCAATGTCACTTGAAGCCTGGAAAATAAGAAACCTGTTTCTTGCATGTTTTATTTGTGGAGAAATACTTTAAAATGTATTTAATTTCTTTATTAATTTTTTAAAAACCACTGATATATTCATTAAATGTGGCACCAGGTTACATAAAGACATTTTCATATATGTATATAATGCACATTAACAGTATTCCCTCTTTACACCTTTTATCTTTCCTTCCTTGATTTCTTCTTTCACAGCATATATACATGTATGACTTTATGTATCTATATAAGACTTCAGCAATCACAAACAAGATAAAGCATACAATATTTGTCTTTCGGAGACTGATCAGCTTAACTCACTTAATATGAATATGTTCAGTTACATCTATTTTTCTATAAATGACATAACTTCATTTTTCTTTAAAGCTGAAAAACAATACATTTTGTATATAGACATATTTTCTTTATTCAGTTTTCTGTTGTTGGACACCAGATATAAGAAATATAACTTAGATGTGTAATATGGTTTCTGAGAAGCTACACTAAGAGTTAGTAGAAGAGCTGTGTGCTGGCTAATTTTTTGTCAATAACTTGACAACATACTAACTCATAGTGCAGCTTCTGAGTAACCGTACGACACATCCAAGTTGTACTCCTTATATCCAGGTGTCCAACAACAGAAGACTGGACATAATTTAGTTATTGTGAATAGTGTTGTGATAGAAATTGATATACAAACATCTCTGAAATGTATTCAATTTCTAAAGTAGTTTTACATAGTCCTTCTTGAACTATCTCTGAAACTCTGCAATTAACACTGATATTTCTTGTCTCTGAATTATAAAAGATACCCATGCAGGTATGACAAGAGTGAAGTTACTCAAGTTAGAAAACCTATCACTTTTCCCCCTTTTTCACCTTCTAACGGGAGTCAGGGGATGTCTAGTTGTTTTAATGTTGTTGATTGTCAACTCCATGGAAAGACTGAGAGAGAAATCTACCGATTGACCAGTGAGGGAAAATGAAATGCTGACAAAGTTAGATATTTGTAAAGAATCTTCTCCATACAATGTGAGGGGATGAGCCTAGTTTGTACTGCAAAAGACATGAGTAACTGAGTACAACTGTATGAGCATCATGATATAATTTTCAATAAATAAATTATTGGTCTTGATCAAGAAAATATTTGGTTTATTAATAGCATTTTTACCACTAACAGGTATTTTTTGGAACAGACTAAGCAGGTTTTACTAGGAACTATATGTATGTATATACATATACGCATATAATAACAATTAATGAAAACAGAGGCCATGAGCATGAATGAAAGCAATGTGGAGTACGTGGGAGGGATTAGAGGGAAGAAAGGAAGATTATAAATGATGTAAATATCTCAAAAATTTTCTTCAAAAATTAATAAAAAGTAAAAAGAAAATGTATCTGTTCAATCCCAACATTTTTCATGTAAAAGTAAGAACAGTATGCATCTTGCCAGAAATTTTTGGCATAGATCTATGTTGTTACCTGTTTTCATTATTTAGTGGTTCATTGATCATCATATAACCCTAAAAATAAAACCAGGCAAAAACCTAACGTTTCATTCATAGAGTCCACATATTGAAAATCTTTTCTTATATATCTACACATAAATCTTTTTTTTAAATTTCTAGTGGCTTATTTTTTCATTATTTTTTAATTTTATAATTTAATTTAATTTTGCATATCAGCCATAGATTGCCCTGTCCTCCCTCCTCCTGCCCACCCTCCCCTCTCCCAATCCACCCCCCCATTCCCATCTCCTCCAGAGCAAGGACTCCCCTGGGGATTCAGCTCAGCCTGGTAGCTTCAGTCCAGGCAGGTCCAGTCCTCTCTTCCCTTCACCCAGGCTGAGAAAAGTGTCCCAGCATAGGCCCCAGACTCCAAAAAGCCAGCTTATGCACTAAGGACAGGCCCTGGTCTCAACTGCCTGGGTGCCTCCCAAACAGTTCAAGCTAATCAACTGTCTCACTTATCCAGAGGGCCTGATCCAGTTGGGGGCTGCTCAGCTACTGGTTCATAGTTCATGTGTTTCCACTCGTTTGGCTATTTGTTCCTGTGCTTTTTCCAGTCGAGGTCTCAATCTCTCTTGCTCATACAATCCCTCCTCTTTCTCACCGATTGGACTCCTGGAGCTCCACCTGGGGCCTGACCATGGATCTCTGCATCCATTTCCACCAGTCATTGGATGGAAGTTCTACCATGACAGTTAGGGTGTTTGGCTATCCGATCACCAGAGTAGGTAAGTTCAGGCACTCTCTTGACCATTGCCAGTAGTCTATTGTGGAGGTATCTTTGTGGATTTCTGGGGACCTCTCTAGCACTTTGCTTCTTCCTATTCCCATGGGGTCTTCATTTATCATGGTCTCTCTTTCCTTGTTCTCCTTCTCTGTTCTTGATCCAGCTGGGATCTCCCGCTCCCCTAAGCTCTCTTTCCCTCGACCTTTGCCCTTCATTACACCCTCTCACATCCAGTTTGCTTATGTAGATCTCATTCATTTCTCTGTCATTGGGGGATCCCTGTGTCTTTCTTAGGGTCCTGTTTTCAAGGTAGTCTCCCTGGAGTTGTGAGTAGCAGCCTAGTCATCCTTTGTTTTACATCTAGTATCCACCTATGAGTGAGTACCATGTTTGTCACATAAATCTTAAGGTAATGAAAACTTCAGGATTCACATCCAGGAACTAGAACAAAATTCATAGAAAAGGGTCTTAGAATTGCAAAAAGAATCTTGGTACATCAACATATGTTTTTGTGGAATCTCTCACTCTTGTGGGACATGTTTTCTAGTTTGCTTTACTTTAATTTCCTTATGATCTCATCTCTCTAGTCTACGACTATTCCTCTTGATTGCTAAAAGTATTCCTCCTGATTGCTTATACTTCGCCTATATCTTCCTACTAGATCTCAGACAACAACTTATTCGTGCCCCTGATCCTCATCTTCACTTTCTATCATTGGTTTTGTAACTTTGTTACATCAGGCTCTTAAAACCATCCCATGGCAATTTATGACATTCAGCCCTAAAGCAGCAGGAGACCAGTGAAAAAGGGACAGACAAAGCAAGGACTCCAATATTCTGAACTTACTGATAGGAGTATAATCTTGGTAATCAGTTACAGCTAATTGATTCCTATGATTTGGGATGAGAAACAGACGAGAGTCTGTCTACTGGTTAGGACAAAAGTCATTTCATCCAAATTAGACTATAACTTGGCTATCTCAAACTAGTATCAAAGAGTAAGGCCCATTCCTGATTCAGTATAAAACCCCTATATACCACTCCAATGGTTTTGCCTATTAAGTATATGCTGGGAAAATAAGCTACTGGTCCTCACAGACAACCATGGTGTTGGCAATTCAGGATGGCTGCAGTTACGTCAAGTGAATCTCTTCATTTAGCCTCTCTAGTCCGATAAAACTTCCTTCAGGTGACAAACAATAGTGTATTCATTAACTCCTGCTCAAGGATATCATTTCCACAGTTTTCTTCTTCTCTCTACCATAGTCAGTTTGTTCTTCTCTACTGAATATTTCTTAAAGCATGCAAATAGCCCATTGTTTCTCCCATCCAAAAAGAAAACCTCTCAACTCTAATTCACATTATAGTTAACTCTCTATTATCTCATCTCATTAGTGCAACTTTCCTTAAATGTCTTTAATTACTTTAATTTCTCTCCTCTTATTCTCACCTGAATATGCTCCAATCAGTCCCTCACCCCCACTACTCTGCTGAAAGTGTACTGGTCAAGGTCACCCTTGATTATCACACTGTTAAATACATGGTAATTCTCAGTCTTCATCATACTTAAAATCTCAATAGCACTTCACACACATCTGATCAATCTGTTCTCTGCAGCTTTTCCTCTTCTTAGTATCTAAGACACCACAAATGCCTGTGTTACCTCAACATTTCTAAATGCTTTGAATTATTTTTCTTTTCTCTTGTTTTCTAGTTTCTCTTCACTTTTCCATTTTATTCTTTAGTTGTATTTTACTGGGTTATTGACATTTAACAAGATGGCTACACTCTGAATAAAATTTAAATGGAAAAATAAACTACTACTGACCACATCTATGATATTATACAGCATAAATCTAGAAATTACTCATTTTGTTTAAATAAAACTTTAGGCTTAATGATTAGTAAATCTTTATTTTACCCAATCTCTTAGCCCCTAGAAAGGACAATTTCATTTTATCGGTGACTTTGATTATTTGAAATCCTTCTTGTAAATTGAATCATTTAACATTTGCTTTCCTGTGACTAGTTTATTTCACTTAGCATAACTTGCTCAAAGTCCATCCATATTGTCAAACATTGCAAAACAACCTTCAGTTTAAAAGCAGAATAATATTCATATATATGTATGTATACAATATTTTATTTATCCTTCCATCAGTATAGGTTTAGACCTTGGTTTTATGAATAATAATGCAACAAGCACACAAATATTGGCAATGATGATGATAATGATAATAATAATAATAATAATAGCAATAATAATAATATGACAATAAAAATTCCAATTTTAATTCTTTTAAATAAATTATCAGAAGAGAGATTTTTGGATCATTTTGTAGATCTGTTTTTAAATAGTTGAGAAGCTTTAATATTGTTTTCCAGAAAAGCTATAGTATTTTTTATTCCCACCAGAAGTGCCCCAGGGTTCTAATTTCTTCTCATCCACATCTGCTTCTGGTTGGTTAGTTTCAAATTTCACACCTATCCTGGGATGTGATATGCTATTATCATATCCTTTCATTTGCCAGATTTTCCAAATGAAAAAATAGTACCAAAAATACTGTATGATGTTGGAAGTTTGCTGAAATTCCTGAGAATTTTAGCTTTTTGTGTTTCTTAACAAATAATTTTAGTGTTCTATAGATGGTAGTAAAGAAAACACAATGGTTCATTACAAAAGGTTATGCTTCCCAGAGAGGAACTGGCCAGGAGCAGAGAAATGGTTCAAAAGCTGAATGGACATGCTGAACAAAAGATGCAAATATGCAAGATTCTGTGTCCCATTTTGAAGGGTGTGAAGCATATTTGCATCGCCAGGAATTTCTTGTGCAAGTTCTGTCTTTCATATGTAGCTCTCCATATTACTTCATTGATCAAACGTCTCATAGGCATTTTAAATCTCCATCAAATTGTGTGTATCTAGTGTTATAATGACATATAGGTCACTTCCTGATGATTTGGGGTACCCTCTGAGCCTTCATTTGTGGTGCCAGTCACTTCTAATAGCCTTATCTGGGAGATTTCTAGCTTTTCTTTATGCCAACAGGTTTTACTCATGTGCAAATTTTACTGCCTCTGTCTACTAGACCTTACCCTCCACCTGACTCTTCTATCTCAACTCATCAAGAGTATGCCCCAGAAATCCTTTGGAAAGATGAAAGATGATGACTTGTGATATTTTTCAGTAGAGAACACATTTTGGGGGGCACATTAAACTATCCTGTGAAGGAAGAGAAAATGACAAGAAACAAAGTTGGAAAACAAGACAATAATTGGGCCAATAAAAAGCTTGGTCTCTGTTGTTTGCTTGCTTTTTTTCTGGTACGTACTTAGGTATCATCTATGAGGTTTGTCATACGATCAGAGTTGTTAGTGTCTTGTGAGTTATGGAGGAAAAAAGCAGGCATTTGCTGAGCTGAATCACACATAATCTAATAAAGTACTTGTATGTCTGAGTCAACAATGTCAAGTCAGATAATTTATTCTAGTTGAGTTAAATATTGTTGGATTGTCGGGTGGTGGTGGCACACGCCTTTAATCCCAGCACTCGGGAGGCAGAGCCAGGCGGATTTCTGTGAGTTCGAGGCCAGCCTGGGTTACCAAGTGAGCTCCAGGAAAGGCACAAAGCTACGCAGAGAAACCCTGTCTCGAAAAACCAAAAGTAAATAAATAAATAAATAAATAAAAAAAATAAAAATAAAAATAAATATTGTTGGATAAAGCTAAAGGAGATAACCTGAGAATGACTTATGCCACCCATTTCTGTGTTCCACGTGGCCTAATATTATCTACAGATAGGAAGGCAGAATCATATGCTTACCCTCTTAGAATCAGATTGTATGTTAACAATATCTCCAGCTATCTGGAAAAGCATCACAGTTTGGTGATCAAAAGTCTGTTAAATGGACTTGATCTTAGGTCTCAGCTTCTCATTCCAAAACCAATGATTCTAATATGAATGGTGCTTTTCTTCTCAATTCAGTTGATAGCATTCTCTAAGTTTATGGTGCATACTTAATTTGGAATCAGTCTTTAAGAGGATTTATTTATTTTTGGTTTTCATTCAGTACAAATACTCAATAGTTATTTAGCATTCCCCTCGTCAATCACTGTTCTAGGTCCTAGGCATAGGAGAGTGATCCGAACAAACCATATTCCTGGCTTCATGAAGGCTTGGTTTACTATATTTTCCATGTCAAACTATTTTTACAAGTATTTTTACTCTCAGATCACTGTTTCTAATTATGTACGATCTTTGGCAGCATGCAGAAGACAGTATCAAGGTATCAAGGTTGAAGTGGCACACTGTTTTAAGTCAGAACTCAGTGATTTCTCTGAATATACTGTGGGGTTACTAGAAATATGGCTTGGGGAAAGTTGATAAGTTTGAGTAATTTTCCTAAAACTATAATCTTACAGGTTAATTCACAGGACAAAATTAAATAGCATTAATTGTCTAGTAGAGTACCTCACCTAGAAGACTTGCAATAAATTGGAGACGTGAAACTGCAGCTTTTCCATTAAAGCTTATACATTATATCCATCTATGAAATTATCAAAATCAGTCAGTAAAAATAGATTTTACTTGCTTAGATAAGAAACAGCATGAGTGACTCCCCATGGGAGACCTTACCCTTTTGGAAGAGGGGATGGGAAGTGGATCTGGGTGGGGGGAGCAGGAGGACGGACGGGAGGGGGATTTGTGGTTGGTATGTAAAAGGAATAGAAATTTTATATAAAAAAGAAACAGCATGAGGTTCCTTTAGGCTTATTCATTCATCAGAAAGCCACGAGAGCACTATGTTTGTATGGGTGGATACCTTCCTAGGGGGCAGGAAGGCTTACACTGCCACATTTAATCCCCTGAGCTGAGAATTCTTCCAGATGGAAGGGCATTTGACAAGGGGCTGGACTGGATATTTGCTATGCTACTCATCAGCACTATTTTTCACTTGAAACTCACAGGCACAGATGAGTACAAACGTAAAGGTATGGCAGTGTCCTAGCTGATCCTCTAAGCACTTTGACTCTGAAAGGACCTTGCCAGCTAAGTCCCATTTCCATTTTGTCCCAGACACAGATGAGTAACAAATATTAGGAGTAAGCATCTAAACAATAACACCTCTATGCATAAAAGGTTCTGTGGTCTTTATGTGGCAGGAAATGCATATAAGCAAGTTTTTCTAAGAGCCCTAAGCAGAACCCTGGAAGAATTTTCTTCATTCTTGGAACCCTATTGGAAATTATCCAAAAGCTAAGCCAGCTTCTTTTGCCATGACAGTGACACAAAGGAAGAATCACAAAGCAGAAGTGACAGAGGAAACTGAAGTGGTTACTGCCTGGTGTATCCATCTTCCTTGGGCTTTCTGGTGTAAAATTTTGAACAATTACTGCCTCACTCTTTCAAACATATGCTTTGAAGCCATATTAGAGATGTTGTTTTGGAGTGTGATTGACTACTGTGCTTACATATTGCATCTCACAGAGGAAATTACACATACGTTCAGTCATTAATAATTAATAACTACTTAATAACTCCTAATGCCAGAGAGTAACTTATGTGTTACTATTACCGTTTTAGAATAGTATATAATTTAGGTACTAGTTCTATGCTTTGTCATTATTGTTGATTATTTTACAAGTGTCTCCAGAGAGCAAAGTACATCTATTTACCCTACAGGAAAAATCAGAACCCTTGCTAGTAATTTGAGCTCCAAGCCATTTTCTTTTTTTTTTTTTTTTTTTTTGTTGTTGTTGTTTTTCAAGACAGGGTTTCTCTGTGTAGCTTTGAGCCTTTCCTGGAACTCACTCTGTAGCCCAGGCTGGCCTCGAACTCACAGAGATCCACCTGGCTCTGCCTCCCGAGTGCTGGGATTAAAGGTGTGCGCCACCACCACCACCCGTCTTCCATTTTCCAGATATTGATGCAGGACACGAGTAAATGGTAAATGAAATAAGCATGCCCGTAATTCCTGTTTTGGGTATTTCTTTCTTATTTCTCTTGTTGCTCTTCAGTTTTCATGACTAATCTCTCCTTTACTAAGTCCATGCCAACTACACTGTGATTTTCTTCTCTCCACACCTGCTGTTAACTACCTTCTATATTCAGAACTTTCCTATCATGACTAAGTCCTTCAGCATCTCAGTCATTGCTTCAGCTCTACCCCAATCACTCCCAATCAATCACTCCAATGTGAGCAAATATGTTTATAAGGACCCCAGCTCTGATCATGATTTCACACTTCTTGGAAATTATTTCCCTGAAACCAGTCATTCAAATACCCACATATAACCAAGGCCCCTCTCCCTCTAGGGATATGGAGAATAGCATCCCTTCAATAGATGATGTTTTACACTGCACTGTGACTTGGAACTTGGAGAATGGGGACAACTCAACTTTCTCTGCCTAGCTGAGCTCTGATGTTTCCTTTCTCTACTCATGATACTGAGCTTTGTTCTGCTGCATCCTGCACCATTGTGCTCTTGGCCTTAGTGTACTAAAGGTGTGAGCCTGCATTAGCCCATTCTATTGCCTCTCATTAGTCAAGGATCCACCTCCTTTATTCTGCATTCTAATCAAGTCTATTCTCATTGGATATTTATCAAGTTTGGGAATATGAATGATCATAAAAGGAACCTAGTCCTAGCAATAACTTAACCTCTGAAGAAACTTTGTCTACTTGACCTTAACATGGTAGAAAAATAAAAGTGGCTATTTGATGGTATACTAGTTACTTTTCAGTTGCTGTAATGAGGATCATGACCAAATATAACCTGGGAGAGGAAAAGGTTATTTGGCTTACATGTCCTGCTCATATTCCATCATTGAGGGGCGCCAAAGTAGTAACTAAATCAGGACATGAACCCAGAGGCAGGAAATGATGCAGAGGCCATCAAGGAATACTGCTCACTCCCTAGCTCTTCATAGCTTGATCATCATCCTTTTTTATATAACCCACAACCACCTGTCCAGGGATGGTACTGCCACAGTGGGCTGGGCCCTTCAGTGCCAATCATTAATTAAGAAAATGCCCCACTGCTTTCCCCAAAGACCAATCTGATGGAGACATTTTCCCTTTTCTCAGGTGATTCTGGTTTGTGTCAAGTTGGCAAAAACTAAGCAGCACAAATAGAAAGTTTTCCTTGTATAAAAGGCAGTGCCCTAAGTTCTTTGAGGCTAACTGTGAATTTGCCTTTCTGTTTTATTTAAACATGTTTAAATATGTTCAATGAATACATCCCTAGTTCCTTTTACATTAAAACCACTTTTATCTCATCTTACAAATTTAAATATCAATAATTATTATCCTACTACCTATTCACTGGATAATGTATAAACCATTTATAATGTCTGCCATTTGTTCATGGATTAAATAAAATGTAATGTTTGTCCATTTTGTATATGTATGAATGTTATGATTTTACTCTATTTGGAAAGAAACTCACTGTTTCAGAAGCCCAATAAAATGTTCAACAAATTCACTTGTCATATCCAGGACAGTTTTGATGCATTATATGTAAATTGTCAAATTATGGATAGATCTTTTCCTAGGATAAATCTACAACATTAAGAAAATTGTGTGGGTTCTCCATTTTTCTACTTTTAACTTTCCTCTATATTAATTTTGTGCTTCTCTTTTGTTTTGATTCATTTGTACTCAATAAGTTATTCCTCACTGTAGGCAGCAATGGTTGAGAATTTGATTTTAGTGTCTGACAATTTGAAAATTTCTCTAAACGAATTGATGTTTGGTGAAATCTAATCTCTGTTAAACAGGCAAAAACAAAGAATCTGGTTTGTCAGTCTTCATTTCTTTGTCTATTTTTGAGCTCAAATCAATGAAGACTCTTATGTCCTCTGGTAGAATAGCTGCTTCATTTACATCAAACAGTTTTATTCTTTGTTTACTCCTTCCCTATGGCTGAAATTGTGGAAATGAAGATATGGGTTTTATTTACCTGTGTCTTTTGTCTGTGTGAACTCAGAAATGCACCTCCATCTGGATTGTGTGAATGTGAAATCCTTTCCATAGATTATAAATATGGTATAAAATCTCTTAAAATAAAGGAACATTGATCTAAAGTCTACATATATAAATATAATCTGCTCAGTCCATCTAGTGTTACAAGTATGTATCATGACTTCAATTGCTATTGGATAAATAAATTGGGGAATTGGGGGTCATCTTTTGGCAAGAATGTTTCTCTAGCTCTCAATATTCTTTAATTGCCTATAGTTCTTTGGCCATGTGAGGGTCCCTGTGAGATTTTTCTCCTTCTATGTTAATATGTCTATTGATGTTATTCTTCAAGTCTTGCTTAGGCAGCCTTATTCTTATGGTAGCATGGGTGAATCTTTTCTGCTATGTCCATGAGATAATCACACAGCAGCTTTCCTGGTTCTTTGGCTCTTACAATTTTTCTGCCCTTTCTTTTGCAATGTTCCCTGAGCCTTGGGTGCAGGGGTTGTGTTATAGATGTATCAATCGGTGCTGAGACCTAGCACTCACTTGTTCTCTGTATTTTGACCAATTGTAGATTTCTGTAACTGTCTCCTTTCGTTGAAAAAGGAAGTTTCTTTAATGACAGGTGAGAGCTACACTTATCTGTAAGAGTAAGATTATATATTTAGAATGAAGTTAGAAATTATACTGGTTTGGTAAAGTTAGGGTAGTGCCTTCTCCTCTAAGATACACAACCTCACAAACCCTGGGTAGTTGGCTAGGTTTCTAGTACCAGAAAAGATTTTCCTCCTGTGGAGTTGGTCACATGTTCAATTAGAGTGCTGTTGGTTGTTATCAGTATGTGGGTGCCACTATTGCCCCCTTATGGTTATTGTGTCATAGGAGAAGTCACTGTGATTCATAGGCATTGCAGCTGGATAGGACAGTTAGTTGCTTCCATCACTTAAAAGCTTGCATAACACTTTCAAGTCCTCAAGGAAGAGGCTTTCAGTTCAGACTGGCTCAGATCCTCTGGGTCTTGTTCATAACTGTATGGTGTATTCAGCAATAGAAAGTTACCTTCAAACTCTAGGGTGCAGCCAGGAGCAGCAGTGATAGTCTACATTATGTAGAGGGCTACTTGAATTCCCTTAGCAACTCAGAATGGGATTTACTCATGTTTGGCATTGTGGTTTTTTGTTGTTGTTGTTGTTGTTGTTGTTGTTGTTGTTAGTGTATGGATCTTGGGGACAGTGTTATGAGCCCGAGTGATAACTTCATTTGTCCTCACCCTCTGATATTCCCATATTTTGGGTTTAGTATCCCATGGCCTAGGCTATTATCCTGATGACTCCAATCTCTACACCTCAGCCTGGAACCTATATGCTGTGGCCAGGAGGCACCTCCTCCATATGCACCTTTCCTCCATCTATCCATGCCATACCCAATCTTCAGTACAATCCCATCCAAACTCCCTATGCTCTGTCCCAGCCTGCCATGTCCATATCAGACACAATATTAACAAAAGAAACCAACATGACCAGGTGTCATGGAAAATTATAAACAATATGAAAGATCCAAACAGTATTCACCCTAAAAATTTCACCAATCTTTTAGAAAGGTTCTCCAATGAGAATTACCTAGAGGAACTGAAAGACATGGAATTTGAAAAAATAAACATAAACTTCATAAAATAATTCAAGGAGTTTTAAGAAGCCTCCCAGAAGCAGCTCAATGATTTAAAGAATGAACTTATAGATAATAAACTCCTGACTAATGAAAAAGGGAAAAAACCACCTAAGACAGAGAGAAATGGTGAAGATGATCCAGGATATGAAAACCAAATTTATCAAAGAAGTAAAAACACTAAGAGAATGAAAACTGAAGTGAAGATGGAATTGGAGAACTCAATAACCAACTAGAAAACTCAAGGAAAATTATGATAATGGAATGCAAGAAATAGAAGAAAGAATATCAAGACTTCAAGAAAGAGTATTGAAACAAAAGAAGCAAAGGATATAAATTTTTCATTTAAAAAACAGTCACAGGAACAAACATCCAGGAAATATGAGACACAATGTAAAGACTGAAGCTTTGAATTGGAGTATATGGTGGCATAGATCAGATATTCAACAAGATCATAGAAAACTTACCCCAAACAAAGGGAAACTTTTGCTTATGTAAGTGTTTCATTGTTACTTTGATTATAGACAAGCAAGTCCTGTAAAAAATTCAAGAGGGATAAGGTTGAGAAGAAAGCCTGGAGCATGAAGTTGGTGGGGAGGATGGTGGAGAGGATCTGTGAGGAGTGGCAGGAGGGGAAATCGTGATCAATATATTATATGAAAAAGTTTAAATAAAAATAGACAAGCAAGTCAAAACCATTCATGTTCTTAGACATTCATGAGTCCATCATAAGTGAGTAAGTTATTTGGAAGATTGGGATTTTTTTTCTTCTACAAATCAAGACATCACTCCCTGTTTTACCTGTCACAGTGCCTGCACTTTAAACAATGGCTCTGTTGCTGCTGCTAAAGGTAGTTTTAACTAAACGTCTGTTGTTCTAATAAAACTCGAGATTCAAAGGCAAGGGTAAAAACCTGTGAGCTCAGAGA
This sequence comes from Peromyscus maniculatus bairdii, assembly GCF_049852395.1. Taxonomy (NCBI): domain Eukaryota; kingdom Metazoa; phylum Chordata; class Mammalia; order Rodentia; family Cricetidae; genus Peromyscus; species Peromyscus maniculatus. The sequence goes on from NC_134875.1 coordinate 97,242,871, forward strand.
GTTAGAGTAGCACCTGGCTAACTTTCTCTCTTTGCTGGTGACCCTGAAAGCCTCTCTCTTTCCACTCCCACCAACTAAAAAAATCTGTGCTGTGCTCCTCCCTGCGGCTTCCTGTAAACTAGTTGCTAACTCCACCTCTCTGAGTCCAGGTTAATTTTATTTAATTAATGCAAATGCAACACATCTTTACATAGTTAAATAAATGCAGCATAAGCAAATGTAACATATCATTGTCTACTTGAACAAATATTCCACAACAATGTCTAGAAAATAAAATCAAAGCAGTAAAACTTTTATGATACATGCATAACCTGAAAGTGCTTTTAGTACTTCTCAGAGGAGCTTAAATTTTTCTACTTGGAAAGTCATAAAATGCATTATTTTGCCAGTTGGAAAGATGTTTATTTACTATGTTACTTCTTATAATTTTCTTAAATGTCAGATGTGAGGGGGCTGGAGAGATGGCTCAGTGATTAACAGCAACTCCGTGGTGTGACTCACAACCGTATACGATTACACTTTATGGCCTTCTTCTGGCCTTTGTGGGCACTGCATGGCATGTAATGCACAAACATGCATGATTGCAAAATACTCTTATATATAAGATAATTTTTAAAGGGGTACTTAGAAATAATGTGAAGTTGCACATGCCATATGGTCATAATTCATGAGTGAATTCAAAAAAATGCTGTGATTTTTGACAATTTAGTCCAATAGTTGTAACCAAATTTTCAGATACAATAGCTAAGCATTTATTTAACAATATTTATTAAAGGTATTATATATCTCTAGTATGATTTTAAAAACTTACTTGTGTCTACATTATTTTCCCAGAAACTTATGAGTATAAAATCCCAATAGTTGTTTTCCTAAATTTTCTATATTTATTATAAGAAATTTCTCTCTATATAATTATATATATAATTACACACATATATACATACATATGTATATGTGTACACACACACATTATATATATATATATATATATATATATATATATATATAATGCATTTTGATTGTATCTGTTCCCACATCTTCCACCAATCACATTTGGCTGATCAGTTTCCATATTTATTTTAGTCAATCTGTTGTTCATGCAACTAATTAGTAATTATATTTTACAACTTTAACAAAACATTTGGGAATTTTTTTGTAGAAGAATTTTTTACAGCTTAGCATTTAAGAAAGTTGTTTTTAAACATTTAACATATAGAAGAGTTGTAGGACATGACATAAAACTTTTGTCAGCCAAATCATATTACTATGGAAATGTTCCCAAGAACACTGTTTGAAAATGTTATCTCTATTTTAAAGTTGCTTAATTTTAAAAGAACCATTTATTTTCATTGTTAAAGTAAAAGTATAATATCTACACTGAATAGTCAGCATCTTTAATTTATTGATTATTTAATAACTGATAGGAAATATATACCAGACAGAAAAGTATTACAAAATTTTGAACATTCATCTTTTTAATTAAAAGAATAGTTCATAACTTACATTTAAGCTTGACACATTTGTGAAATATTTTGCAGTAACATAACCTACAAACTCTTATGCAGCCCAAGGGATTTCCTTGGTCACTCTTCATTTTTGTGCAGAGGGTTATAAAGATTTTACAGACAATATGCTAATGAAATCCATAAATCCCTTTACCTGGATGGTATCTCAAGTTCTGTTTAACACACACAAATGACTAGAGCACTACCAATCTCTTCACTCTTTCAACCTCCTTTCCACTCTGGTGTGAAGTAAACGGGGAAGAAGTAGAATCAACTATGATGCTTAGATGCTCACTTTTCACTTCATGTTGATGTCAAATTAATAATCAAGAATTTTAATAATGTAGGAATGTAGTATGTTATCTGTAGTTTAATACAGCAGCTTAGAGTTTGGGAACTATAAACTAAGCTGAGAATGAAATGGAAAGTAGCTATAGAACACTTGCAAAGCTTCCTTTAGAAGATGCTGCTTGTGGGCTCTAATAGTCCCAAGCTTTGTCCTTCCTCACATGCCTATATTTTGTTCAAAATCTGCTATTTTCTGAAAAGGTATATGAATTCAATGTAATCTGACACCAATCATTGTATTCACCTTGTTAGTGATATATTTGAAATGAATACATGCTAAAAATATCACTAATGAGAGGAAAAGCGTAAACTTTCAGTGAGATACTTCTTTATAAAAAGGCCTTATGCATATAAGAAACATTTTTTATTTCCTGTGTGTTACACAAAGAATATAATGCCTAAATGCAGTAACCATTCTGTAAACAGGAGCCAATGTTACAGGTAAGTAAGTCTTAAGGTCACATATTGGAAAGGCACAATCATTTCTTTAGAGTTGTTTAAATTAATAACTCACCTCTATCTGTTTTAGTAATTTAATCAACACTTTCTCTTTCATGTCATTCAGCCTAATACCATGTATCATCTTTCATGCAAATCATACACTGTTTTATATACAGAAGGAGTTCATTCAGTGTCATTGACTATTATTCACCAATTTTTGTTTTGTTTTGTTTTTTGGTTTTTCGAGACGGTTTCTCTGTGTAGCTTTGCGCCTTTCCTGGAACTCGTTTGGAGACCAGACTGGCCTTGAACTCAGAGAGATCCGCCTGCCTCTGCCTCCCGAGTGCTGGGATTAAAGGCGTGCGCCACCACCACCCAGCATCACCACAATATTTTAACATACTTACTTGTGTGGCTTTCTTACATATAATGCTTTCAAACTAGGACTCTTTAAGATTAATGACAGGTGACAGGGTATTAGAAAAAGAAAATAGTTTTGGGGCATGTGAAAGCTGAAAAACTATCTAGGAGGAGGAACAGAGTAAAAAGGAAAAGAGTTGGGAGACCAAGAATCATACCAGAATGCCTCGTTAGGGTTTTTGAGTCATCAAGAGAAATGCTGAACCATTCTTTCCATTAAAAGACTGCGAAGAATATGTTTTCCAAAGATTGATATTAAAATTATAGGCATTAAATGTATCATGTTTCTTGAATTATCAGTTAAATGTAAAATATTGATTGATAAGATACATTTAATTTGCCTAACAATAAGCAGAGAGAAAAGAATGTAAGAGATATTTAAACTTCTGTCAAATTAATAAATTAATTTGGAGGATAGATGATATATATATATATATATATATATATATATATATATATATATATATAATTTAACTCAGTTCCAACTTGAAATTTCATTATTCGTTGGCATCTGAATGATTGCCTCTAAATGTCTTCTACCCCTTCATTTTCTACAGTATCTGTCCCATGGACTAATCTCCTGTGAGCATTTTAAATTAACTTAAAGAACATTTGAAAGTTCCTTTCTATAAGTTATGCATATAAATTTCCATACAAAATTTATAAAAAAATTTAATAGCTCTGGAAAAATACACACAAGTAACATTATGCAGACTGAGCACGGATTACTTGTATATTTATATATAACATCTGGCAATTAAGGAAAAAGGAGGCCACGGATGTGGAAGAGAGCAAGTATATGAGAGGGTTTAGAGAGAGGAAAAGATGAAATCATACAATTATATTATAATCTCAAAATTTTCAGGAATAATTTTAAAAGAAAAATATGTATCTACTGAAATAGAATTCTATTACTTTATCCCCCTTTCCTCACTTCAGCTCCACACAGGTTATCGCTGATCCCTTCCATGAACCCTCCAACTCTCAACTTTTCTTTGATTATTCATACTAAAAAGTTCTATTACATAAAAATGAGATATAAGGGTAAAAAGTAAAACAGCATAGAAATGTTAAATCAGCTCACACTATTAATGCTATTAATGTGTGGGCTACAAAATAACGAAAATCAATCTATCTAATAGTAAGGCAATAAATGGTGAAGAATCTCTAGAAGAAATTGGAAATAATAAGAAAACAACTGAAATCTGATATATTTATTGTTACTGCCATGCAGCATCTATTTTTGGGATAAATACTCCTTTTTTGTAGATATTGTGCTGATATAAGTTCTAAATAATTAAGTTTAAACAATATTAACATAAACTTTAAGTCATCACAAATAGTTACTTCTCAACAAGTAAATATGTTGTTTTACATATCAGCTAATTAGACTTCTCACTTTAACATCTAATCCCCAGCACACAGACTTGACTATGTGTGTTTATTTCCCATGTAAATTGATACTCTTTTGGAACTCTCTGAGATAAAATTTTTTGAAGTTACTATACATCTTTTAGTGATACTACATATTTTTCCTATAAACAAAGATTTTGTATAAATAATAGTGGAACAATGAATGACTCAAAAATAAAGAAATATTGCTTGGCACAGTGTTGCACACTTGTAATCCTAGTACTTGGGAAGTGGAGACAAAGAGGATCCAGAGTTCAGTGTCATTGTCTAATACATTGTAAATTTGTGACCAACCTCAGTAAATGAAATTCTATCTCAATAAACAAAATGAAAAGGGAGGAAGGGAGGGAGGGAGGGAGGGAGGAAGGAAGGAAGGAAGGAAGGAAGGAAGGAAGGAAGGAAGGAAGGAAGGAAGGAAGGAAGGAAGGAAGGAAGGAAGGAAGGAAGGAAAAAAAATGATGAAGTAGAAAATGAATTGCTTCAATGTTGTATGTAATCAATCTTTGATGCTTTATTTTTGTTTGTTTGTTTATTTTGGGATAGAATCTCATGCTGACCAGGCTGCCCTCCACCTCATTATGACCTTAAACTTTTGATCCTTCTACCTATAATTTTAGAATACTCAGATTAAACGTGTACTACCACCACACCTGGGTTATGTGATGCTGGCTATTGAGGCCAGGGACTCCTGCATGCTACACAAACATTCTGCCAACTGTATTACTTCCCATCCCACTCAATGTTTTAGTGAACTGAACAGTAAAATAATGTGGCCTATGTATGTTGTATATTTATATTCTGAAATAATTTTAAATGGTTCCATACAAAATATGTTGAAGAATTTTAAAAATGCTAATAAAATGAGGTTTTATTTTTATTTTGCATTAACTTGAAAGTAATGAATAAATCTAGAATAATGTCAATTGTTATTTTTATGTGATTTATTTTAACTCAGTCTTATGTATTCTGTAGAGGAACTAGATGTTGAAGTGAGATTCACTTTAGTGGTCGTATGCTGTAGTCGTACAATCGTGTCATTCCCACCTTGTGACATGCCCAAGGCTGATATCAATTAATGTGAACTATTATAAAAGTCAACTTTAAATGTCAGGTGATCCATCTCTGAAAATTTTTAGTCTCCTTGGACCAGTCTGAGAACCAAAAGAACAAAACAGGGCCCCACAATATACAGAAGACCTGGCAATGACTCATACTATTACAATTGCACTGAAACTGTTCATCTCTGCTTACCATTTTCTATCTTGAAATGATCTTGCACAAGATCAAAAATTGAGAAAGTTTTTATCAGTAGAAGACAAAATCGGTATGACATGGGTAGGCTAATGGCATCAAAAATGTCTTCTTGAGAAGCATTTTTCATTGTACTTTCAGGCACACACTGTATCCTGTCATTTTACCCAACTTCTCAGTGACATTCATCAGAGGAGCCTGAGTTTCTCCAATGTGGGATACCTTTCTGAGGTGTAGAGATTTTCCTTTAACTCTTTCTGCTACTCTGCTGCTCTTCTGGATTTTCTTTTTGTTCCCTTTGTTTGCTTGTATTTCTTTCCTTAACCTTTTTATACAAGAGTATGCAAACTCCTACCTAGAGATGTTCCTCATATCATTTTCCATTCTTATCAGAGATGACCTTATGCATGATTTTGACTTTAAAATAGCACATCTGAATGAATAGCTTTACATTTTATGCCTTTTGGTCTCTCTTGATGAGCTTCATAGAGTAGCTGATTATTTTGAGGACCTTCTAAATTCCAATGGCCAATTCAGTTCTCTACTTTTACAGAAACATAGCAACTTAAAGGATGGGAGTCCATTTTTTACTATTTTCTACACTTATTAGGATCACACACGTGCCCACATACCCTGATATCTTCAACTAAAGGCTAGTCTACATTGGTAGGTCTTAAATGCCCCCTCCTTCCACATGGTGTCTTTTCTGCTATAGCTTTTTCATGTTGTTTATCTCTCCAGGAGTAGAGTGTGAAGATTTTATACAATGGCCAATGGATTATAAGACAATAAATGTAGAAGTTGCCAGTGTTCTGTCAAGTACTATATAAGCACCTATAAAATAAAATAAGTTTGAGAGATAGAATAGCTATTTGAAAGGAAAGGGAACAGTTGGTAGAGATAGAAGGAAGGTAGACAGCTAGACTCAAAACAATTTTAGGGGAGGAAGAAATCACCAGCAACATGTATTTTGTGAAGTATTAGCTTTATTAGTGTTTGAAATGGGAGTTGTTATTTGTAAATTGTACATATGTCTGTTTGACATTTTTTTTTCTACACCACCACAACCATCAGCCATTATATTGATCCTCTCATTAATCTGGATTCTTTTTTATGTCAGAGCCATTTGGCCCTTAGTCTTAACCAATTCAACATTTTTTAATGCTTTGCTTGCCAAAAATTATATAACAAAGTCTTGTGGGACAGATAAATGTTTTGTGCTCTCAATACTTGATTGAGACTACATGTTCCACCTTTTTTTTATCACGTATGAGAAAAATAAATAATAGTGTCAGACTATTTATTTCCTTTGAAAAGACCATTGCTCACCATTGACTTTATAGAAATCAAAAGACAAGCTTAAGACTAGTTTTAGACCATCCAGGGAAAGAGAAAAACCTGAGGATCCAGAAGGTAAGAAGATTCTAGGCTTCTCCAATATTGACCACTAGGATAAATGAAATCTAACCATTTCTCTTTTGTGGTTGCAACTTTTTGTTTATGATAGTTTAGCTAATTTTAGTTGATTAATTTATATTAGTTTTTTTTACTTTTTAAACTTTTGCTTGTTGCTTTATTAATAGCCTTTTATGCAACATATTTTTATTAATTATTTGGGAATTTCATAAATTCTCCCTAACCACACTTGCTTAACATTCCTCTCAAGTCCACTATCTTACCCTTGTACCCTTCCCAAAATAAAACAAAACCCCACCAAGTTCAATGTGTGTTGCCCATATACTCACTGGAGCATGGTGAAACTCCCAGTGGCTAGGCCCTTAAAGAAAATTAAATATCCCACCACCTCCACCTCTGTGCCAGTACCTATCAACTGTGAAGAGCTACACTTCAGCATCATTATCATAATTTTTAAGGACTCTCTTCAATAGCCTCTTGTCGGGACTGTTTCTTTTGGGGAGGGCATTGTCACAGAAAACTTCAATAATTTTCATTCTCAGTATGATTCTGCAGTCATCAATACCACTGCAAAAGAAACTTCCTTTCCCATAGTAGTGCTTAATTTTTCATTTATTTACTGTCTTATAAGTATGGCAACACGTGTGCAATGGCACATATGTGGAGGTCATAAGGCAACTTTTAAGAGTCAATTCTCTTCTTCTATTCTGTGAGTTCCAGGGATAGAACACAGGGTGTCAGCCTTAGAAATGAGCACCTTAATTTGAAGAGAATCTGACTGACAGTTTGAGTCACATATTCATCTCAAAAAGGAGCCTGAGCATCTTGGAGACATGATGCTAAGTGAAAGAAGCCAGTACTTGAAAAGAGAAGTCAAGAAGATTATGAGCTCCAGGTCAGACTGGGCTACCTCCAAAAACAAAACTGACAACAATGAGAGCCAATGAGTCTGTCAACAACATGAATGATTTGAATGGTTTCACATCCAAATTATTGTGAGAGAAGTAAATTCCTGAAAACAAAAACAAAATCTTTGGGTGCTGCTATTAGAAAAGATGGATGAAAAGTTGGGCAAGCATATAATTCTTCCTTTGAAGCAAATCATATGTCTCATGTATTTTATCACATTGAAAGTCTGTCAATAATGCAGACTTACTTAGAAATCAAAATAACTTAGTGCTAGTAGAAAACTGATGTGGATTTTTTTAAGATGGCTGGGATTAGAGAAAGATAAATAATTTGAAAGGTGTTTGGATGTTGGTTTTAAAATCTTTATGACAATCAAATTTGTTTTGAAATGCACTATTTTTTAATAGACAATAATTGATTTTCATCCCAAACTGTTTTATAAATGTTATTTTTTCTCTTAGACACTCTTTCAGGGTGCTTTAAAATTCTAAGTACACTCTCTTGAGTCTCTATGGAGGGTTCTGACAATCAAGTCTCCTGGGTAATATATGAATAACAGAAAGATACAGTGTTTTTTATCCACAGAATAACTCTTTTTAATGTGAAAAGCAAGAGAAAGATATCATCATTTTACTGTTAGCTGATTCCATTTAATGCTTAATGGAGTAGTGGCTAGGTAATATTTTTTAAGTCAAAGCAATCTTTTCAGATACTGATGGCAGCTACAATATTCTCTACCCTAAGAAAACATGGGCAAAAATATACACACAATTTTGCACACAAATCCATAAGATTCATGTGTCCCTGAAGCACATCTACTGCAGCCTATCTAGAATCATTGTGCACATACACATACAGCATAAAATATATAGTTCAGATTAACAATTATAATAAAAAATCCAAAGATAAAAGATGAGAATGCATGCTTCTCATTTTTTTTATAGAATCAGCATGTGAATCCCAGTTAGCAGTTCTCTTCCACTCACTACCCCGCCTATTTGTGTATGTTAAATAAGAAAAGCGCTAGTAAATTTTTGAGACTTATGTAACACTTGAAGTTGCACTGTAAATGGTGGCCTTTACATTTTAATTAAGAATTGATTCATGAATTTGAAATATTTAAGGACCTGAGATGTAAGGTATTTTTTCTTCATCTTTTGACAAAGTTATGGTACCTAACACTACCTTTCTGTTAGGTTTATAACTACTTCTAGAGTATTAGGATTCCAGTTGCTCAAAAAGCATTTAGTCTGTGCTAGTAACTTTGTTAGCTTCTGGAAATATGATGATGAATAAAACACACAAAATCCTTGTCCCTACAGAATGTGCATACTTAATTTACTGACTTTTATTGAGGGGTAGATAAGAAATTTCAATTCAACAGAGAAATGAGTTCAAGAGGCCTATCAGTTTACATAATGGTAGCAATAATAATATATGGTATCCTTGAAAATTGTCCAAAGAATAGAATTTGAATTTCATTTTTCTAATTACAGAAAAATGAAGAGTGTATGAGATAATAAATATAATATTTAGCCTGATTTAAGTTCATCATATTATTCTAAAAATTTGATGCTATTTTTAACTTTTGGTTTCTTGGGTAAAAATTTCTTCTACACATTCTTTCTAAAGCAGATCTTATGTATGAGTACTATGGGACAGTAAATGCCACAACATGTGATTTTAAATGTCCCAAGAAGTGGTGCATAAAAAATAAATCAAGAAGTAAGAAACAAGAAGTCTAATTTTTAACACTACATTTTGTCACGAGTCTCATAAACACAGTAAAATCCAGCACTATGGGATCTAATGTCCTCTCCTGTACACACACACACACATGTGAATGTGTACTCATATGCTCGTGAGTGCACACACAGACACAAACAATCATGTCTTCTTTAACCCAATTTTGCCAAAACATTATCTTTTAACATGTAATCCATATAAACATTGTTGGCATATTTTATTTGTTTCCAATTAATTCTTCAAAATCTAGTCACATATCATGTGCCCAACATGACACATTGCTAATAACTACATTATTTGGTAGTTTGGGCCATAATATTAAACCTTAGCTTCTTGAACTTTCTTTCATAGAGTTATTTGGATCTTTCTCAGATTTGGTCTTTTTAAAAATTTAATTTTGTTGAGACATAATTTCATAGGATCAGAGAAAATCAAATCAGAGAAATTAGAAATTATTAATGACTTATTTAATTTTATATTAAAATTATCTCTTTTAGCTTTTTGGAAACAGACAATGTATTTTATTCATGCTAGTTACCATAATGAGTGATAGATATTAGAACTTGTTTTGACACTGCACTTGTAACAGTCTACCCATTAGATAAGGTCTTCCATCCCCTTCTAATCCCTTCTGAACACTAGACTATTTACTTCTATTAGAACATTTTCAGATTTCGTACATGGTATAATACGGTTTGTCTTATTGACCTGGCTTATTTCAGTAAATATAATATTTTACACTTCTAACCTATGTAGTTCTAAATGTCAGAAATCCATTGTTTTAATGGCTTAATAGTATTCCACTATTATAATATCTCCTGCTATGCACAAAATGAAGTTAAAACAGATCAAATAACCAAATATAGTGTATGAAACTATGAAGCTACTAGAGAAAGTAATAGTATAAATGTATAATAAAGTTGGATTGGAGCCAGGTGGTGGTGGTGCATGCCTTTAATCCCAGCACTTGGGAGGCAGAATCAGGTGGAACTCTGTGAGTGCGAGGCCAGCCTTATCTAAGAACAAGATCCAGAACAGGCACCAAAACTACATGGAAAAACCCTGTCTTGAGAAACAAAACAAAACAACAACAACAAAAACACAAAAACGCAACAACAACAACAAAATAAAGTTGGATTGGTCAAGTTTTTTTATTTTTGGACAAAACTTCAAAGTAAAAAGGACAAGAAGCAAAAGCTTCACAGACCAGTTTATACCAAATATAAAGGTTCTGCACAGCAGAACAAGGTAATGAGTTATAGATTCACCAACAGTAATAGAGTTTGCTTTATGCAATAGAGACATAAAGGAAAATGAAATTAAGTGCATGACATTTTTGGTTTGGGAGAACAGATAGAAGAGGCTGATTTTTAAAAATGTCTTGTGTTATTAAATATTTATGTGTCATCTGATATATTTAAAAGAATGACAAGAGATCTTCTGGGACTTTTAACGTTCTTGGAATAATTGCATTAGCTGACAAACACACATAGAGTGATATAGTGCTAATGATCCTCTCTCCTTATTTGTTCAATGTCTAATTCTGAGGCAAACTATTGAATTCTCAAGGTAATAACAGTATCTTGGTTGAGAATTTGATTTATACAAATCTTTATTGTGACAGGTCCCACTGGATACCATGTGTCCCAACAAAGTAGAAAGAAAGATGAAACATTTCATGTATTTGAAAAATAGTCCCAACTATAAAATAAGTCGCTCCAGTAGAATTATTTCTATGTTAGATTATTAGGACTTACAGAACTGACTAAATTGCTGTAAACTGTTTAACACTTTTACAATCATCTATAGAATCCAGATTGGCAATATTAGTTGACTCTATTGGAAAGAGCTATTGGGAGTGTCACAGGAAGAGTTTGAGGAATAATGTAGATACATAGTGCTCAAGTAAAAAATTCTCAAAAGAGGATAAGTTAAAGAAGAGCCACTGAGATGCACTCTCTTGAGTGTTTGAAAAGTTGCATTGTAAGCTTTCATGCTGAGATATTTACAAACATATCTATTTATCCCAGGTAGAAAGGACACCTACTATCAAAAGGAAAGATGCCATCCAAATCCATCTTGGTTGAACAAAGTAGTTTATTAGGATTATTATGAAGTAGAGTCCCAAGTCCCAGTCAGCCTTCCACTCCTGTGTAGATACTAAAAACACATGCAGCTGGGACAAGAGAAAATGGTTCTTACCAGAAGAGAGAGAGAGAGAGAGAGAGAGAGAGAGAGAGAGAGAGAGAGAGAGAGAGAGAGAGAGAAAAGAAGAAGAAGAAGAAGAAGAAGAAGAAGAAGAAGAAGAAGAAGAAGAAGAAGAAGAAGAAGAAGAAGAACAACAACAACAACAACAACAACAACAACAACAACAACAACAACAACAACAAAGGGCATGATGCCTTGTGCATGTTATCAGTCTCACAGACAACTGAATTTGAAAATTGACTCGAAAGAATCTCTAAGATAATTTTATTGACATTTGAGAGTAAAAACAACCAAGTAGAAAAGTTGTAAACCTCTATAGTAGTTCTTAGAAAGTAGTGGATGGATAAGAGGGAGAGAATAAATCATGCTTTGTGAATTAGAGAGCAGGAAAGCTCTGCAAAAAAAAAAAGTGTGCAAACAGCTGCCTGAGGGTGAAGGGGTGTTATCAGAAAGATAGAAAGTGATAATGTCCTTGAGGGTCAGGGCAGGAAGGCTTAGGATTCTGTCTGGTGTCTAAAATGGGGGTAGAGAAAGAAGGGGGAAGAAGTTACATTTCCTGATGGAGAACTCAGAAATACGAAGGCATAGTATTAAGAGTCTATAAGCAACTACATTGAGGGAATGACTTCTGGGGTATATAAGAACATGACTCATTAAGGAGATAGCTAGTCTTCCAATTTTTTCAACATACAACCATATAATCTTTTGACTAGCTTAGAATGTCCTTTCTCGATTCAGGGCCAGTGATGCGATGCAGCTCCCGTTCTTCTGAACAAAAAGCATCTAGTTGAGTAGAAGTGAAGCAAGATAGGAGGGCAGAGTAAGTTATGGGAGAATAGGAGGAGAACAGTGCTCTTTGCCCTCATCTGCTTGGAGCGTCTGGCCAACTGAGAAACACGATTTCCAGCATAATTAACAACGTCTGGTGTGTATGCTGCCAGCAAAATGAAAATACTACTTTTGTGTAGTTTAAAAAAAAACTGCAATGACTTTGAACTGCCTCCAAATGTTTAAGGAATAAGACACTATGTTAGATTTCTTTTCATATACCTTGTGCAAAATATAGTCCTGTATATAGAAATCAAATATTAAACATCTCTTCCACATGTGAATATCTACACAAGGGAAAAATAAGAAAACATTGTAAATATATACCAATAATTCAGCCAGGGATGAAAATCAAGTGTGGTCTTGCTTGATATTAGGACTTTTCTAAGGGAGTTACTCTACATTATATAACAGGACAACATTTTTCTTCAAAACATATCATGTTTTTTAAATTACAAGAAGCAGGCAAGGCTAGAAGATAGAATCCTTGGGGTACAACTCAGAAGTAGAGTTTGTACCTGGCCTGCATGAGAATCTGCATTCAATCATCAACACCAAACAAAACAATAACAAAAAAAGGACCAGGAAGCTGCTCAATCAAATTAATCTTGACAAGGACAAATGAAGAAACATTAACAATATGTACTTGAAGTGTTACAAAGTAGAGCACTTTAGTAATATAAAAATAGCATGTATCTGCTTTTGTTTTTGTCTGATACATCCAAAGAACTGTTTCGATGTGAATGTGGGAAAGGAAAGTTCTGAATGAGTTCTTGAAGTAGAGCCTTGGTGAAGCAGCTTAGGAATCATGATGGAAGACAATATTATTCTATCAGCATATTCTCGGCTTGTCAACCAGGTATCCTTGCTAGAATGTGGGGAGTGAGTGGTATTCCTTGAATGTATGAGTATTAAAAGGGCTCTCCTATATGGAAGGCTCATTAGAGTTTGCAGATATCACTGTACAGTGCATTATATATTTAAACACTTTCAGTATGCACAGGAAGCAGGGTCTTACAAAAGTATCACTTTGGATACTGGCATAGGAGGTGAGAAAATTCATTTTTGTGTGAATCCCAGAGGACCAAAGGATCTTCAGGATTTCTGATATATTTCTGTACTATAATATAGCTATCAGTGTTTGTGGCATAGTGTGTTATGTTGTGCTATTTCAGTAGCCGTATCATCTCACTGATTTGACAGAAATTGAAAGAATTGACAGAACTGGAAGATTTATCATGGATTCTTCAGGGAATCCAAGAGCGGGTGTCCACTCCAGACAAATATATTCTAAATCCTTCACAGGAGACAGTGCTACAGAATGCTACTGAAGTTCACAAAGCCCAAAGTTTAGAGAGAAAATCACTTGAAAGGGCAATAATCAATTGTATTAATTGTACTTTTACCTCAGCTATTTGATATAAAGGATTCTTTTCTGACATTACTCTGCTAAGTGTCTCTTATTGCAAATCTGTTTTATTTTAACCATACTCATTAATGGAATGACTACTTACTTATCATCTATATATCAGGAAATATACTATATTCTCCCACGATAACAGTGATTAGGACAGGCCTTGTACTCATTGAATTTTCAGGTTGAATAATTCCAATGATGTGGGGCACCTATAGGGCACATACCAATGTGTTAGCTACTTTTCTGATATTGTGATAAATCAGACCAAAAAGTACGTAAGGAAAAAAGAGGTTATTTTGGCTTATTGTCCCAGAGGGATAAAAGCCCACCACAGCAAAGAGGCAGGGCAAGCATGGTGGTAGGAACAAGAAGCTGAGAGTTCATATCACAAACTGTGGTGGTTTGAATAGGTGAGGCCCCCATAGACTCATGTGTTTGAATACCTGGCTTAGAGGGAGTGACACTTTTTGGAGGTGTGGCTTTGTTGGAGTAGGTATGGTCTTGTTGGAGGAAGTGTGTCACTGTGGGGGCAGGCCTTGAGGTCTCATATATGCTCAAGCTACATCCAGTATGGGACACAGTTCACTTCCTGTTGCCTGCAGATCAAGATGTAAGACTTTCAACTCCTTCTCTAGCACTATGTCTGCCTGCATGCTACCTTGATTCTTGTCATGATAATGGACTAAACCTCTGAAAATGTAAGTTACCCAATGAAATGTTTTCCTTTCATGGTCATGGTATCTCTTCACAGCAATACCCAAACCAAGACATCAACTATAAATACAAAATACAGAAAAAGAAGTGATGCAAGGCTATGAGTTCCTTTTCTGTTTTGTTTTGTTTATCTGTTGCTTTTCTTCAAGATAGGGTTTCTCTGTGTAGCTTTGGGGCTTGTCCTGGAAATCAATCTGTAGACTAGGCTGGCCTCAAACTCACAGAGATCCACCTGTCTCTGCCTCCCAAGTGCTGGGATTAAAGATGTGCCACCAACATCTGGCCAGGCTGTGAGTTCTTAAAGCCCACCCTCAGTGATGTACTACCCCCGGGATATACTACCCCCGGAAAGGTTGCAGCATCTCCCCAAACAGCACCAGCAACTGGGGAAAAAAATGCTCAGGTACCTGAGCCTGTGGAGAACATCCTCATACAAACCACTGCCACAAGCAACGAGTGACTCCTGAAGGTCTGATTAGCACTTATTTAGAGATGAGCAGATTGGTCAGTGGGTTCATACAGTGTCAGCCTAAGTCCTGTGTGATAAAACCATGCACTAACCTGTAGCCTGTAGAGATTTATTAGTTCTAGATTATGATCTCTAAAGTAGTCTTAAAAAAAGAAAGAAATCATGAGAAGATGGCTTTGTCATTAAGGTGCTTGACATGTACATGTAAAGACCTGAATTCAGATTACAGAACTCACTGTAATCCTAGTTCTGGGGAAATAGAGACAGGGGGATCTCTGCAGCTTTCTGGCCACCCAGCCTAGTTGAATTAGTGAACTCCAAGTTCAATGAGAGACCTTGTCTAAAAACAAGATACTGCTATCAATTTCAGTGTGTGAACATACACTCAAAAACACATATACATAGCACAGCCTGTCTCACACCAAAAAAAAGAGGAATTCATAAAAAAGCCTATTCAAAATATCCTTGTTAATTTCTTTGCATCATGAGAATTATGTAAGCTAGACACAGAGTCCTCTGGGAGCACAGAGGAAGTCAGTTTAAAAAAAAAACGTAATCTGCTATATCAATAAATTTCTTGGGGTGGCAATTTGAGTAAGGAGCAAGAGCATGCATTAGCAAGCAGATAACACCTTGCTCAGATAACAGGAAATTCATCTGGGAAGATAGTGTAACTCCCTTTGAAAGACAGACAACAAAGAACCTTTCACTGGAACACTGATGTACCCACCCGTGCTATTACATTTATCCCGCTGCCTCCATCATTATTTTCTTTCTAAAACTCAAGATCAGGTATCTGCATTGAATTATTTTTGCTTCAGTCCCTTGAAATTCACACCAAGATTCTCCATGGTAATGCATAAGTAGGTTTGTTTCTTTGGAATATTAGATTGTTTTGAATTGTTTGTTTGTTGTTGTTGCTGCTATTGTTTCTATGCATCCCATGCTAGCTTCATAGCTCACTACATAAGTGATGATAACTTTGAACCTCTCACTGTCCTTCCTCTACCTTCTGGAAGCTAAGATGATAAGTATGTACCACCGCATTGTTGATATAATTCTGAAAACTGAACCCATGACTTCCTGAATGTTAATCACTCAAATATCAGTTCCATAAAGAATATCGAAGTAACCCACTTCATCCCCTTTATCAAGAAGGGTGGAAGAGAAACATTCATTCACTTAGTACCAAGTGTAACATAATATTTTTACCTGAAGAATTTGTCATGTCTTGTCATTTCACTGCTTCTAACATTCTAGTTTCAAGTAAGACCCACCTAGGTCAGCATCATGCAAAACACAGATTGTGTAAATTTAGAAACAAAAATAAAATCTTTCTACCCTTATCAGAGGAAGAGATCCTATTATCCATTTTATATTCTAGGACTAGCCATTAACTCATTTTCCTCAAGTTTTACAAAAGAATACTGCAGTCTAAAATGCAGTTAAGAAAATAATGCAAATATTATCAAAATATAAAAAAAACAATTTAATTCCTGACTAGTACTGAAATTGTTCTTAAGATCTTCATATTAGAGGCAAATGTGCCAGTGAGCCTTTTAGCACCTTACCCTACACTCAAATATGAAGCAATTCATTTCCTTACATCTGTGCTGATGTGTGCCATGTGTGGGTGACCACAGAGGCAAGAAGATTATGGTATCATATCCTCTGGAATTGGAGTTGCAGGAGGTTGTGACCCACCTGATGTGGGTGCTGGTAATATATGCTCTTAACTGCTGAGCCATCGCTTCAGTCCCTTTCATCTCCTTACATACTGTGTATGTATTCTATTATAAACGAAACCTCTAAGTACTTTGCATTTGGTAAAATAGTACTTTTTTCAGAGTCATACTTGAATTATGTAATGTGATTCCACCCTTGAGGAAGAATACTCATTAACTTTATGTCAAGTGCTATATAGGACCCCTAGAACTATTATGACCAATTTTCAACAACTTGTTGGCTTAGGACAGGATATATTTAATTCTTTTCATTTCTGGAGGCTAGTAAACCTAAACTAGTCTTACTAAATTCAAATCTAGTGTCGAGAGGACTGTGTTTTTTTTCTGGGGGCCTAGGAATAATCGTTCCTCAGCCCATCTTCCATCTTCAGTATAGCGTCTGGCTTCACTTGTCATATTACCTTCTATCTCTGCAGATTCTACAGTGTGTTAAAATGTTTCCTAGCTATACTCTTAGAAAAAATGTGGTTACATTTAATGTTCACCTGTATAATCCAGGCAAATGTATCTCCTAAGAATCTTTAACTTAATCATGTATAAGCAACATTTTTTTTTTTTACTATATAACATGATACAAGGTCTGGACATCAGAACCTGGATATTTTAGGAGGCCACTGTATTATCTAATACATCATGAAAATCTATGGTATGGTATTCATTTTCTCTTATACTTGAGACTTCTTGGTGTATTCAGGTTGTTTCAGTTATTTTCTTTGTTAGCCTGCAAACTTATAAATTATTGCAGAAGGAAATGTTGTAGACAATAACAGTGAGTCTCTTAATTTTTATAAATATTTGATATATCCAATGTTTAACCAAAGAATGTTTTAACAATTTCTTTAAAGCCAAATGAACATATATAAAATGGCATCCACCATGACCCCAAGTGATCATTTAAAAGAAAAATCATGCTTTCTTTTAAATCAATGATGCTTAGATATGGCACTAGGATTTGTCTGTCTGAGAACTAATACGCAACTAGAGCTTTATAACTAATCCTGATTTTTTTCAAAGACTATCTTGGCTTCCAGGAAGCATAGACTAAATTTAGTGTTTAATTACAGTAACTATTCTTGGCTGTTATTTCTTATATAATTATACGTTCTTCAAACCAACCTCAATAACCATTTCTTCTTACTATGATGGTGTTGAAAATTTATCTCCACTTTCTCCATCCTATTGTATGGATCCTTTATTATAATCTCTCCACATGCTCTTTTTAGAAACAGACATGAAATAAAGCAAACAAACAAACTTGTAATATGCATAAAATCTAGCCCCAGTTATGGCCCATCTGCATTTTTGAGGACCAAAGGTAAAATTCCAACTCTGCATACATTTTGTAACCAAAAAACATTTTTTTTTTTTTTTTTGGTTTTTCAAGACAGGGTTTCTCTGTGTAGCTTTGTGCCTCTCCTGGAACTCACTTGGTAGCCCAGGCTGGCCTCGAACTCACAGAGATCCACCTGGCTCTGCCTCCCAAGTGCTGGGATTAAAGGCGTGCGCCACCACCGCCCGGCACCAAAAAACATTTTAAAATTACGTTTATCTTTATTATAAACCTTACGAGAATAGCTAGATTACCTTAAAAGGGAAATATATGCTAATTAATTCTGCTATAGCATGTTGCCTTTTGGACTTTACTCATTACCTTCTGATTTTAATAATTAATTGCTGATTGATGACAGTAATAAAACTTAGAGTGAAAATATCTAAGCTGATTTTTGTTAATGCTTCCTGGAAAACAAAACATAAACATGGTTTTGGAATTATAACAGCATTTTATAGTAGGATTTCCACAGGATAGGAAATTCATTTGGGAAGTCTTTTGGACAAGTTTTCCCTTTTCTCATTCAGTTTATTAGAATTTAACTTAATATCAGATACATGTGACTAACATGAGATAAATAATTGGCTCACTGTGGCCTTTTTCATTTATTCTATAAATCTAGATTCTGATGACCACCAATAATACCAAGATTTTGATTACATTTCAGATTTACATTATCAGTAAACCTAAATGACAAAGAAAGTAAAAACATGTCATACATCCAATCTTAATTAAATTACTGAAAAAGTAAATACATGGGTTTGAACAGGATTTAAGACTTTCTCAGGGATACACTGATTCATTAAAAAACAATTTGAGAGCTGGAAAGATATTCACTGGTTAACAGAACCTGCTGTTCTTTCAGAGGGCCCAGGTTCAGTTGCCAGAACCCACACTGGTCACCTATTTTAGCGCCATTTCCAGAGCACATAACACGTTCTTCTGGCCTTTGTGGGCACCTGCACGTATATGATATGCATACAAGTAGGCATACACTCATCAAAACAAACAATATTTTTTGGAAAAGAAAAAGAAAACCTTTTTGAGAAGCAATTTGAATCATAAATAAACACTGAATTGTAATTGCATTCAGAGGTCTTGAATTCAAATTCCATATACACCAAATCGTGAGATACCAATATTTTTAAAAAAAAAATACGTGAACATTGTAAGCTGTTTAAGATAACTAATTTCTTCTGGTTTTGTGGTATTCTTTGTTGCAGTTGTTTTAAAATTTTCTTATGTGGGATTGGATGCAGCTCAAATGGTAGAGCGCTAGCCTAATGTACATATCCCCAACAAGGAATAAATTGGATATGATGTCTTACATAAACCTGTACTTGTGATCTCAACTTTTAGGAGGTGGAAGTAGGGGAATCAGAATTTCATCCTGTGGTGAGTTTGAGGCTAGCTTGTGATGCATTGGACCCTGCCTCAAAATATTTAGAATAAAATAAAATTTCCAATAAAATAATTTCTAGTATTTTAAATTAATAATCCTAAAATTTATGACATAGATAAGAGTAGAGACTAATATAATAAGATACCTTAAAATGTTTTAATAAAATCTACCCTAAGAAAAATACTTTACATCACATTAATATGTATATATGCATATATGTTTAACAAAATGTACAACACTAAATGCACTACAACTTATAGATGTTTTCTATTTTGTTTAAATATACCTGTTTGTTTGTTAAATATTGGGGCACAATCATTAGAAATTATTTCAAGCTCACAGTCAAAGTATCATCTGACAGTTTAAAAAGGTCAGCCATTATGAACATGTATATACACACCATTCATTTGGCTTTATAAAATTTTAACATCTTGTACCCTAATGTTGGTAAGTTCAGAGTTCTTCAATCTCTTTTTTTATGTACCTCCCTTTTCCCATAAGGAACTTAGTTTAAATTTTGTCTATATTATCATGTATTTTTAATTTTCACTTCTTATGGACATAGCCATAGCTATGAAGCAGTACTGAGCATTTTTTAAATGTGCATAATGTATTTATTTTATCCACAGATGCTTCTGCATTCTTTGGATTATCATTATGCGTTGATATTTGCATAGTTGATAACTTGTAACTAAAGATTATCCATTTTAACTGCTCTGTTATATCCCATTGAAATATGCTAATTATTCTACCATGATTTCAGTTAATATTTTATTGTTGTGGTTCACATGAAACATACTCTAATATAAAGAAAATTCATGTACATTCCCCTTTTTCTAAAAATGTATTTTTTCATTAATATTCACAAATGAAATAGAAATGTAATTCTATCAAACCAACACACCCTTGGCCTTCTCTTATATTGCCAAATTGTCCCTCAGAATAGCCATTGCAAATGATTGAGGCAACAGCATTTTAGAAGAATTCTAGATATAAATAAATATTTAAAATCAATAAAATATCTTAAGTGTCATAATTTTAATTACTAATGAAGTTGAAATTCTTATGAGTCTTATCATTTAAATTTCTTCAAGAAATTTTGTTTTTTTTTTCTTAGAAGCATGGCTTTTAGAAATTATTCTCAAAGCTTTCTTCTAGGTTTCAACTAATTTTTATCTTCTTATTTTTTCTTTTGTTGTTAAAATATATGGATTTCAAATTAATATTTTTCTTTATTGTACTCTTCTATGCTAGAACAATGAATATTTTATTTTGTGTTTTATAGTTACATTTTATTCACTTATTTACTTGTTTATATCTAAAATTTAATAAATATATATAATTTTGGATATAAACATAGATGTTTGTGTGAACTTTTGAAAGTATAATCAGAACTAACCTTATTACTCTATACTACCAATTGTACCAGCATCATTTTTTGATACTTCATCTTTTATTGCTTTTTTTGTAATTCCATTTCCACTATATATCACATTTTCATATTTATGAGGTTCTATAGCTGAGTTTCATATTTCTGTTTCATTATCTGTTTCCTTCTAATATGCTTTCCATTTTTCAGAAAAAAAATCCCACAAGCAGGTCTTTTCTTCTTCAAAATTGCCACTCTCCTGTTTGTTAATTTCAGCATAATCTACTTTCCTGGTTTTACAAGCAAATCTATTGTATTCCAGTTATAATTTTATAGTTTACATAATTAAGAGGGAGAAGAAATGTCTTTAAACAGAATCTTTCCATCAATCTTTATGTTTTGTCACTATTAGTGGAGTTCACTAAAATGTCAGTTTTTCTCATAAAAGCTCACATATTGATACATTTGTTGTTACTTACAGCCTGATTTTCCTTTTCTATTAACTGTCCTGTGAGCCTTAAGTGCTTAGCTTATTTGACAGGAATACTGAATGACTCAAGGTAAAAATGCTCCCTTGGTTTTTGAAATAATTTTTAATTTGTTACTTGCTAACCACTGAATTTACAACCTAATCATCCATACTGTAGCTCTTTTATTTGATTTTGAATGTATTAAAGCAACCCATCTCTTTTGCCTGTGGTACATATACCTGTAACACTAGGACTCTGAAGGCTGAGGAAGGAGAATCAGGCCTCATTTGAGGCTTTGTGAACTACATGATAATTTTCTGTCCAGCCCGGACGGGGTAGTGAGACATTGAAAAATTAAGCAAATGCAAGTAATCCAAAGCCTCTGAATTCTTCACTAAGTATTTTTAAAAATATATTTAAAGGTTTTTTTTTAAGTTTTGAGAAAGCTGCAATAATTTTCACAGTAAAAAGCATTCACTAAATAATAAAATTAATGCAGAACTCAGATAAAGTTATAAAACATGGTAGTTATAGATAAATAAGCTTATCTTTACAACCTTCAGTAAGAGACATTTGTGGCCCAGCAAATTGATTTTTAAAAGACAAATTAAAATACCTGTGGAGAAATTGAATCTTTTTTATTCCTGATGAGTATAAAATATCTTTAAAATTTTTATCATTAGAGTTTATATCAGTCTTTCTAAACTGTCTTCTTTAAATACTTTAATATCATTGCTGTCATAGCCAGGTCATTGTCACAAGTTGACAAGGATGTTTCCTATGTTTCTGGTACTCTTCTTGGGTAGAACTGTCTTTAAACAGAATTAATTATTTTACACTATGAGATAATCACCAGAGGTCATGATCATTGAAATGAGAATCTGGTATTACTACTCCTGACCACTTGAGCTGTTCTGCTAATAGTGAGAACTAAGAACATAATTTAATATTATTAATTTAACAAGCTAGATTTTCTTTTCTTTTTTTTTTTTTTTTTTTTTTTTTGTTTTTCGAGGCAGGGTTTCTCTGTGTAGCTTTGCGCCTTTCCTGGAACTCGCTTTGGAGACCAGGCTGGCCTCGAACTCACAGAGATCCGCCTGCCTCTGCCTCCCGAGTGCTGGGATTAAAGGCGTGCGCCACCACCGCCGGGCTAGATTTTCTTTTCTTTAAAAAAAAAAAAAAAAAAAAAAAAAAAAAAAAAAAAAAAAACTTCAAGTGGTTATAACAAATAAAGATTGATATATGGCTATTTAACTCCAGGGGGAAAAGGTAAATTAAGAACTCAAATACAAGTTATGTTATTGGCTAGTGGGATCTTTCTTTTTAATTTTGTTGAGTTTTTGAGACAAAGCCTCTTGTAGGTCAGGCTTGCTTTAAACTCTATATGCAGGTACGAATGTCCTCAAACTCTGGACATTCCTGCTTAAGCCTCCTGAGGACTGAGATTACGGGTATGTACCACCAGCCCAGCTAACAAGCAGTTTAAGTTAATATACTCCATTAATACATATGTGCACATATATTAACACATATGTAACACATGACTATATATCCATAAATTAATGGACATAGGTAAATAAATGTAAAATGTATGTAAAATTGACCAATATAAAATATATAATTATTTATTGAATAATTACAATGTATATATACATATGTATATTATGAATGCTTTTGTTTTTCCATTTTAGACTAAAACAATCTCTATACTATTTTTAAAATGAAAGAAATTATACAAATGTACAAAAAGTTTATAAACAAATGCTCTTCTTATGATCAAAGCATAGTTTTCTTTTTGGTGCGTTTGCTTTGTTTCTGATAGTTGATTCTGCTAGTACTTAATTTAAAGTAGTGGTGAAAGTTGGATCAACATAGTTAAGCTGTGATAAGTGCTCTGAGTTTATTTAATATATATATAATATATAATATATATATATATATAATATATATATATATAATACAGGTCTAATTTTTCTTGTATTTCTCATTCATGGGAACCACACTAGAGATAAAAATCTCTGTCATTTGGATATTATTCTCCTGACAGCTCATTTTGTTCCTCTAAATTTAGATGAGTTTTATTTAGCTTCTCACTCCAAGTTATTGGGAAATTTATTTATCACAGAATTAAACCAAGCATATGTTTATGTATACTTTCCATATACAGTAGTTTGTACTTCTCAGGGAGTTACAAATATATGAAATAATATTTCTTTAACAAGATATAATTTTCACTGATTGTACTGATAGATAACATATGTGGACCACATGCTAGTTTTAAGTCAAATTGAAGCTTTATTTCTATCACCGTTCTTTCCAAGCCATTTCACATAGTATGCAATTTTCCCTATAACTTGGTGATATGTGTATAATACAGGACCACTTGTATTTTGAGATTTTGCCAAAAAGTGCTACAAATTATAGCTGAAATGATCTTAAGTAACATTCTATCTACTTTTCCATAAAATAGCATATATTGTATTGACATGCATTGACATTTCTTCTACATACTTTGTACAATAAAATTTTGAGATTAGTTTTTTAATTATCAGTTCACTGTATGACACATTTGGAAAGGGTTTATGATCCAACACACATAGGAATCAAGGATATTTTTTATTTTAGTTCTATTAATAGTTCTTTGAATGAGTACATAAACTCATTTACAAGTGATTTTAGATCTAAATTTGGAGAATCTTTGATGTTAGGAATGGACAAGTTGTATATTGTTGTCCCTCATCCTGTCTCAAACAAGCTTTGATCTAACTTCAAGTTATGCTTCCAAAGCTATAACATGATTTCATTTACATGTATTATTATTATTATTATTATTATTATTATTATTATTATTTTTATTATCATCATTGTGTGTATGTGGTGGTTTGTGTGTGTGTGTGTGTGTAAACATACATGTGGCAAGTTGTGTATGTAAGTCAAAGGAAAACTTTCAAGAGAAATACAAAATGTAGTTTGAATTTAAAAAGAGGAGTAGGAATCTTTTTTTAAAAATTTTTAAATTTATTTATTTATTTTTTTTATTTTACAACACCATTCAGTTCAACATAATAGCCACAGATTCCCCTGTTCTCCCCCTTTCGACCCCCCTCCCCCTCCTCCAAGCCCACCCCCTCCTCCAGGGCAAAGCCTCCCCCGAGGACTGAGATCAACCTGATAGACTCAGTCCAGGCAGGTCCAGTCCCCACCCTCCCAGACAGAGCCAAGAGTCCCTGCATAAGTCCCAGGATTCAAACAGCCAACTCATGCAACGAGCCCAGGGCCCGGCACCAACGCACAGCTGCCTCCCAAACAGATCAAGCCAAATGACTGTCTCACCCATTCAGGGGGCCTGATCCAGTTGGGGACCCCTCAGCCTTTGGTTCATAGATCCTGTGCTTCCATTCATTTGGTTATTTGTCCCTGTGCTTTATCCAACCTTGGCTTCAACAATTCTCGCTCATATAAACCCTCTTCTTTCTCACTAATTAGACTCCCAGTGCTCCACCAGGGGCCCAGCCGTGGATGTCTGCATCCAGATTCCTCAGTCCTTGGATGGGCTTTATGGCACAACTATCAGGGTGTCTGGCCATCCCATCACCAGAGTAGGTCAGTTCCTGCCGTCTTGCGACCATTGCCAGCAGTCTTTTGCGGGGGTATCTTTGTGGATCTCGGTGGGCCTCCCTAGCTCTCTGCTTCCTCCCCTTCTCATGTGGTCTTCATTTACCATGGTCTCCTATTCCTTGTTCTCTCTCTCTTTTCTTGATCCAGCTAGGATATCCCACTCTCTTTCCCTCGACTGTCGCCCTTCATTGTTCCCACTCATGACCAGGCTGTTCATGTAGATCTCATCCATTTCTCCATGTCTTTTTTGGGGTCCCGTTTTCCAGGTAGCCTCACTGGTGATGTGAGTAGCAGTCCAGTCATCCTTGTTCCACATCTAGCATCTTCCTATGAGTGAGTACATACCATATTTGTCTTTCTGAGTCTGGGTTACCTCACTCAGGATGATTTTTTCTAGATCCATCCATTTGCCTGCAAACCGTATGATGTCACTGCTTTTCTCTGCTGAGTAGTATTCCATTGTGTATATGTGCCACAATTTATTTATCCATTCTTCAGTTGAAGGGCATCTAGGTTGTTTCCAGGTTTTGGCTATTACAAACAATGCTGATATGAACATAGCTGAGCAGGTGCTCTTGTGGTATGACTGAGCATTTCTTGGGTATATGCCAAGGAGTGGTATAGCTGGATCTTGGGGGAGATTGATTCCCAATTTTCTAAGAAAGCGCCATATTGATTTCCAAAGTGGTTGTACAAGCTTGCATTCCCACCAGCAGTGGAGGAGAGTTCCCCTAGTTCCACATCCTCTCCAGCATAAAGTGTCTTCAGTGTTTTTTATCTTAGCCACTCTGACAGGCGTAAGGTGGTATCTCAGAGTTGTTTTGATTTGCATTTCCCTGATGATTAGGGATGTTAAGTCCAAGTGGATCAAAGACCTCAACATAAATCCAGCTACTCTGAACCTGCTAGAAGAGAAAGTAGGAAGTAGCCTTGAACACATTGGCATAGGAGATCACTTCCTAAATATAACACCAGTAGCGCAGACACTGAGACAAACAATCAATCAATGGGACCTCTTGAAACTGAGAAGCTTTTGTAGAGCAAAGGATACGGTCAACAAGGCAAAGCGACAGCCTACAGAATGGGAAAAGATCTTCACCAACCCCACATCTGACAGAGGACTGATATCCAGAATATATAAGGAACTCAAGAAATTAGACATCAAAACGACCAACAGTCCAATTGAGAAATGGGCTTTAGAACTAAACAGAGAATTCTCAACAGAGGAAACCCAAATGGCTGAAAGACATTTAAGGAATTGCTCCACATCCCTAATCATCGAGGAGTAGGAATCTTAATGTTGCTGCCAATGCTTCTGTGGGAAAGAGAGGTTATAACTGTTAAGGAGATTAGAAAACTTGAGGAGTCTCCTGCTCTGCCCTAGAACAACAAGAAAAGTACCTGGAGAGAAAGACCACACCCAGCTAAGGGTCCAACCTGTGGAAGGGAGGCTTTTCTGCTCCTAGAAGGCAACAACAAATAAAAGGTGTTGGGGATATAATTCAAGGGGGCCAAGGTGCGTCCCAAGATGTCAGTGGAATTCAGTTCGGTAGGGCTGTCTGTCCATTTGGCTTTGGCTTTAGAGACATGAAAGATGCAAGAATGGGGCCTATTGTCAATTCTTTCTCTGCAGTGTCAGACAACCACTTGTGCCGGACAGTGTGTGGTTGGGGAAATCCTGCAAGGAGGCTCTTTGAGTGCAGCTGGAAAAGTGAAACCTCGGTTGCGGTGTCATTGAATATTCGAAGTATGCAGTTTGTTTTTAGATTGTACATGTGGCTACAGTTAAGAGACTGATGTGAGTCTCGAATGAGACTTTGGACTCTGGTCTTTTAAACAATATCAAGAACTAGAAAGACTATGTTTTTTTTATTGTAAATACAGTGTGCATTTTGCATTGCAATCTAACTTGAGACTATAGTGGTCAGGGAGTGGAATATGATGGCTTGAGTGAAAATTGTCCCTCTTGGGCTTTCATATTTCACAATATGATTTCTACTTGGTGGTACTGTTTGGGGAAAGTGCAGACATGCCCATGTTGCTGAAGAAAGTATGTCACAGGCTTTTAGCGTTTATGGCTTCATTCCAATCCCAGTTTGTCCTCTCCTCCTTGTGTTTGAAATTAAGGATGTTATCCTTTAGCTTCCTGATCCTGCCATCATTCCTGCTGCTTGCTTCCATGGCTCTCCCCAATAATAGACTATCACTCTGCTGGAACCATAAGCTGAGACAAATTACTTTCATAGTTGCTTTGCATCATGATATTTCATCACAGCAATAGAGAAACACCTGCTACAGCTTCTGCCATCAATGCATCCATTGGCTTAGTCCAATTTCCAGAATTAAATAAAAAAAACCTGTTGTTAGGTCCTATAACATAATATAGATAATATTTTAAGAAAATATAAATAAGTACACCTGATTAATAATTCATGTAAATTACATTTTGTTAATTTGAGTAAAATGCATGTTAATTCTTTTGCTATATTTAACTTTAAATATACTGAGCTAAACAACCTTGTTCTCATCACTATATTGGATGTAATTAAAGATATTTAGACAAAATATTATAGTTTTCTAGAATATAATGAACTCTTTGACATGTATCTCCATATCATTAAACTTTACATTTAATATTTATAAAAGAAAAGTGGCATTAAATATAAACTATGTCATTGTATATTGCTGTATTTGCCACTTGGAACAGCATCTTTGCTTGGAGTATTCTTTTAAAAATATTTTATGGAAAATGTCATTTATATAAGTGATAGCATTCTCTTTGAAAGTCAAATAGAATTTCTATATGAAAAAAATTCTAAATTCTGTACCAGTGAATGTTAATCAGTGATAGAATGATTTCAGCATCACCTGTTTATCATTGGAAGGGTAAGAGAGTTATCTTTTTGAAGATCATAACATCTGAACTGAAAGAACAAAGTGAAAGATTTTTATTGTCACGCCAGCCCTAATTTGCGAACTGTCCCCATTATAACCCCTTTGAAGTATGGCAACCTGCATTAACTGCCATATCCTGAAAAATTTAGTCAATATTATGCTCAAGCATCTATAATTTTTCTAGCTTACTCCCATCACAGATTTAGCATTTACATGAAAGGAATAATCAGAAAACCCTTTCATAGCCCTCATCATTATGTAATAAGGAAAAACTGTTTTAAAATACAGAGAAGAAAGAATTGGGTCAAACGGCTGCTTCCAATGTGTTAAGTTTCTGTTTCAATTGCATCCATTATTTTTCCTTACTGAAACTGAGACATCATTCATACTGTGATACAAATTTTACCCTCTAACAGAGTCTTCAATACTTGATATTTTATTAGTCCATAATAAGTGATGATTTAAAAGGTGCCAATGATAGTGACAGGCACAATTCACCAGGATAATTCTTCACAAAGTCTCTGCAATCATGCCCATTCCTGGGGAAACTGACTTTTCCTCCCCCCTCCTCCTTCCAAGTGTTTACAGTCAAGGAAGCACATTTTTCAAAGATGACCATTCCTTGACCATTCAGGGAGGATGATGGTGGTAGGCTTCTGACACATGCATAGTGAGTCCAAGGCCATCTCAAAGCTTCAGAATTGGAAGTGGAAAATGTTCTTCCATTACGATCTGAGTTCTTAAACGGGAATCATGC
This sequence comes from Peromyscus maniculatus bairdii, assembly GCF_049852395.1. NCBI lineage: Eukaryota > Metazoa > Chordata > Mammalia > Rodentia > Cricetidae > Peromyscus > Peromyscus maniculatus. Next base: position 97,271,542 of record NC_134875.1, read on the forward strand.
AAACTTGCAAGCTGCTGGCATGAGCTATTTTCTGATATGTGGTTTTAAAAATAGAAAAAAAAATTCTGCAGAGGAACAGAAAGAAGAACGAAATGAATGTACAGAAAGAGAGAGACGGAATTAAGATATGAATAGCATCTTATGGTTTCTCATGATATTTGAATCAATCTTACCATTTCACCCTCTCCCTCAGCTGTATCCTTGACCCTGAGTTTTATGTGATAACCACAGATGTACTTTGCAAATTCTCAATTGCTCCATTTTTTCAAATGGGTTTCTATAACAGAACTAAAAGAATAAATGTCAATGTTTCTTTCATAGTATACATATTCTAAAACTAATAGGACGTAATTATAACACGTTTCATAAGTACACTTTTGCAAAGTGTGATGCTAAATTATTAAATAGAATTGATTTTCCAGAGAACAACTAAAAATAGTTTGTATGTGTATATTAAGCTACTATTGAATATTTTTTGGGACTCTTATGATCCATACAATAGTGTTAGACAATAATGGATACATAAAGATGACTGTTTAGTCTTATATATATATATATATATATAATCAAAAAGTTTCCAAAATTAGAAAACAATTTTAAAATGTGAAAAATTCTATGAAGAAAAGGTTGAGACAGAGAGACAGTTCCAAAAAGTAACTGGTGAGCATACTTCGTAGCTAATTCAAACAAGACAGTTCAATATTGGTTATAGGAATGTTTTTTTTTTTTTAACTAGGAAGCTGTTTGTTAATTAATTTACTTATTTCTGTTTTCTGATATGCATATTTATTTCTCATGTGGAAGGAACACTTGAGTTTGTACTTCAGATTAACATTTCAATCAATTAAAACTCTTTTCAGTTACCTTTCTTCCAAAAAGGTATGTACTATACACAACAGTACTTTGAATATTAATTTATTCATCAAAATCTCTTTTGCAATCAATGTGAAAAATAATTTAATCCCAGGAACATGTATAGTTTCATAATGGATTCCCCAACAACTTAGTAAAGTCCTATTTAGCATAGTGTGAATGTGGAGGTGTCGTTAGAAGTTTTCTCAGAATGCTGTTGTTCTATTTACCGCAGATGGGGATCTGACACCAGGCCCATGAACCTCAAGACAAAAAAATGTCATCAGCTACAGAAGAAAATTGGGCTAGTACCAATCCTATGACAGAAAAATATAATTAGAAATTATTTCATTGGTTTTCTTTTCTTTTTTTTAGTTGTCTTTGGTTTTGCATTAGGTCTGTCTCTGAGCATTCCAGCTTCCACATCCTGGCCATCTAGGTAGTGTCAGGAATGGGCTCCTTCTCATGTTATGGGCCTCAGGTTAGACCAGTCTTTGCTTGGTCACTCATTCCCATAAGCTCTGAGCCACCATTGCCCTAGCACATCTTGCAGCCAGGTCAGGCTGTGGGTCACAGATTTTGTGGTTGGGTTGGTGTGCCAGTCCCACCACTGGGAGCCTAGCCTGATAAAAGTAGATGGCTGGCTGAGGTTCCCCACTGCCAAACATTAGGCAGAGCTCTAGAAATTCCATGGAAGAGGAGGATGAAGTATTGTAGGAGCCAGAAGAGTGAAGAACATTGCCTATAGAATCAAATAAGCAGGGCTCATAGAGGCTCACAGAGACTGAAGTGACAATCAGGGAGCCTGTATGGGTGGGTCTGCACTAGGTCCTCTGGATACATGCTGTGGTTCTTAAGTTTGGGGGATTTGTTGGACTAACAATAGCAGTGAGAGTGTCTCTGACTCTTTTGCCTCCTCATGGGACCTTTTTCCTATTCTGGATTGCCTTGTCCAGCCTTGATATGAGGGGTTATGCCCAGTCTTATAGCATCTTGTTATCCTAAGTTTGGTTGATATCCCTGGAAGGCCAAATCTTTTCTTAAGGGAAACAGAGGAGGAATGGATCTGGGGGAGAGAAGAGGTAGGGGAGAAGGAATGAACTGAGGTGAAGGAGGGGAGGCTGCAGATGGATATACTGTATGAAAGAAGAATAAATAAACAAACAAATAATAAATATTTTTTTAAAAAGACATGACATAACCCTTTCTATCCAGGATAAAGTGGGGAAAGCACTGCACTTGGTGATTGATATGCACTTAGAAGAACAATGGAAAGTAGTCTTCTGTAACATTTCAGGCATTTTCTTAAAAAAATTTGTCAGGAACTGGGAAGGAAAAATTACACTTTAGTGGAATTTCAAGGTTTCTGAATGATGCATGAACTATTTAGCTGGATAGAAGACTGTGCATTTAGTTGCCATGGTACTGCTTAATACATTGTCTTTATAGGGAACAAAATGGTACTTTAACCACAGTGTGACTCATCTCCTGAGGTAACACTGATGAGACTTCCTTTCTTAACTTTGAGTCAGAATGCTTGCTTCTATTGGTAAGGAGTTTGTTGTTTTGATGGTGATAAAGAAGGCATTTGTTGAGAAACTTGGTTTTAACCTTTGTTATAAATAGTTTGTACATAAATGGTAAAGCTTCTTGACCTAATTCATAAAAATAATACATGGTCACTAAATAGAGTTGTCACAAAAGAATAACAGTGTTTTCTTAACTTGTCTGTTTTCAAGTTTATATCAATGAGTTGAATACATGACATTGATGTTCCTGGAGTTCTGATGACCTACCACTTATTTTATTCAGAGTGTACTCCTGACAGTATCATTTTTCTCAGTATATAATGAGTGGATTGAGTTCTGAAAGATACAAAATTGAATTTAAGAATCCCCCAGTCATTATGAACCTAGAAGAAAGGAAGAGTCAAATTTGAGATCATATTTGTATTCTTATGGGTATGACACCAGGCAATATTAAGGAACTCCTCTGAGCTCCCATAGTAATGTGTCTATATCTCAATTATAACATTTTTACTTTGTTTCATAATTCAATTTCTTTATGTACTCTTGGGATTTTTAAATTTTGAATGCATGGCATTGTCACTGTTACTATCATTATTATTTACTCACATGTCAAGAAGAATGGGCTCAATACATGTTTTTTGAGTAAAAGTAATGGTTATTAGCCTTTAACAGTATTTAAGACATACCAAGAAAAGGAAATAAATCTATAAATAATTTAATGGTCATATGTACAATTGTTTTTCTTCTTTTTTGAAAATATATTTTATTAAGTCTTTGAGACTTTCATCCAATGTATTTTGATTATATTCACTTACTACACCTCCCCTTAACTACTCCAAGATCAAATTAACACCTTCCTACACACTCTAAACTTCATGTCCTCTTTTTTGTTTTCTTTAACAACCACCAATTTTAGTTGTGCTGCTAATATGTTCTTCAGTGTGAAACCATCCAGGGAGCATGTGTGGTCAACTCACCACAAGCCACAGCGTTAATGAAAACAGACTCTCTCTTTCCTGGAAGTCGTCAACTGTCAATAACTCTTCAGTTAGTGCTTGTGGCTTGCAAGCCCCCAGCCCCACACTAGAATATTAACTAGCTTGGTGTAGTGCAGGTCATGTGAAAGCAAACACAGCTGCTGGGTTCATGTGTGCAGTGGTCCTGTCATGGTCAGAAGACACTGTTTCTCTGTGAGCCTCCCAGACTTCTGGCTCTTGCGATGTTTTGCCCCCTTGTTACTTGTTTCTGAGCCTTGAGGGGAGGCAATATAAATGGTTCATTTGTGGTAGAGAATTTCACTGACATTTATTCTTTGAAATTTGATCAGTTGTGAGTTTTGGTCTTAATCACTGTTCTCACCCCTCACCCCTCACCCCCCGCCAAAAAAGCAAAACAAAACAAAACAAAAACAATATCAAAAGAAACTTCTCTGATGAGGTCTGCACAAATCTATGGATTAGAGAGATACAAATTTATTGGGAAGTTTGATACCATATCTATTTAAAAGAATAAAAGTAATAGATTACCTGAGGTCTATGAACTTTCAAGTATAATTTCTGGGTCAAATATACAGTATGAGGCATAAATTTTATCCTATGGAGCAGGTTTTAAATCCATAACATTTCTGCCTCTTTTGCACTCATTGAAACACTGATAATTACTATAGCTTACAAGGTTCACAGCTGGGTAAGACTTGATGATGTTGTCCCCCAGCTGCCTATAATAGCACCTCCCAGTACTATGGAAGCTAGCCAGCAGGGAAGATGTTACCTGGTCAGTATCAACTTTATTTCTCCATGCTCTGTGACCAAAGTATATAGAAAATTCTGAGGCTTTTCTTAGCTTTCTGATAACAACTCTTATTCTCTTTATCTAGAGAAGCTTAGGAGAAAATAATTCTCTCTTTATCTAGAGAAGCTTAGGAGAAAATAATTCTATTTCATTTATTATTTTAATTAAATACTTGATGCTATTTTAAAATATGTATTTATTTATTTTATATTCTGACTGCAATTTTCCCTCCCCCCTCCCCTCTCAGTCTCTCCCACTACCTCCTCATTGCCTACCTCCACCCACTCCTCCCTTTCTGTTTAGGAAAGGACAGGCCTCCCATTGATTAAAAACAAAACATGGCATTATCAAGATGCAGTAAGTCTAAACACCTCACCTTGTATTAAGGCTGGGAAAGGTGACCCAGTATGAGGAATAGGGTCCCCAAAGCCAGGAAACGAGTCAGAGACAGCTCCTGTTCCTACTATTAGGAGTCCCACAAGAAGACAAAGCTACACAACTATCACATGCATGCGTGGGGGGGGGTGTCAGGCTCCCTGGTTGTCACTCCAGTCTCTGTGAGCTTCTATTGATTCTGTGGATTTTCTTGTGATGTCATTGACCCCTATGTCTCCCACAATCCTTCCTCTCTCTCTTCAGCAGGATTCCCCGAGCTTGACCTGATGTTTGGCTGTGGGTCTCTGCATCTGTTTTCAACAGTTGCTGCATGAAGCCTCTCTTATGACAACTGGGCCAGGCACCAATGTATGAGTGTAGGAGAATACCATTAGGCATCATTACATTGACTTTCCTTTCCAGTTGTGTTGGCTTCTATCCTAGGTCTCTGGGTCATCCAGCCTCTGGATCTTGGTGTTCCAGGCTGTGTCATGGGTGGGCTTACTCTCCTGGCAAGGTTTTAGGCTAGACCAGTCATTGGTTAGTCACTACCTCCATTCTAGACCAGCCACCCTTACCCCAGTACATCCCATAAACAGGACAGATTATAGGTCGAAGGTTCTATGGCTGGGTTAGTGTCCCAATCCTTCCACCAGTAGGCTTGTCTGGTCACAAGTGATGTCCAGTTCAAGCTACATATGCCTTATTGCTAGGAGTCTTAGCTGGGCTCATCATTATAAATTCCTGAGAGTTTCCCTTGCATCAGGCTTCTACCTGATCTTGAAATGTTCCCCCTTTCCAGTCATCTCTTTCAGTATTTACCACCATCCCCACACTCCCACCAGGTCCCTCATGTTCCCATCCCTACCCACCCACAGACCACACCTGAAAACTCTTCTATTTCCCCTTCCCAGAAATATCCTAGTGTCTTCCTTGAGTTCTCCTTGTTACCTAGCCTCTCTGGGTCTGTCTATTGTAGCATGGTTATTCTTTATTTTACAGCTAATATCAACTTATAAGTGAGTACATATCATGCATATTTTTCCACGTCTGAGTTACCTCACTTAGGATAATTTTTCTAGTTCCATCCATTTGCCTTCAAAGTTCATGATGTCATTATTTTATCAGCTGAGTAATACTCCATTGTGTAAATGTACAACATTTTCTTTATCTCTTCTTCAGTAGAGGGACATCTAGGCTGTTTCCAGGTTCTGGCTATTAAAAATAAAGCTGCTATGAACATAGCTGAGCAAATGTCCTTGTGGTATGATTGACCATCCTTTTTTTATATGCCCAAGATTGGTATAACTGAGTCTTGAGGTAGACCAATTCCCAATTTTCTGATGAACTGCCATATTGACTTCCAAAGTAGCTGTATATGTTTACACTACAACCAGCAATGGAAGAATGTTCTGCTTGCTTCACATTTACTCCAGCATGAGCTGTCTCTTGTGTTTTGTATCTTAGCCATTTTGACAGACATAAAATGGAATCTCGGTGTCCTTTTGATTTACATTTCCCTGATGGCTAAGGATGTTGGACATTTATTTGTTTCTCAGCCATTTGAGAGTCTTCTGTTAAGAATTCTGTTTAAATCATACTCCATTTTTAAATTGGATTATTTGGGTTTTTGATGTCTACTTTCTTGAGTTATTTATATTTTTGGAAATCACCAGCTCTCTCTCAGATGTGATGATGGTGAAGACCTTTTCCCATTTTTTAGGCCACTGCTTTGTCCTTATGATGGTGCCCTTTGCCTTACAGAAGCTATTCAGTTTTATGAGGTCCCATTTATTAATTGTTGATCTTAATGTCTGTGCTATTTGTGGTCTATTCAGAAGTTGTGTCCTGTGCCAACATGTTCAAGCCTATTCCCCACTTTCTCTTCTATCAGGTTCACTTGATGCTTTTTAAACAGTTTAAGAACCTAAACTTTTGGAAGTCCTTAAGAACTAACGTTATTTACTTCTTAAACCTAGCATGTGTCTCTGAATAGAAGAAATGAAATGTCCAATATCTTAACCAATCGCCATGAATCAAAGAATTCTGTCAGAAATGAAGAACATTGTAATAATTTATTTAAATTTTGCAATAAAACCTTTAAGAAAGAAATTAAGTTGGCAGTGACAGAGTAGTTCTACAGTGACAAAATGGAAAATACAAAACGCATTACTGTCATAAAGTTAGGATCTATGCATCTTTTTACTTTTGGTTGTGTTGTATGTTAAAAGAATAAAGGCGTGGTGGCGCACGCCTTTAATCCCAGCACTCGGGAGGCAGAGGCAGGCGGATCTCTGTGAGTTCGAGGCCAGCCTGGGCTACCAAGTGAGTTCCAGGAAAGGCGCAAAGCTACACAGAGAAACCCTGTCTCGAAAAAACCAAAAAAAAAAAAAAAAAAAAAAGAATATCACCAACAAAACTGAACACTATTATAAAATATATCAATAGTTTATTTTAGTTTAGCTTTATAGTTTTAACCATCACCATTTATTGCAGCTTAAGAGGCTCAGCAAAATTTCAAGAGACAGCATTACCTCATTATTATGAAGATGATCTTCACAACATTCTTTCCTTACTTTTTATATACGAAAATAATTTGTAGTTCTGTCTACACAGAGTCCAAGATAAAGGTATAACCTCGAGAATCGAGCAGTTAATGTTACAGCAAGGAAAGCTTCACTGCCAATATTGTACAAAGATGACCATAGACACCAACCACCCCACACCTACTTAATGCTGTACAGGTTGTTATAGACCTCATTCAGAACAAAATAGCCAGGTGGTGGTGGCACACACCTTTAATCCTAGTACTTGGGAGGCAGAGATAGGTAGATCTCTGTGCTCAAGGGGAGCCTGTTCTATAGAACAAGTTCCAAGACAGCCAGGCCAAGACAGCCAGGGCTACACAGAGAAACCGTGTCTCAAAAAAACAAAAACAAAAACAAACAAAAAAAAAGAACAGAGTATAGGACTGAAGTAATTCAGTTCCTGACATTGCACATTTTAATTTGCAGGTACTTATGCAGGTTAGGTCTTATAAAGAAAAGCTCTCCCGCTCTCCCATCTACCATACCACTTTCTTTATACAGTAACCTAATATGATACCATAATTACCAAATAGAAAATATGATTGTTATTCCATATTAAAGCATTAAAGGACAACTTGAGAAAGAAAAACTACAGGGTCTATTTTTCCCAGGGAAGAGCATTGTTGTTCCTAGCTGTGGTTATCTGGTAAGCTGAAGGTGTAGTTCACTAAGTGGTTGCTTCTGGTTTGCATAAAAAGAATATAATCTGCTTCCCAGGTCCACTGAAATGTGGCACAGCTCCCATTTACCTTCAGAGGGTTAGAGTCCATGAAGACAGCACGAAAGAACCACTTGAGAGCTCAAATCTTGATCTACAACCACCAGGCAAAGAAAATATATCAGAAGTTTTGTGAAATATTAATGTGATAATTCAGGAAGAATTACAAACTCTGTATTCAGTAAAATGACGTAAATAGCTTTCCTTCATTTATAGAAGAACAAGCATTGAAATATTGAAGCAATTCTAGAGAGTAATATGTAATGTATTTGGGGAACTGAAGTTGAATTTACAGACAACACAGCTTAATAGGTGATCTTGTAAAGAAAACTGTATTATTGTGTCTATACTAATCCCTCATGATAACTTCTAGTTTATTATATATAGTCCCCCTTTCTGCTTTTGTGAATGTGCATGTACATGTGCATGTATGTTTGTATGTGTAGGTACTTTGTGAGAGGGGGATGCTGTGTGTGTGTGTGTGTGTGTGTGTGTGTGTGTGTGTGTGTGTGTGTGTGTGTGTATTGAAGCAAAGCATCTCACTGGCCTAAAACTTACCAAGTAGGTTAAGCTCACTGACCAGTAAACTCTATATATCCACTTATTTCAGCTTCCCCAGTGCTAAGATTACAAGCATTTGCCATCATGGCTGACTTTTTTCACATGGTTTCTAGGGTCTGAATTCAGACTCCAGTGTCTGCAAAGCAAGTGCTTTATCAACTGAGCTATCTTCAGTCCCTAATTCTTTTTTTATTTTATATTTATGTATGTATGTATGTATTTATTTATTTATTTAGTGTGTGTGTGTGTGTGTGTGTGTGTGTGTGTGTGTGTGTGTGTGTGTTGCTGGGAACAGAACCTAGAGCCATGAGAATGTGAGACAAGTGTACTACTTAGCTTTTCCCTAAGTCCTGTTAGAGCTAGTCTTTCATGATAAATTGCTGTGGTAGTATTTCTAGCCACTAGTGAGTTGGTTTCCTTTAAACCTTCTCTTTTTGACAAAGTAGATCTTTCATAGCTCTACTGGTTATCAAAAAATTGTTTATCTCTTTTCCTCTCTCAGTGGCCATAGATGGTCATGTGCATCCATTCATCCTTGTTTTATATTATGCTGAGTAAACTCATTTAATATATGGAGAATTTTCACCCTCTTAATTCTAGAAAATTTTAATGTATTTTAATAATAGCATTAGTCATCTTAGGCTCCTATAAATATAGCACACACTAATTTGTTTATGAGCAACAAAAATTGATTGCATACTGCTCTGGAGATGGAGCAATACAAGAACAATGTGGCTGGCAGAGTTGGGTTCTGATGTGCTTCTATTTACAGAGAATATTTTCTCACTCTAAACCAAAATGGCAAAAGAAATAAAGTGTTTCTTTACAACACAGGACATAAATATGCTGCAAACTTTGACTGTCTCTCCTATTGTGAAGAGACACCATGGCCAAGGCAACTTATAGAAGAAACAGTTTATCGAGGGCTTATAGTTTTAGATGGTGTTTCCATGACCATCATGGGTTGGGAGCATGGCAGCAATCAGGCAGGCATGGCACTGGAACTGTAGTTAAGAGCTTGCATCTGGTCCCCTTCAAGGTAGTGGGGGTTGGGAAGAGAGAAGAGGAGATGAGAGAGGGGGTCATGTTAATTGGGAATGGCTTGGACATTTGAAACCTCAAAGCTCATTCCTAGTGATATACATACTTCATTCATCAGGGCCATACCTCATAATGCTTCCCAAACAATCCCACCAATTTTGGACCAACCATTCAAAAATAAGAGCATATGGAAGGCATTTTCATTCAAACCATTGCATTGATCTTAAAACTTTTACTTTCTTTTATAAGCATTTGGAAGGGCAGGTGTGTTCCCACTATCAAGCCTAATTTCTGAGTTTTCTTTTATAGGAATATTAATCCCATTCATTAGGGCTTTGTCCTTACGACTGACCTAAACACTACTGAAAACCCCAGTCTCTGACTATTTATCATTATTTTGGGGATGAGGATTTGAACATGTAAAATCATACTGGGCATAAACATCCAGATGATAGTGTTAAACTATATATTAAATTTTCATTTATTCACATTAATTGGGAAAGAGTGGTTAAGATTTAGGGGTGGAGTTAATATTAGTTACTATGTTGTTGCATGATTTAATATTTGGTTTTCAAATTACAGTGATATCTTGAGTTAAGAGCTATTGAAGGGTTCCTTTAGTGAGACTTCTTGTTTAGTAGGTATTCTAATATAAGGACTGAAAACTTGTTGTCTTTAATACATGACACATTCTCTGAAAGATGGTTTATATTTTCTAAGTAAATACTGAACTTACTAATAAAACAAAGAAAACCCAAAGATCTCTCATATTTCTGTTATTCAAATAAAGCATTAATATTTTTGTCTTATTGTGATAGTTTTAAAGAAAATGGCCCCCAAAGGGAGTGGCACTATTAAGATGTGTGACCTTGTTGGAATTGGTATGGTCTTGTTGGAGGAAGTTTGCCACTGTGGGAGCTGACTTTGAGGTCTCTTCTCAAACTTCATCAGTGTGACAGTCAGTTGACTTCCTGTTGCCTGAAAGATGTAGGGGTCTCAGATACTCCACCACTACACCTGCCAGCATGCTGCCATGCTTCCTGTCATGAAAATGGACTGAATCTCTGAACTATAAGCAAGCCACCACAATTAAATGTTTTCTTTGAAAGAGTTGCCATGGTCACTGTGTCTCTTCACAGCAATAGACAACCTAACTAAGACATTTATTATGGTGAGAAAAAATTTGAGCAGAAGTTGCATTAACTTATGACATTTTAGACAAAATTAGCAAGAATCACCAGTACAATAATTTAACTAGTGCTATTTTCTGATAAATGAACCATTTAATAATCCAAAGAAAGTATTTCCTCCAGAAATGTAAATGCCTAAGAGGATTAGATGCTTAACCTTTCTGTTTTTGACTTAGCCATCAATTTGCGTTTTGACTTAAAAAATGTTAATACATTGAGTTTGTTTAAAAACTGAATCACAGGTAACCAACTATTAAAAACTTGTGTCCACTGTCAGTGTCTGCATAGTGGCAGAACTATAATGCAAGTAAGTGGAAACATAAGATTGTGACCTTTAACTAAACAACTACTTCTTATAATTGCCATGGAGCTAATGCATGTGACAGTTAGATTTTACTTCATCTTCTACTGGAAAAAATATAACATATAACAGTGATATTCAGTTAGAATAATAGTTCAATGTGATTATATTTAATTTAATCACATAAAGCAACAAAACTCAATTTAAGCAATATTGGGTACAAAACTAAAACAAAGAAGGAACAAAAATAACTTTTGAGAGTCAGATATTCCTGCCCTTGATTTTTCCAAGAAACTCCAATCATTGTCAGCCAATAGTGTAGGTGTTAATTAATGTGACAGGAAAAAAAATACGGCCTTTCTAACACTACTCTGACTAGTTATATATTTATATGAGTTCTAAGATTCTTCTCTTTAGTCTCATACTAGTGCCTCAAGTTTATAAAATATGTGCAAAATTACAGAGAAGACACTTGTACTCTTGATTGTAATTTTTTCCTAGTGTCTTTGGAGATTGAATACAAGACTTCATGTATGCTAAACAAATATACTACTATTGAGATACCACAGAAACCCTTGGTACTAATTCTTATAAAGTGTTTATTTCATTGAGTTGTCTCCAAAAATGTATATGTTCTTATTTTATTTATTGTAGTTTAAAAACATAAATTTTTAACTTATTCTTTGTTATATGAGCATAAAATAGGATTACCCTGGTGACACTGAGGTCCAGAGGAACTATAATAGAATAATTTCTTAGGTCAAGAATATTTTAGAGGTACCTTTTGTTATCTGTGTAGGTAAGCAGGTGCCTCTTGCTCATTTTAACATTTATATGTGTGAGAATTTTAGGTAGAGATAAGGGTTATATATTTTTTCACCCTTTTCCAAATCTTCACTGGTAAGGCAATATAATGAATATACAAGACACTGATGATTTCATTTCTGCCAATCTTTTGTATAAAAGTTAGATGCTGTAAATGTCCATTCATAATGGTAGCACCAGGAGCATCCTTGAATCTTCATGAAAATGGGATGGATTATTTCTGAGGAAAATTGTTTCTTAAACCACTCTTCTTGGAGGAGGGGGGCCGAAAGGGGGAGAACAAGGGAATCTGTGGCTGTTATGTAGAACTGAATAGTATTGTAAAATAAAATAAATAAAAGAAAAAAGAATAAATTGGAACAGCCACTAAAAAAAACACTTTTCAGTGATAAAACTTACCATACACCACCATCCCTTGTCTTCCCTGCTATATCTCCAAGAGAAGCAAATGGGACATTTCTAAGAATACTTACAGAAGCACACTATTTACCATAGCCATCAACTGAAAACTCCTAAAGATCCATCAAAAGTAGAAGAAATAGGTAGTATGGTCAGAATAACATGTTAAAAATTGAGTGAACTGTCATTATAGACATTAATAATATTAATGAATCTCATAGACATAGTATTGTGTGAGTGAAGCCAAACACAAATAAATTTCAAAAATAGTAAAATAAACAAGTAGTATTAGAAATCATTAGAAATTACCCTTCCCTGGGAGAGAAGTGATTGGAAGGATCCATTGGAAATGATTCTAAGTTGTTAATATAGTAATATTTTATTTATCTGTTTCTAGGTTATTAGTTTATGACACACACACACACACACTCACACACACACACACACACACACACACACACACACACACACATATATATATATATATATATATATATATATATATATATATATATAAAAGAAATTTCAATCTTTGAAAGTTTTGAGGTTGAATACAATGGACTGAACTTGTGATTATTTATGTTGTGTTAGTTTCCTAGTGTTGTAACATACCAACACAAACTGGACAACATGAAATAACTGCAATTTATTCTGTGTCATAGATTAAGGCAAGAAGTTGGAAATTAATATGTTTTGTAGGTTTCTTTTATTATAGAAGCTCCAGGTGAATCTGTTTGATGCCTATCCTTTGATAATAACTTCTGGTGTCTCTCAGTTGTCTTGGTGTTCATGAACTAACAGACACTAACCAATCACTGCCTCCTTTTTCACATGATTTATCCTCTTGTGTTTCTTCTCTTCTGTCTTTGATAAGTACACTAACTTTTAAACTCAGGGCCCACACAGATAGTTGAGATTCTTCTGTCTAACTTCATTACATCTTTATCTAATAGCACATTTTTTTCTCAATAGAGCCACAATCACAGGTTCCCAGGTAGCATACTTTATTTCACTACTGGGCTCATACTTCAAAGTCAACATGAGTCATAGTAATAGAAACACAACAATATTATATAAATAATACTATGAGAATATTATAAAATAGACAAATGATAGCTTCAAGATTTTGAAATATAGAAAGTACATATTTTTGCTATAGCCAAGTGCATTAAACAAACTGATTGCCAAAGTAAATTATGGTGACAAGTAAATAATAGTGACACATATTGATTAATATTTTCCAGAAATTTTAAAGTAAGGGTAAAGATTCTACAAGCTTTCTAAAATGAAGTAGAAGAACAAATGAAAATGTTATTTAAGTCCGAATAGCATTAATATCTTCAAAAGGAACATTTCAGAAATGTCAAATATCAATTTGTAAAGCAAATATTTTTCTATTTATAACTCTATATGCACTCAAATTAACAATTAGTTTGTATGCAAGAGAAAAGTTCACAAAAATATATCTATGAAGTTTGTGTTCACATCAAAGTCCTGGTAACCTTGATAAGTATACTGACAAGAAAGCACTCAGAACCAGAAAGCAGGATCACATTGTTTATTTAAAGTAACTAAAGAGAAAATGCATAGAGAGGAACTTTGAAGTAATAAAGACAATAGAAAGCTGAATGTGTAAAACACTTTTCAGAGAACTGAGTAGAAAAAATGATACACAAATAAGAATGATGCTCTCAGAAAACCAAGCCCTTCAGTCTCTGAAAAACTTGAAGTAGTCCTGGCTTTTAAAGAATTCTTTGCTCGTTAAGCCCTTTGTCCATACACATTGTCATTCACTAGTCCTTGAAACACCAAATTTAAAATGAAATAGCGTAGATTACAAATTCAGTAATAAATCCTGAAAACTAAAATTAAACCACATAATAATGTTGAGCTCATACGGAAAATGTATTTATTTTAAATCATACACATATTTGGGAGATAAATACCACTTGATATTATGAAAAAAATGATGTATAATATTGCCAATTTGGAATGGAGGATCTGATTATAAGTTAAGAAGCTTTGTTCTCATAGTAATGTTTTAATTCTTTAAAAATTGTTCTAAAGAAATATGGCCAACTTTTAAGTTGATATATCTCAGCTTGAGGAGATTATTTTTTTAAAATGTTATCTTTTTATGTTTGATTATTTTTGTTTCCTGAAATTACTCCACATGCACAAAATGTTTTTGTGCCTCTCCTGTGCCCCTATATCACTATAGCTCTGGTATAATGATTATGATAATCTGCTTGAGGTTTAAAAAAATACTCATTGAAAGAAGTGTCATATTCCCTTTTGTATTTCTGCATAATACTGGACCAGATATCTAGTGCACAGTAAGCACCGAATATGAATTTATTGAGCTCATTCAAAAGAACAGGATTCTTACACAGAAACACTTCTGTGGTGGTTTGAATGAGAAATGTTCCCCCATAGGCACATGCATCTAAACACAGGGTCTCCAGTCAGTGAAGTGCTTGTGGGTGTTATGGAACTATTGGGATGGAATCCTTGCTGGAGGAAATGGGTCACTAGGGTGGGACTCTGAAAGTTATAGACTTGCCCCACTTCCAGTTGGTTATCTCTGCTTCTTTTATGTGGTTGACATATGATCTCTCATTTTTCTACTCTGGATGCCTGTTGTCATGCCTTCCCTGCCATTACGGGCCCTTCCAAAGAAACGCTTTCTCCAGTTGCCTTTGGTCATAGTATTTTATCACAGCAATAAACAAGTAAATAATACACACTTGCCTCTTTTAAGGAAAATTTAGAGAAATGTTAAATTTTACATTTTCTATGCTTTTGTTTTCACCATGAACCCATACAATATGCTTTTGGAATTCATCTTTACTAAAAATGAGATGATAGTGCTTTATGTTTGCATAGTCTTTGTATATTGAAGATGTTCCAGGCTCTAATTAGCAAACCAAACCTAGTCTAGCTTGCTGGTCAAAGGTCCCCCTTTCAATTTACACACTTATAAATATTTATTCTTTGTGCTAATGCTGAGTTCTAGACTGTTGAATGAACTATGGCAGTTTTCTGCAATTCTGTTGTGTTGTGTTGGCTCTATTTGCTTCTGTAGTAATGTTATCTTCTGCCTGTCAACAGCAATTAACATTTTTTGAATATCTAGTGGGTCCATAGAAGAATTTCCATTACCGTCTGCTCATTTAGAGTCTGGTTATGAAGCAAAGCTTCAAGACAATATGCCATTTGTTTAGAGGTTGCTTGTTTGTGTGTGTGTGTGCGTGCGTGCGTGCGTGCGCGCGCGCGCGCGTGTGTGTGTGTGTGTGTGTGTGTGTGTATGTTTATTTCATGTTTCTATCTTCAGTTTTTCCACTCTCATACATAAAACATATGCTATTATTTTTGCAGCTATCAGTTTGTTTTTTCAGTTGAACAACGACCAACTCACAAATTAATCATTTTGCCAATTCATATGGTGGCTATATAGGCACATGCATGAGTTTACTTGGCCCCAGTATGAATTTAATATGCTGTTGTATCTTTTATCAAATGAATTGTTAGGAAGGTCTGATATCAGATTTACTTGCTCATACATACACACAATTGGAGCTTGGAGGCTAACTTTTGTAAAACTATGTCTCTTTTATCTGCTCCCTATATGAAATGGATAATTATATCCATAAAAATTAATACAGTTCTTAATAATAGTTTTCAGTTTTTAAGAATCTTTTTGAATGTTCCCAATATCCTCTGCTTTTTCAGAATTTAGGCAGACATACTCACCTACAAATGGTGGACAAAACCACTACCTGACATTTATTTGAGACAATAAAGTGTGCTTTCTTTTCTTTTTTAAAAATTATTGGTGTGTGTGTGTGTGTGTGTGTGTGTGTGTGTGTGTGTGTGTGTGTGTGTGTGTGTGTGTTAATGCCTCAGCATGCATGTAGAGTTCATAAGGTAACTTCCTGGAGATGATTCTCTCCTTCCTCCTGGGATCAAGGAATCAAATACATTTTCTCAAATTTTTGTAACACACTCTTTAGCCACTGAGCGTATTTTGTTAGTTCCTGATTGCTGGACTCTGCACATTGTGATAGGCTTCACAAATAGGTCTGCTAAGTGTTGCTTTCAGGTATACTTTCAAACACACAACAGAAGTACTGATGATCGCACCAACCTTTCAGAATTTATTTTTTTAGAAATTATCATGGGTTGTAGTACCCAATCCCTTCATGGTTTTGAAACTTTTGGAGTTAGAAAGGGCAGGAACAACACTGTGTAACACTTGCCGATTTGGCAGCATGAAGCAGGTTGCATGTACTTGTTGTTGAGCAGAAAACCAAATTGATTTCATTCATATTCGCCCCACCATCATGTTAGCCTGTTTAGGTACTTGTTCTTGTTGTCAAAGCTGTCCCTTAAAGACAATTCAGCAAGCTAACGTTTAAGTATTTTATTCCAAAATTATAAGCTTTGCATCAGAGGTGGCCAGGGTTTGGAAGCAAGAGCCACACTGCAAGTGTCTAGTATTTTGTGGGCTTGTGTGAACACACTGCTAGACATCCAGGTAGCAGAACGATTTTTGGAAATCCTGCTCAGCCCCTGGTGTCTTTTCAGCCCTCTTTTGATCTCTAGTCCAGCTGTTCAATGAAGATAAATGAAGCTGATGAGGCATCAGTGTGGCTACAGCTGGTACAATGGAGGTTGGCATTGTGCTACCCAACAGCACAGGCATTAGTTTTACTCATGTGGATTGCTGCCTTGCTGTGCATTTCAACTGTTGTCGGAAAGATTGATTCTTGGATTAAAAAAAAAAATGATAAGTACCAGCTACTTGGGATATTTACCCAAGGGCATCGCAGCTGCCTCTCATTGCAGTGTGGCAGCTGAGCAGTAATAGCTGCTATTTCTCTCATTTGTATGTATCTTTGTCAGCATTTGAGTGGAGGGAAGTTCAAGCCCAGACTGGGGCCTTTACTCCCCAGTGATCTCATCCAGTGGCTTTAAATATTCTCTGCAATGCTAATGACTCCCAAATTTATATCTCTGCTTCTGATGTCATTGCCGCATCCCCAACTCATATATCCGGCTGCTTACTAAATAGTTTTGTTTTACTGTCTATGAGATATATCCAGTTTAACATGCACAAAACCAAACTCCTGATCTGTCCAGCCATATGCACATCTGATAACTAACCAGCCATCTTCCCATTACAATAAATGGCAACTTACTTACTGTGATTGATCCAGCCCAAGCTTTATAGTTATCCTTAAACACTCCTTTACCTTGTATGCCACATTTCAAGGACTTTACCTTGAAAACACATTTACCACGTAGGTGCCTTTCTATCCAAATACAAACTCTGTCTCAACTCTTGTCTCCTAGCTAGCCAACTTGCTTCTCTTATCCCAACACTATACTTTCTCTCAGCAACTGTAGCACCAACCCCACAGTAAATCCTAGCATAAATTTTGTCATATTGTCTTCTCTTCATAAGTTATTCGAGACTTTCAATCACAAAGTCCACACCAAACCTCAAATGTCATGTGCAATGCATGTCCCTGAAATGTTTCTGACTTTTCTTCCTCATGATTTCCTTAGTTCATTCCCTTAACTCATCTACCTTCATATACAGTGACCTTTATGTTACTTGACAAATATTCCAGTCACAGCCGTGTCCCACTTAAGTACTTTTGAACTTGCTTTCCTCTTTGCACAGAATTCTCTTCACTCAAGTGTTTTCATAGCTCCTTTATGCTTCCATGTCAATGCCCTATTATTGGTAAACTCTCTAATCATCAGACTTTGTACAATGCATTGCTGCTCTTAAGTCTTACTTTGCTGTGTTTTCCTAATGGCTCCTACAATACTTTTCTGTCATTGCTTCTCCTGATTGCAGGCTTACTTCTGTTGGCTAACAGTTCTCCAGTACTGAGAAGAATGCATTGTGCACAGAAGTCTCTAATAAACATTTGTGGAAAGTATAAACATTTCCTTGATTCTTCTTTCCACCACTTCTATAATTGTGCTTAGGATACCTGATTTTTTTTCTGTTTTCATAATCTCTCTGTAATATCTTTAGTTCTGAGGGCAAAGAGCCTCTGAAAATCCTCTCAGTGTATCTCTAACTTGAGCAGTCATGATTCCTCCTATTGAAAACCAGGTCTTGCTCCAGTTTACATTCTTTGGATGGCCTCCCAACAAGGGCATTAATGCTAATAATACCCTACATACACCATTTGCTTTCCCTCAAGTCCCAGATAACTTCAATACCTGCAGTTCATCTGCCTCTCCCAAACAATCCCCCTTTCCTACTCAGTGAAATTATTTTTCTTCTTTAGAAGGAAATCTCACTATGTAGCCTTAAATGGCCAGGAACTTGCTAAGCAAAAGAAGATAACCTCAATCAACAGAGATCCACCTGCCTCTGTCTCCCAGTGGTGGGATTAAAGGTGTGAGCTACCATACTCAATCTTAGAAGTGGTATTCTTTTATCTTACATTGTCAGTGAGTTTTCTGGTATTTTCAAAATAGGAACCATGAAACTCAATATTAGTGTTTGCTGTAATACTCTGAAAAGGCCTTGTCTCTGCTACTTACTCCATAACATCTATTACTTTGGGTTTTAGCCTTATTCATATCTCCTTTATGTTGAATTATCTGTCATTTTAATTAAAAATACAAATCTGATTAACAATTGATTTTCAGGAGGATAGGTTGGTACACATTGATGATGGCATTGAATTGGATATCACCGAAGACACGGCTTCATGTGTGACATGCATTGGCACACAATTGTACTCCAAAAAATTTTTCAAATGTGCTAAGATATTATTTTCACTCTAAGCTCTCAAGGGTAGCCAGAGCCCTGAGGCTAATCACTTCTGATGACAAGATTGTTCAAGCCAAAGTGTCCTACAAGAATTCTAACTTACTTCTGCTTTGATGTCTGCCCGTCTCCTTGTGGTTTGTTCTTCACGGGAATTGCCCAATGACAGAGAAATGGCTGAGATCTACATGAACAGCCTGGACATGAGTGGGAGTAATGAAGGGCGAGGGTCGAGGGAAAGAGAGCCTGTGGGACCGGGAGATCCCAGCTGGATCAAGAACAGAGAGGGAGAACAAGGAATAGGAGACCATGGTAAATGAAGACCACATGAGAAAAGGAAGAAACAAAGTGCTAGAGAGGCCCACAGAAATCCACAAAGATACCCCCACAATAGACTGCTGGCAGTGGTCGAGAGACAGCCGGAACTGACCTACTCTGGTGATGGGATGGCCAAACACCCTAATAGTCGTGCCAGAAACCCCATCCAATGACTGAGGGATCTGGATGCAGAGATCTACCGCTAGGCCCCGGGTGGAGCTCCGGGAGTCTAATTAGCGAGAAAGAGGAGGGTTTATATGAGCGAGAATTGTTGAAACCAAGGTTGGATAAAGCACAGGGACAAATAGCCAAACGAATGGAAACACATGAACTATGAACCAAAGGCTGAGGGGCCCCCAACTGGATCAGGCCCTCTGAATAGGTGAGACAGTTGATTGGCTTGATCTGTTTGGGAGGCATCTAGGCAGTGGTACAGGGTCTTGTGCTCAGTGCATGAGTTGGCTGTTTGAAACCTGGGGCTTATGCAGGTACGTTTGGCTCAGTCTGGGAGGAGGGGACTGGATCTGCCTGGACTGAGTCTACCAGGCTGATCTCAGTCCTTGGGGGAGGCTTTGCCCTGGAGGAGGTGGGAATGGAAGGTGGGGTGGAGGGAAGGGGATGGGGGGCGGGAGGGGGGAGAACAAGGGAATCCGTGGCTGATATGTAGAACTGAATGGTATTGTAAAATAAAATAAAAGGAAAAAAATAAAAAAAATAAAAAAGAATTCTAATTTACAGTGTGTACCATGGCAAATATTAAGAATAACTCTGGTTAAGCACTACTGTATAGTACTTAACCTGTAGTCGTAGAAATATGATTATAATGAGTTGTTTTTTGTTTCTTCTTTTTATTGTAGCCAGTTTGGCTGAGCCCAATAACATGCTTTGTGACCTACTAGGAACCAAAGACTTAAAATAAGCACAACTAAACAACTTATCAAGCTCAGCAAACATTAATTTGAAGTGTTAACAACTCATAGTGGGGCCAGCAGGCAAGAATTAAATTAAATTGATAGGCCACTAACTGGAGAATAAAATCCTCAAAGGAAACCTCATCTTCTAATGTGGCTGCTATGGTTGGATACCAGCCGGCTAACTCTAACTGGGTTCACTTGCCCTTCTGTTGTCTTCTTTGTGTTTGATGATATGGCAAATAATAGTGCTGTTGCCAGAAAGTGACATCAAAGTCCCACCTGCAGGCCTTACTTTATGGAGTACAGGTTAATCTGGCACCCATACCTTTCCTCTAATAGAGCCTGGAGCCATCTAGTAATTTCCCATTGGGTCCCACAGAGTATGTGTTGTTTACTGCCCACATCTCTGTCTTCGAGGATCTGACAATCTGGGATGAGGCCAGTATTCTGTGTTTAGCAATGCTGTCATGCTACGTTAGTCTTTATGGAATTAGCTTTTGCTTACAGCCATTGTTTTTGAAGCATTGTATAATCCACATAAGAGCATTATGTAGACTAAAGATTTGTGAGTCAAAATTTACAACCTAATGTCACCTTACAAGAGAAAAAGCATGTTAGACAAGCTATTGCTCATGCATCAATTAATCCTGAGGGAAAATAAGTATTTAGCCTCTACCTCATAAGTCTTATGTTTGTTAATCCTCCTAATAAAAAGTTTGTGTTGATGCCTATTCACTCATATTTCTCAAGATGTGTGATCAAGTGTGTACCATTGCCTCATTAACCTTTGCCCATGGCCTCTGTTCAGCTAAGTTTATTTATTATGCTGTTGCTTTTTTTCTACAATGACCCTCCCCACCTTTTTTCTCAAGATAATTTAGCCTGAATTCTGAAGAAATTAAAATCCCAGACACTAATCTTATTGTTCTCTGTTCTTTTGGAGCACATTCTGTGGTCTTGGTATAATACCACTTACTATTGTTTGGAATATCACTCAAACTTTGGGGCAAGCCTTCAGGGCATGATTTTCAAGAGAAATATTTTACAATTCTCTTCTAACTGAGAAAACTAGAATTCCAGCAGGTGACTTGGCTAAACCAATTATATAATGAAGGCAAGCTAAGAGGAGAACCTGGGGATTCCTAACCTTAAAGTCTTTGTTCCCTCCAAAATAAATTATTAACCTTCTGTCCACTTCATATAGCTTTGGAGTTTCCTTGTTTAACCTACTGGGCTCCATCTCTTGGCTCCTTTCTATTGTCATCTTCCTTTTTATCTATTATGTTAATGTCATGAAATCTCTAAGAAACAGATGAATAGATTTGTGTCTTTTTACAATGTCAGACTTTATTGAATAACAGTAAGTTCACAACATATAATAGTTTTAATTGTAGTAATTTGTCAGATAATTTTGGTATCTGAGGCTAATGCAGATTATGTGATATTCCAAACTTAATTACTAATATCAACCCTTATATTACAGAGTACGTAGTAAATGTGTGTGTCTGTGAGTGTGTTCCTTTGTGTGGTTTACAGAATGAATACAAGTTATAGACACTATAATGGAGTTCAAGAGATTTCAAAACTGAGTTGATAGAAATGTATAAGTAGTCTATATTGATAAAATAATAAACCCAAAGCTGTCTTCATGGAAGAAGCTGATGCTGAGGCCATGGAAGAGTCAGGGCTGAGCATTAAGGTGCAAGAATGAAAGAAGCTTCCAGGTAAAAGAGTATTACCTGGTTGAGGCAAGAATAATAGGCTTGGTCAAGATGGGTCAACAGGTAGAAGGGTAGGATTAGTCATCAGCAGGGGATCAAGTCAAGCACAAGCACCAAAGACAACTTTGGTCTAGTGGTCCTGAAAACACACACACACATACACACACACACACACACACACACACACACACACACACACACACACACACACTGGATATCAAATGAAAAGTTGGCGATGGGGTTATGTCATTGCAGTAATAGGGTCTAGGTGAGAGAGTTATCCCTAGTTCAGTTGGCTATGTCTGATAAGTTTGGGGGCTTGGTTTTCCTGATATGATTTTAATATGCTCATATGCTTCTACAGTCTTAATTTATACTAATAACATTATAAGGTGGCACTCTTTGTCAGTTTACCCAGAAGTGCAAACATCCTCCATCATCATAATGCAGGTGTTTATTAACTAGAGTTTCTCAGGGCAAAGCACAGCCTGAAAGGCCATTGTTTTACACAATCGGTGGTAACTCAGACTAGGGCACATGCATAATACTTAACTTTTCCTAAGGAGATGCAAAGGATTTTCTGTTCACCCAAGATAAGCAACAAAGACAGACAAGTAACATTTCATCAAAATCAAATTTGGTGGGACCAATGAGTTTATTCAGCTCTTTTACAAAGCATGACTGAGGGATTACCTATCGTAGAGTGGGTAACTCCAAAGCAGCCTAGTCCCATCCCACCATAATTAATGTCTTCATGGAAACTAAATGCACTTTCAATTAACCTTTTCTTCTTATTTAATCTAACATCTTACAGGACCACTTACAACTAAGGGAAGGAGTTATAGATAGCTGGAATCCCAGGTAAGGTTCTCATGACCCTGCCTAGGGAGTGTCAATAACTATTATTACTATTGCTAGACCTGGCTACCCTATATTTTTTCTGTTCTAGTTGACAGAACAACCAGAGGCTAACTCCAAGATGGTATCATGTTAAGAGCTGGAAATCTTTAATATAACATTATCTTAGGGGATGTGTTTATACCAGTAGAAAAACTACTTCTTTGTTAACTATGTTAGAGAATATATAGAGTGGATGGGGAAAGCTACATGTTTTTTATGTCTCTGATTTGTCAAATTTTCTTATTAATGTCCTATCACCTGTAGTTTCTAATCTAGCACTGAAAATTCATACTTCCCCAGAAGTAAGTGGGTCATTTTATGAGATGACACCTTTCATTTGTTGTTGAGTTTTTATTTATATCCATTCAACCAGAGTATAAATTATTTGTGCATATATCATATTGGTACTCATTTCACCTTTTCCTGTTGTATCAGCATAACTGATATGATAATCAATAGTAGATTTTTTGCACTTTTGATTGAATGAGTTATTATCTTTAACGTACAAGTAGACAAACAAATGAAACAAAAAAATGGAGATTTTCCCCCAGAAATCAGTAAACTAAATTAATGTCCTGAAATCACTAACTGAATATACTGAAATCAAGTTAAAAGTCAATTAATAAATAGTGAAGATATGTTTCTATTATTTTTCAAAAGTTCTTAATAGTAGCCTTTCTGGACTTCTGGACTAGATTTTAAAAGAAAAATTTCACAGAAGCAAGTTTTAAATCTTAGGAGCTGCCTAGATGATGGGAATAGGCAAAAAGGAAGAGAGAAAGCCAGCCATTGAGTTAGGCTAGGAGATCAGCTACATGGAAAGAAAGAAAAAAAAAAGCAGCCACATGGAGACAAGAATGGCTTCAGATAAACAGTTAAAAAAAAAAAAAAAGCCCAAAGTATCATAAAAACTACTTAGGCTCTGGCCAGCATCTGAAAGAATAAGATAAGAAAGAAAAACAAGGAGAAGTTACACATTTCCTCAGGACTCAGAAAAGCATGCAGACCCAATAGGGCCTCGCAGAGCGATTGCACCAGGGAGAGAGAATTCTAGGAAGGAAAAGTATATTATCTCATTCAAGGAATAGTTTTTCTCCTACATATTTTTAAGGTTGATCTGCCTTGTTAAGGGGTGATCAGTTCCCCAACTGGAATGCTAGTACTCTCCTCAAACCAGACAGTCCATTCTTAATTTTTTTCTATTAATGGGCCCTAACAACTAATGTGATAGTAATTGAAGCGTATAACATTAGCCATTAAAACTGTATTTTATAATAAGCAGTTTTAGTGTAAAATTTTAGAAAAACACAGAATTGACTCTTTTTCGAAACAACTCATACAATACACTAAAACTTGCCTTTATTAATCACCCTACACATGTTTTTGAGCACCCATTATATTCTCCTCACTATGTAAGACACTAAAGATATTATGGAAATTATTATTTTAAAACAATGCAATCTATATTTTCAGTGGGTTTACAATTCATGGGAAAGATAGAGCTTGTGAATGCAAAAATGCAACATTGCCTCTTAATGGACAGACATATATAAAGAGGTTGTATTTATCTAGAAGATTTGGCCAAAAAGAATGGCGTTAGTGGAAGACATGGAAGGATGGTTTAGTATTTAAGACATGAGGATATGGTAGTCTAGAAGCATTCTAAAAATTCTAAGAGAATAGTGAACCTGGGAATCTGGGAATGTTCAGTATGCTTCAAAGAGAGCATTTTGAGCACAGTTCCAAACTTTAAAGGAAAATGAAATTGATTTGCATTGGGTCATATTACTTTCTTGGTTATGAATATTCATTGTTCTACCACAAGTTAGTGAATGAAAATTATGTTAGCTTAGTTATATCTAAGAAATATAAAGAAGTCCAGTCAAGAAGAGCAATATTAAATGTTTTACCTGTAGCTGACCACAGAGATATGAGTGAGCCATGCAAAGATCATTGAAATTTGTTTCATGTTAACTGACATTCTCAGCTTTCTTGATGATGCAACAGTAATTACACATGCTTGTTATTTTAAGCTACTCTTTTAGTTGCTGTTTTATTGCTCTGAAGAGACATCATGACCAAAGCAACTGATATAAAAGAAAGCATTTTATTGGGTGCTTGCTTACAGTTTCAGAGGATGAGTCCATGATCATTGTGATGGGAGCACGGCATCAGGAAGGCATGGTCCTGGAGCAGTAGCTGAGAACTTAAATCTGGATCTGCATGCAGGAGGGACAGAGATAGTGGGCCTGTCCTGGGCCTTTGAAATTTCAAAGCTCACCCCTAGTGACACATCTCCACCAACAAGGCCCCACCTCTCAATCATTCCCAAATAGTTCCAGTCACTTGTACCAAACATTCAAAACTATGAACCAAGGGAGGCCACCCTCGTTCAAGCCACCGCAGCTAAGATTTGGCATATTATATAACTCAGATACATTTAACTGCCTGGCATATATGAGACCTCTTGTGTAAAAAACTGAAACCAAACAAAAAGAAAAGAAAACTGATATACTATATTTCTATATGTTCACATTTTTTGTAATGTAACATTATCTCTGCTATATCCATTAAAAGTTACAGAAATGTGAAGAAATTTCTTGTTACAGACTTGTCTAAATTTATGTTATACTCCATTGTGTGGATATAGTTAAATATAGAAATGTAGGTATAGACACTATAAAGAATTAAAAAACTCAAAGATAAAGTAGTCTCAGATTTATTTTTTCTTAAATAACTATTTTTGATGTATAATTTCAAGTAAAATAGACACAAAAAGTGAGACTAGTATACAGATAACACACCTCATTGAGCTTTAGTAAATGTCAATGCTTTATGTATGTTGTAATTACAGTGTTGCTGGAGAGCTTCTCTCCAGGTTCCCCAAGCCCCGCAGTCCCACAATCCACTTATAAAATAATCACTCAGACGCTTATATCACTTATAAACTGTATGGCCGTGGCAGGCTTCTTGTTAACTGTTCTTTTATCTTAAATTAACCCATTTCTATAAATCTATACTTTGCCACGTGGCTGGTGGCTTACCAGCGTCTTCACATGCTGCTGGTCATGGCGGTGGCTGCAGTGTCTCTCTGCCTCCGCCTTCTGCTTCCCAGAATTCTCCTCTCTCCTTGTCCCACCTACTTCCTGCCTGGCCACTGGCCAACCAGTGTTTTATTTATTGACCAATCAGAGCAATTTGACATATAGACCGTCCCACAGCATTACAGGCTTTGCTTTTTTCTTCTCCTTTTCTCTCTTCTCTTTTCTTTGGGTGATATGAGGAGTATTCAAAGAAGCTAAGAACAGAGGTGAAGTTTGTCCATGCACTACTTCAATGCTTAACATGGCTAACCTTTGTTTGTTGCCAAGTGTCTCTTGGTTATGCACTGACAGCAGAAGCAATATAACAGCATTTGAGGTGTAATTAGATTGGAATAGTAAGTTTTGTTTGAAAGGTGCCTGATTCTATTGCTTATAGGTACATTTTTCCCTGTCCTTCTGGCTGTTTTGTTGCTGCTCTGTTTTTTTTTTTTTTTTTCTAAATTTTGTTAGTAATTGTATTCTGATGGCTTGTGGTCCAGTTTCATTTTATAAAACATTAAAAAAAAATTGAAAAAGCAGTTAAATCTGCTAGAAATGATCCTCAGTGGGAGATTATTTGTTAAATAATTATTTATGTATGTATTTCGGTATGTTTTATGTGTATGTGTATGATGTGGGAGGGAGCACATGATCCAGCATATATGCAGAAGTCAGAGGACAACTTCATCGAGTGAAATCTGGCAACTCATGCATGTTCTGAGCTTCAAACTTGGGTCATTGGGCTCTGCTCTTTCCTTCTGATTTCTTCCACTTGACATAATGAGAAAACAAACGTTTTATTCAGTTTTCTCTTATAATATATTTCTCAGTAAGCAATTCATGGTTAAGGGAAATAATGGTTGGATAGATAGGAAGAAAGCAGTTGTGAATGGTGTGCGGCTTAGCTTCACCCGTCAACTTGACACAACCTAGAATTACCCAGGAAGAGAATCTTTTTTTTTTTATTATTATTATTATTATTATTTTACAACACCATTCAGTTCAACATAATAGCCACAGAATCCCCTGTTCTCCCCCTCTCGCCCACCCCTCCCCCCAGCCCACCCCCCATTCCCACCTCCTCCAGATCAAGGTCTCCCCCGAGGACCGGGGTTGACCTGGTAGACTCAGTCCAGGCAGGTCCATTCCCCCCTCCCAGACCGAGCCAAGTGTCCCTGCATAAGTCCCAGGATTCAAACAGCCAACTCATGCAACGAGCCCAGGACCTGGCACCAATGCACAGCTGCCTCCCAAACAGATCAAGCCAACTGACTGTCTCACCCGTTCAGGTGGCCTGATCCAGTTGGGGGCCCCTCAGCCTTTGGTTCATAGATCCTGTGCTTCCATTCATTTGGTTATTTATCCCGGTGCTTTATCCAACCTTGGCTTCAACAATTCTCGCTCATATAAATCCTCTTCAGAGAATCTTAATGAGAAGTTATCTAGATCAGGCTGGCCAGTGGGAATGCCCACCGAGGAATGTCTTGGTGGTTAATTCAAGCAGGAAGACCCAGCCAATTGCGGGCAGTACCATTCTCCAAGCATGGAGGTCCTGAATAGTCCAAGAGAGAAGAAAGTTGGCTGAGTTCAAGTACATAAACAAGGGTTTGTGTGTTTATACTCTCTCTACACTTCACCGTCAATTTGAAAGTTTTAGTTCCTGTCTTGATTTCCCCACAATACCAGACTGTAACATACATTCATAAGCTAAATAAGCCCTTTCTCCTCTAAGTTATTTGTTTTCATGGTGATGTCACAGTATCTGAAATAAAACTAGAATGGATGAAGGAAGGAAAAAGGCTAATTAGTTGGAGATATATTTCTAGGAACAGTAATACTGAAAGAAAAATCACAATAAGCCTATAATTAAATGCACAATATTTACATTATTATTGTATTGGTATTTATAACATATATAAGCACAAGATCATATTCTATCACAAATACCTGATGAATCTCCTAGGGCAATCTCATTGAAAAACTTTGAATCAAGTCAAAAAATTTAAATTAAGTACAAAAATTGAATATGTCAGTATTTGACAAATAGACTTGGCATAGTTCCTAGAGAAACTGACCACACATTAAAGTCTTAGATGCAATGTGTAGTGGTAAGATACTTTGTTTGGATTTAGATTTCTATATGTATGAAAAAAAAATGAAGTTATTTTATAGAAATTGGTTTGCCATGTTGCATTGTTCCAAAGGAGATCTGTACTATTAGTATGTAAATATTACAAAACTCTAATATTTGACCTATATCATAAACCTTCATTTTTTCAAAGATCAGTAGAAAACATGGTTATTAAGGTTCAATCTCTTTCTCGTAGCAGTAAGCATTGTAGAATGCTTAACTTTTGGAAAGGACCCACTATCCTGACAGTTTCAAATTGTATGTTATAATCGAGTTCTACAGTCACTAAAATGCTCTGAGTAGCAGGCCAGAGAATTGGCTCAGTGGGCAAGAATACCGGCTGCTCTTGCAGGGAACTTGAGTTCAATTCCCAGCACCCAGAAAGTGGTGCACAGCTGCCTGTAACTCCTATTTCAGGGGATCAAATACCCTCTTCTGACCTCCACAGGGACCAGGCACACACATGGCAAACAGACATACAAGCAAGGCAAAACATGCATATAATGAAAGGAAATAAAAGTGTGATTCCTTTTAAATATTCTGATTAATAAGAATGAAAAGAGACAGACAGTTGCATCTCAACATTTTCAAGAAAACAGGACCAAAACCTACACATAATTTTCAAAATTTGTCCAGTTCTAAAGAATTCTATTAAATTAACACTGAACTTTCCATCCTGTTTCCAAACTTCATGAAAGTCTTTCACTATCAATATGCCTCATGTCCCCAGAGATTCCAGCAAAAGCAGGAAAGTTAGCAGAAACCACATGGACAACATAAATTCTGAAAAGCTATATGCTGAAATGGAAAATTGTGACTAGTAAAACCAGATTTATGGTTCCATCTGACTTCTATTCTCACTGACCATTTTTGGACATTCCTGGAAAATTTTCTTAGTCTGTCCCTTCATAGAAAACAAATTGTCCAATGAAATAAGGTAACTGCCTACCATAAAACATGGTGTGTTATTTTTTGTATATGTGTATTTCCAATCTTATATTTACATTTTAATGTCTTACAATGATGTAATTTATGCTGAGAGGTGTAGTCAACAACAAATCTACTTAATGTTTTGTCAATAAAAATTAAGCAAAAGAGGTCATATCCATATATAATGTTACATTGACATGGCACATGGCCCTACTTTGATTTAAACCCTGACCAGATCCACTAAATACATGTTGTCAATAACTAAACACATTAATTAAGTTAAATATTTTTGACAAATATATTTACTGTTTGTAAATAATTTCTCTATTAAAGTATAATAGAATTAATAATTACTTTATTTGAAATAAGTTTATAGTATTTCAACAATTTAAAGTTAAAAAACAATATCAGAATTATTTCTGAAGTTTTGGAACACTGCGTTGCTCTGTATTTGAAGGCTTATTTGATGACTTAAGGAAGAACTTCTTGATTTTAGTTTGCTAGCGAAGAGATTTTAGTGTCTAGTGAAGAGAGCTTGGCAGTGGTTATTGTTCTTACAGGGTTTCAAGATGGGAGAGTAGATTACTCATTCTTTATTCAATTTGTGAATTAATTCATCCCACTTTTGTTTTTCATAGATCCCCTGCACTCTTGCCATTCTTTACCATTCTGTATGCTGAACCTATGAAGGGTTTCATAGAATACTCATGACTCTGACTTACTCTGACAGCCCAGGCTAAACCTTCATCTGGCTTGTGTGTTGTCAGAATATTTCTGTTTACCAGATAATTGTAATCTTTGTATAATCCAGGCTTCAAATATAGGTAATAAAGCCATTTTTATTACATAGTTATCACATGACATGATTTTGAATCTTAGAAGATTAAACCCTGTTGAGGGGCCAGATTATATCTGGAGGAGGAATCCTTAAGTGTTATAAGGTATTTAGCAATAGCCTTTATCAAAAAATACTTCCCACCAGTTGTCACAACCCTACTTGAGAACATAGGGCCATGCATGTTGGTAGTAATACAGATTTTATGTCCTGACTGGGAAACCAAAAAATGTAACTATCTTTTGCAGAAATATCACAATAAATATACCAACTCAGTATGATCTGGAAGGCCAAAATTGCACTATGTTATACTATGGAACTGTTATTGTCTTATCATGTTAACCCATGCCAAGCAAAGACTTTTAAATGTATTGATCTTTGTTGGTAACATGATGCCATTCATCTGATCCACAATTGACTTTCAATAGCATTTCAGAATAACTTTAAATTTATAAATTTTTATTCCATGAAAGCCTTTTATATGCTAATAGAAAAAAGAAAAATGATATTATTGTAAAAAGTTTGCATACTTTTTCATTGCTGCAGAAGATGCTTTCCTTTGGAGGACATATAATTTCTTGAATTAACTATTGTCCCAGGAAGCTAATTAGTAACCATTAGGTTTTTTTTCTTGTCTTTCGACAGAAGTGAAAACAGTAATTGGAATGCTTACCTTCTTGATTATAGCTCTTATATCAATCAGCATCCTTTTCCTAGGGTTCATCATAATTTCACTAGATAATTATGCATTGTTTCCTTCTTCTCATCATTTTTTAACTTTAGATTTGAGTACACACATCAATTTATTTTAAATGCTTAAAATCAGGCATGCAATCAGTTAGAATTCATCCAAAATGCATTTATGCAAAATCTTCAGTGAGATTTTTAAGAGTTTTAAAAATGAAATTAAAAACAATAAAGCAATTTATTTACTCTACATCTACCCACGATATCTGCTATTTGCCCTCCATATTTTTCTTTTTTTTCTATTTATTTATTTACTGCTAATTTTGCCAGTATTGGTGTTTGGTGGGTATTTTAATGAACTGTGGGATTTTCCATGCTTCTGATTGAGTCAAACAGGGACATACACAATAGAAGCTGGAGCTTAATATGGAAATACATATGAAAACTAGAGAATCAAAATGTTAACACTGATTCCATTGCTGACTGTGTTTTCCTTTTATACTGTTGATAGATTCTTCTTTGAAAGCAATACAAATAGTACTTTTAATTTCTTACCTGGGTGTTTATTGGGACATTGTTAAGTGATTAAACATAATTTCCATCACTCAATAGTACTTCACAATAAATGCTTTAAAGTAAGAACAACTTAAGCAATGATATTCATTTGGATGTGTTCTATATAACAAGGAACTAAGAGACTACTTAACAATTTTCACAGTGCTTTGGGTAATCATGACTGATTGTTTGGTTGAAAAAATAAACTTGGGAGTCTACTTTTTATTATTGTGAATGATAGTTGAATTAACACAGCTGAATCTCATAATAAATGAATGTGACATTAGCATGAAGAAACTGAAAAGATCACTTTCTCAGTTTGAGGGACCACAATTATTTACTCATATATGAATCAATTTTTGGAATAAAAAATATTGATAAATACTTAACTAGTTTGCATAGATAAGGTGACTAAACTCATTCATACAAACTTATTTTGTCAGAGCAGGAAATATAGCTCAGTACTTAAAAGCATGAGGAACGGAGTTCAGATCCCAGTACCGACAGAAAAGCTGGCTGTGGTCCCACATATACCATAACTCCACTGCTGAGAAGGACAGAGGAAGGAAGAATTCTGAGGCTTGTTAGCTGCTAGGGCCACAACAAAACAAAACAAAAACCCTGTACCTTCAGGTTCATGGAGAGACCCTGTCTCCAAAGGAACAAGACAAAGAGTGACAGATAGAAGAGGAAACCTGACACTCTTCTTTGACCTCCATATGCAATCACTGTACAAAATGTACGCATGTACCCCATACACATGTATCATACCCACAAAATATCCCTTGATAGCTATTTCTCATTAACATGAATTTATTATGCTATCTTTTAATATCATTAGATGACGTGGTAGTCATATATTTCCCCAGCCTCGTAACTGGAGAATCCTCTTTGACTCATGATATCCATTTGTATCCCACATCTAATCCATCAGTAAATTGTCTATTGAAATCTACCAAATAAGTACTTCAAGGGAAAACATTTTACCATTTCTGCCACCACCGTTATGGCCTCTTTGTGAACTATTTCAGTATCCTCCTGCTTGCCTGCCAGCCTGGCTCTCTACTTTGCTCCATTCACCTTAGTCCTGTTAGACTCAAACACCAAGAAACCTGAAAGCTTTGGTACTTAAATGCTAAAACGGTCACTTGCCTTCCCCAAACGCTCAAAAACATTCCTATAGTGTTTAGAAAAAAAAACAAAGTCCTTTAAAAAAACACAAAAGTTATGCCTGCATTGGTTCATGACTGTTTCTGAACCTCTTTTAAATCTGTACTTTAACATCCCTCAAACATGGCATGTGTATTCCTGTCTTGTTCTCAGCTTGTCCCATACAGACCTCATCTCCTCCTTTCCCAAAGCTCCCTTTCAAATTATCTTCATTTAGAACAGTCTTTCCTAACTGTTCTCTAAAATAGCACTTGTGGCAGTCTCTATCTCTTTAGCTGCATCTTTTTTATGATATTTATTATCATCTGCATTGTATTGTGTATGTATTCATGTAAATGTTTGTTTTATATCTCACTTTTTTTTTTTTTTTGGTTTTTCGAGACAGGGTTTCTCTGTGTAGCTTTGCGCCTTTTCCTGGAACTCACTTGGTAGCCCAGGCTGGCCTTGAACTCACAGAGATCCGCCTAGCTCAGCCTCCCCAGTGCTGGAATTAAAGGCGTGCGCCACCACCGCCCGGCTCTATATCTCACTTTTTTAAAGATTTGTTCCCTGAAAGCAGGAATCTTGTCTGTCTCTGCCCTTGTAACTAGAGCAGTTTTAAACAAAGAGGAGATACTTAAGAATTACTGAATGAGTGAATGAATGGATGTGTTTGTGTTATTTTCATTGTAAGCAAAATTTATCAAATTGAGCATAATATTAAGTAT
This sequence comes from Peromyscus maniculatus bairdii, assembly GCF_049852395.1. Classification (NCBI taxonomy): domain Eukaryota; kingdom Metazoa; phylum Chordata; class Mammalia; order Rodentia; family Cricetidae; genus Peromyscus; species Peromyscus maniculatus. The sequence goes on from NC_134875.1 coordinate 97,304,462, forward strand.
CAAATCTAGCCAGTTGGAGTTTTTGTTTTGTTTTTCCTTAGCACGTGTGTTTTGTAACTAATAAATGCATTATTAAATATGTCATTTGTCATAGCTCTTAAAACAATATTATTTTCTATGTGTTGTTAGTGTATTCTGACCTTCCTGGAAGTTGTTGCTCAATAGCTTTTCTATTCTTTTATCCTTGAGGCTTCTGAGGCTCCATAGCTGTTGTGAGTCACCACCATTATCATTTGCAACAGACAGGAGAGGATACATCAAATTCAGAGTATTAGAAACAAATAACAAATAAAGCACCCTTTCTCTCCCAAATGGATTTCACATGTAACTTGTGGATATGTTCTTCTGTCCATCCCTTTCTTTTCCATGGACCATGTATCCAGCTTTCATACGATCTGTGTCCCATCATTAGAAACTATTCAACTACTCCAGGCCAAAGAAAACAGAGTTGAAATCCTACCAGATTCATTAAGAGCTCAAATTCTGTGGATGACCCAAATTCTCTTATTTGCTGAGGAAAACTAACAATTATTTGTCATTTCTTTTAGGTTTAAAAAAAGCCATTCAAAAATGACCCATTATAAAATGGAGTTGGTGTAATTGCCTCAAATGTACTTAATTGTCTATATTTTTGTTGCCAGTTTTAGATGATGAACCTAAAATAAATTTATACAGATTACACAAATACAACAGTGTGTCAAAAATATGCTCTCCTTTATAAGCATCTTTGTTGATAACTCTGAACGCCACCTTTTATTTCTTTGTGTGTTCGTGTGTATGTGCATATGTATGTGTGCATATGGATGTGTGTGAATGTATGCATGTGAAGGCCTGAGTTGAAATTGATTACTTTTTACCGTGCTTTTGGAGACACGGTCTTTCATTGGACCTGGAGCTCCCTTAATGGCTATTCTGGCTAGAGAGTGAGCTCCAGGGGTCCTCCTGTCACTGCCTTCCAATCATTGGACTGACAAGCATATTCTGCTGCACCTGGCTTTTACGTGGGTGCTGGTGATCCAAACTAGAGTGCTTATACTTGTGCACCTAGCACTTACCCATGGAGCTATCTCCCTTCACCTCCTTTATTTATAACTTAGTGCTTATTATTTTAGTCACTTGATAAATACTCATGAAATTGAATTATGGGTATAAATACATGGGTGGTAAGCTTGGTGAGTGAGGAATTCCAATTTTTGAATTTAATATTTGAGTCATTCTATAATCACAGTACATTGTGTGACACATTTAAAGCTATTCAGAATTTGTTTGTAGATAGAATTCTTAAAGATAAATGATTTTCCCTGCCTTGCAAAGTACTGGGTGAAGTATGAATAAATTTTTTAATTCAAATTTTAAATCACTTTGAACCTTTAGTTAAATATTCAGTTCATTATTTCAAAAATAATATTTTGCTTATGAGGGTAAAAAAGAATTGTAAGTGCTATTGTCCCAAATATTGATAGATACAATTAGAGCATATTTATTTTGCCTCTACTCTACACAGTTATTTAATCTATTATCTTATTGCATCTTCACATCCCATGCAGAAAGTCTATTTATGTCACACATTATGTTAAATACATTATCCAACTTACCAAAGCAATAAGCAAAATTAAGAATTATTAAGTCCATGTGTGTAATCTTCTCTATTCTACCACAACACTTCTAGGAGACAAAGTGGAAAGGGAACTAATTAAAATGCATTATAGAAATTATTTAAAATCATTAAAGAACAAATTTTGTGGTAGGATCAATGTAGGAATGCAAGAAATGTTGAGTGTGCTTGGTAATATTTGAGGGACTAGAGAGGCAATTGTTACACAGAGAAAAGTGTGTTTATGCTATGTACTTTGCATTTCCATGTTCTATAAGAGCCTTAGAAAGAACCAAGAATCCTGGAGGTGTTACTCTGATTTTTTGTCTTCTGTATGTAAGGATTTGCCACATAAGTCAAAAGCAGAAGAAGTGAACAAATCAGTGGGCTGGGCGATGGTGTTGCATGCCTTTAATGCCAGCATTTGGGAGGCAGAGGCAGGTGAATCTCTATGAGTTGGAGGCCAGCTTAGTCTACAAAGTAAGTTTCTGGACAGCCTGTAACATAAAGACAGGGCTGTTACATAGAGAAACCCCGTGTCAAAAACAAAACAACAGAGCTATGAATATTTAAGGAATAGTAACATAGATGAACAGCCAGTTCTACAGACATTTTTAGTTACTGACTTCTAGATGTTTCTCTAACTGGTGCTCAGCAAGGAAATGGAATGACCTAAAATTCTGCTTTTATACAGAACCATTTTGACAACTGAGACATGTTGGTAGGAGAAGCCTATATTAGCTTTAATGTTGTTGATACAATATTCCTTTGTTTTCTTTTTTATTATTAAGAAATTTTCTATTCATTTTATATACCAACCACAGATTCCCCCCTCCTCCCACCTCCTGCCCCTCAGCCTTCCCCCCAAAACTCTCCCCCCATTCCCACCTCCTCCATGGGGAGTCAGCAGAACCTGGTACATTCAGTTGAGGCAGATCCAAGCCCCTCCCCCTGCACCAAGGCTGTGCAAGGTGTCCCACCATAGGCACTGGGCTCCAAAAAGCCTAATCATGCACCAGGGATGGATCCTGATCCCACTGTCAGGAGCCCCGTAATCAAGTCAAGCTAAACAACTGTCTCACTTATGCAGAGGGCCTAGTCGAGTCCCATGGGGTCCCCACACTATTGGTCCACAGTTCAAAAGTTTCTACTAGTTTGGCCTGGTCTTCTATGTACATTTTCCCATTGTGATCTCAATGTCTCTTGGTCATAGCATCCCTCTCATCGACTGGACCCCCGGAGCTCCACCTGGTGCCCAGCTGTAGATCTCTGCTGGATGAAGTTACTGGATGAAGGCTCTATGATGACTGTTAGGGTATTCACCAATCTGATTACTGGAGTAGGCCAGTTCAGGCACCCTCTCCACTATTGGTTGTAGTCTAAGGTGGGGTCATCCTTGTGGATTCCTGGGAACTTCCCTAGCACCCTGTTTCTCCCTGTTCCCATGAAGTCTTCATTTATCATGGTATCTCTTTCCTTGCTCTCCCACATTGTCCCTGTTCCAGCTTGAACTTCCCATTCCCTTATGATCTCATCCCCCATCCCTTGCCCTCCATTAACCCCAACCCCTGGTTTGCTCATGGAGATCTAATCTATTTCTCCTTTGCAGGATGATCCGCGTGTCGAGCTTAGGGTCCTCCTTGTTAGCTAGCTTCTCTGGAGCTGTGGGTTGTAGTCCGGTTATCCTTTGCTTTATATCTAGTATCCATTTATGAGTGAGTTGGTACTATGTTTGTCCTTCTGCATCTGGGTTACCTCACTCAAGATGATATTTTCTAGTTCCATCCATTTGCTTGTAAATTTCATGATGTCATTGTTTTTTACTGCTGAGTAGTACTCCATTGTGTATATGTGCCACATTTATCCATTCGATTGAGGGGTAACTAGGTTGTTTACAGATTCTGGCTATTACAAATAATGCTGCTTTGAACATAGTTAAGCATGTGCCCTTGTGGTATGACTGATCGTTCCTTGGGTATATGCCCAAGAGTGTTATAGCTGGGTCCTGAGGTAGATTGATTTCCAATTTTCTGAGAAACCGCCATACTGATTTCCAAAGTGGCTGTACAAGTTTGCACTCCCACCAACAGTGGAGGAGTATTTGCCTTGTTCCACTTCATCTCCAACATAAACTGTTATCAGTGTTTTTGATCTCAGCCATTCTGACAGGTTTAAGATGGTATCTCAGAGTCGTTTTAATTTGCATTTCTCTGATGACTAAGAACATTAACCAATTCCTTAAATGTCTTTCAGCCATTTGAGATCTTTTGTTGAGAATTTTCTGTTTAGCTCTGTAGCCCATTTTTTAATTAGATTGTTCGGTATTTTGATGTCTAGTTTCTTGAATTCTTTATATATTTTGGAGATAAGCTCTCTGTCAGATGTGGGGTTGGTGAAGATCTTTTTCCATTCTTTAGGCTGTCCTTTTCTCTTATTGACTGTGTCCTTTGCCCTACAAGAGCTTCTCAGTTTCACGAAGTCCCATTTATTAATTGTTACTGTCAGTGTCCTGTAGACAAATGCTAAATGGTCTTATTAAATAAAAAAACACGGAGCCAGATATTGGGGAGAAAACCTGAGAGATCAGAGGAATAGGAAAAGCCACAAGCCACCTCACCTCACCGATACCTCAGCTTCCAAAGAGACCTACTTCCTGTATACCCACTCCTATATACCTTTCTGTTCTGCTATCTCATTTGCTCTCTCTGTCCAGCTATATCACTTCCTCTTTCTGCCCAGCTCTGTCACTTCCTGTCTATCTGTACAGACCTTCAGACCTTTATGGTTAACTAGTGTTGGAATTTAAGACATGTGCCACCATGCCTGGTTCAGTTCCCAGTTTGGCCTTGAACTCACAGATATCCAGACAGATCCCTGCCTCCCGAATGATAGGGTTAAAGGCATGTGCTACCATTGCCTGACTTCTATATTTAATATAGTGGCTGGCTTTTCCCTCTGATCCTCAGATAAACTTTTTTGGATTGCACAAACAAAATATCACCACAGTGTCTGTGCTACTGGTGTTATATTTAGGAAGTGGTCCCCTATGCCAATGTGCTCAAGACTACTTCCTGCTTTTCTTCTATCAAGTTCAGTGTAACTGGATTTATGTTGAGGTCTTTGATCCATTTGGGCTTGAGTGACAGACATGGATCTATTTGCAATCTTCTGCATCTTGACATCCAGTTATGCCAGCACCAATTTTTGGAGATGCTTTCTTGTTTTCTATTGTACAGTTTTGGCTTCTTCGTTAAAAATCAGGTGTTCATAGGGATGCAGATTGATTTCAGGGTCTTCAATTTGATTCCATTGGTCCACATGTCAGTTTTATACCAGTACCAACCTGTTTTTATTATTATAGTTCTATAGTAGAACTTGAGGTCAGAGATTGTGATGCCTTCAGAGGTTGTTTTATTGTACAGGATTCTTTTAGCTATCCTGGATTTTTTGTTTTTCCATGTGAAATTGTTCTTTCCAGGTCTGTGAAGAATTGTATTGGGAGTTTGATGGGGATTGCATTGAATCTGTAGATTGCTTTTGGTAAAATTGCCATTTTTACTGTTAATCGTACCTATCCATGAGCATGGGACATCTTTCCATTTTCTGATATTTTCTTCAATTTCTTTCTTTAGAGACTTAAATTTCTTGTTATATAGGTCTTTCACTTACTTAGTTAGAGTTACTCCAAGGTATTTTATATTATTTGTGGCTATTGTAAAGGGTAATGTTTCTCTGAATTGTTTCTTAGCCCATTTATCATTTGTATATAGGAGGGCTACTGATTTTTTTGAGTTAATCTTGATACAATACTCTAAAGAACAAAATGAGGGCCTGAAAATAATTTTGTTAATGGACACAAAGCTAGATGTAATGCATAGCTTATGAAAGGAACAGTTCTATTATAATTGTGCTTTGGGGAGATAAAATATGATTATCATTTAGAAATCACACTGTGTTTCATATCACTACTCTTGTTTTCCTGTGATTTCAGTTAATGGGTGAGTTTTACATGTTTTTCATACATGTAAATGAAAGAAAAGTGTCCACAGATGTGTTGTCGTCTTGACAGCAAATATGACTTGGTTTTCCTCATGAGTAATTACTTTCAGAACTAGAAGATCTAGTGCGAAGTTTGCAAATAGAGAAAATAAATGCTTGTCTAGGATTTATTTTCACTGGCCATCAGACCTCCTGCCATTTTCCCAGTTCCGTCATCTTACAATTCAATTCATAAACTAATATATATTAAGGATAATATGCCAGAAATGGTTATTCTGTGAATGTTCTTCATTTGTGGAAATGAATTTGGTTAGTCTCAAAATACTGGGAAACTGAGTTACATCATAACCTTAGTGACCACCTCCTATTCACAGTCATTGTAGTAGGGGGTGAGATCAGCAGTTAACTCATGTACTACCCACAAAGATTCATTCAAATTTAGCAAAGAAGGCAAATCATAAGAGAGCTATTTCAAACTGATATCCATTATAACATAACACCAAATGTGACAATTTGAGATTATGACAGATTTCACTGCAACAGCTCTCTGCTTGGTGTTGTAAGGACTTAATTGCAAGTTTTCACCGTGTAGCAGGTCGTACACACCTTGAGGGGAGACTGTAGGACAGACTTCTCAAAGAGCACAGAACAAAATGTTAAGAAGGAAAGAGCTACTGAAGACTTGAGCTTCAAATTGCCTTGTTATTGGCAAAGCATTTGACCTTTTTGCACCTCAGATTCTTGGTCTACAGAACAAATTAAGTGAATTAGTCCAAGATGTTTTATTATTAAACTACAGATCAAGGTGAGTTATAGTGAATCCTCTAAAATAATGAACAACCACAGTGCTTGGCAGATTATAATCTTATACATGCAAATATATGTATATATGTGCACACACACATATAAAATTTGCCTGGTCAAAACATTGGAATGACACAATGACTATTATTAAAAATAGGAAAAAATGTTCACCAGACTGTGGATAAGGTAAACCTTTATACTCTGGTAATAAGAATGTAAATTCATACAGTCACTATAAAAAAAATTGGATGTTGCACATAGAACTGAAAAATACAACTGCCATGTGACCCAGCTATACCAAGAGTGCCATATACTTACGTCTTTTTATTGTGGTACTGTCATTCACAGTACATAGGACATATAATTAGCCTTGGTGCTCATTAATAGAGAAATAAAGAGAATGTGATATAAGCACAATGGATCAAAATAATTAAATAATGTTACTTTCACCAAAATACATAGTTCTGGAATATATAATAGTAAGTGAAAGTGTCTAGGCACAGGAAAAAACTTGTACGCATTCTGTCACATATAGGAAAAGTAGAACAGATAAACAAACAAGAAACAGGACAACATTACCTGAAAAGAGAAGGCAAGTGTTTAGAGAAGGGGAAGATATTATGATATTTTGTTTATGTTCTAACAAATAAAGCTTGTCTAGTGATTAGAGGGCAGAGCTAGCCACTGGTTCACCATAGAGGCCAGGTGGTGGTGGCTCACATCCTAAATCCCAGCACTTGGGAGGCTCACATCTTTAATCCTGGCACAGTTGCGAAGTGAAGACAAGAATATAAGGCTGGTGGAGATAGGATCTCCTGCCCATTCGGTCTGAGAATTTGTAGAGGTAAGAAGTTTCCAGTGGCTGCTGCTCGGCTTCTCTGATCTTTCAGCTTTCACCTTAGCTATTTGACTCCAGGTATATATTGTTAAGACTAATTAGGAAGAAGACGGAAAGGGGTGAGACAATGAAAGAGGGGATTAGGGAGATTATACAGGATCAACGCATAACATGTATATGTATGGCAATGCCACAGCCAAATTCATTAATTTGTAAAAATTAATATGATTAAATAAGTATAACATAAATATCAGGAGGGAATTATTGATAAAAACTAAACTAGGTGTGATGGTGACCACATGAAATTTCAGTACAAAAAAGGCCTGTCCTTTATAGTAAGATGAACACTATGTAAATCATTTGAGTTAGGAATGTGGCTTTAACATTAAAAATAAAGACTTAATAGACAGGATTTTTAACCCCAACACCCTATGATCCTATGACAGGTTTGAAGAATTTATTTGTTAACTTGTACTTTGTTGCACTCCAAAATATGAAAAATCAAGGTTATAACATTATGCCAAAGAGGCAGATAGGCTAAGGTAAAGAACCACAGAAGCACTTTATGTTTCTGACCACGTGATATATAGAGATTTTAGTTTCTTTCTTTACAGATCTCACCCTCTCATCACAGACTAATGTGGGATATGTTTATAGGAGGAACACTTTTCTCAGTTGCTTTTAATGTAAACTGTCACATTATCTAATGCTAACTACACAGTCATGAGATTTATGAACTGAGTAAATTTACTGAACAAACTATTTTAGTAGTTGTGCGTCATGTACATTATTTTGGTAAATCAGCATGTGATGTTCAAGTTCACTGAAAAGCTGTCTCTGAAAGCAGGGTTGCCTCCTTCCCACATCAAACTCAAGCATGGTTGTCTCAGAGTGACCTTCAAGACCCCTTATCTGGGCATGGGCTATCTCCTCCCCACAACATAGTAACAGAGACTGCAAAACAACCCAGATATAAAATATCCTGTTTTTGAGAACAACTAGAAAGTAAACCATTTTCAGGAGATGATCCTATCATATCATGCAAAAGTACCTGTAATGAGAAAGAAAAGCCCAGAGTTCAGCCATGGGTGTTCTGCCATGGGGAGCACAGCCATAGAGAGAAAGTTCTGTTGGGAACTTCCTCTTGCCTTAGCTTCTGCAGTTGGGTTCTGCTGGATGTTGTGAGCACCAAATAAATGATATCATCTTTATCTGTGTTCTTTTACTCAGAAGCCTCATATGAGAGACATTTTGCTCTAACCAGGATTCTATTGGGAACTTCAGGTTAAAGGGGACTCCTTCGTATTATATATATATATATGTATATATATATATATATATATATGTATATGTGTATATATATATATATATATATATATAATTTGATAATACCAGCTTTTCCTGTTATTTGTTCTTTTCCTGAGAGGAATCTGTACTGTCCAGGACACTATTGGGACTTCCAGCTGACTATTTTAAGGGGACTTCATCATTTAGTTTCTATTGGATATTTTGAGTACCAAGTTGATGATATTTTACTAGCTATCTAAGATTTATTTTTTCTTAGTTTTAATTATGTGGGGGGTAGACATATGACTGCACTTGTTCAAGGAGGCTGGAGGCCTCAGATTCTTTGGAGCTGGAGTCATACACTATTGTGAGCCACCTGAAGATCAATTCCTCTGGAAAAGGAGTAACCGTCTCTCTAGTCCGCTATCTTATCTGGCTATACGTATCATTTATCTATCTCTACTATTTCTTCTTTTACTTTGGCTTACTCTAGACTTAATAGGCTCACTCATTCAAAGCCAAAAGAATAGCTACCATAATTCATTCTCTGAACCATATAGAGCACATGGGTATTTTTTTAAGTTTACTATAATAATTTCATGGAAGAGTCTAAGAAATGTGACTTGTTAGTCAATTAATGACATATTTTGCCAACATTCAGCAAATAAACAGATTATTTAGTTGTCATGAGAATTAAGTTTGTTGTAGCATGAATCTTAAAAAGTCTTATTATTAAAAACAAACCTGGTGCCAGATATTGGGATAAAAGCTGAAAGATCAGAGAAACGGAACCAGCCACAAATAACCTTACCTTGCCAATTCCTCTTTTCCTCACACTGGACGTCTCATCTGAATGGATCTCAGCTGAATTGCTGCTCAAAAGTCTAAAAGCTTAACCAGGCTCTAGTTCCTGGTTTTCATGCCTCATATATCTTTCTGCTTCCTGCCATCACTTCCTGGGATTTTCTGACTTGATGTGCATTTTTTTTCTTTTGCAGTAGCTATTTTTTGTTAAAGAAAGACGGAGGTGAGCTTCTAAAGCAGCCTAAATTCTTGACTCCTCTGCTGATAAGTACTGTAGCCAAGTCCTGGTTGCTCTACCTAGACCAGCCTTCCAGTTATCAACCAAGCTGGAATGTGTTCCTGGCAAAGAAGAAAGAAAGTCCTCGAAGCAAAAACATTTAGTTCAGCAACCATTAATTGATCATTTCTGTACTTGCAGAAGAGTACAAGTTACAGTGACAAGTTTTAAGGGACCTGGGCAATTCAGTTGGACAGGTTCAGAGGAAGGCTTCATAAAGACTAACTATTTGTTTATAGTCCAGAGAATCTAGTTTAGCGAGAAATGAAGTATAGAGTATGAAGCATCTCTCCATAGAGAGCTTCTTCGCAGCAAATGGTTTGATTTAATGGCTTATAATTGAAATTGACAAGAGCACAGAAAGGAAATGTGTAGAAACTTACATTCAAAGAGAGTATGGCATGTAAATTAGCAACAAATACCACAAAATATAACAGATAGTAATAGTAAAGCTTTTGGTCTAAGGTAAAAATAAGGCCTAAAACTATTTGCTATGTGTGGGAGTTAATTTTTATACTTACACAAATTTAATGCTACATTGCCTCCCCATTTAGATAATATACATGTAAGAAATAATTGCTAAATTATGTATTTTGAAGAAATGGTTAACATATGGAAAATAAGAATGGAATTAACAAGAATTATATCATACTATGTCAAAAAATCATAGTATATGTCACATATATTTCATATATCACACAGTACAAAGTCTAAAACACTCCTTCAAAACAAAAAGCAAAGTACAAATTGAAGAAACATGATCACAAGTTCTAAAGGACTGACCAATCCTGATTCTGTGACTGACAATGCCATATGAATATCACCCTGTGTTATATTTTATTCTTGTACAATCTAGTATCTTTTCAATTTGCTTGAGGTTACAACCTGAAAGCAGAAAGTCATTATTTGATAGAGTGCTTTGACACTATTTTAATAAATGTTTGAGAAAATTAACTCTGTTCTTTCCTTCAACTCATGCAGCATAACTGTCTGTATTATTATTTTTGTTGTTTTTCAGCTCCTCTAACTGATAAGCCACCCAAGCTTCTGTATCCTGTAGAAAGTAAACTAACAATTCAGGAGACTCAACTCGGTGAGTAGTTTTTCATTTCTACTTAATATGCCCTTTCTCAATATATTCCAATAGCTAAATAAGTCTAAATCACAGGCATGTTATACTCTAAACTGTAAATGGATATTGGGAGGGAGATAGATAAGCTTAAGATTTTAATATTATTGCAGCACATTTTAGCCTCAAGGTGTAATGGTTGAATTGGTTTTAAAATAGACACTATGGAAGTACATGAGGAATAATACTCCAAAATACATGAAAATACAATTTTTGAAATTGAGAAAAAGTTACAAGTTCATCAAAATTAATGTCAGTAATATAAAAAATGTTAAAAATTTAATCCAAGCCAGATACAAGTATTTGCTTAGCATTCCAGGGCCTGAGATTTGAGCCCTAGTACTGAATATTGCTATTTTAGAAGTATAAAGCAAAATTCTCACGAGTGGTCATGTTTATATACACATTGCAACAAATTCTGCAAACATGTATTTCTAAGAAATTGGGTAAAATTTGAAACATCTTAGGTCAAGAACAAAGGAGTTTATGATAGTAGTTAGATATAGTGAAAGTGGTAGCATGCTTATTACATTTTTCATAATATATTAACAAAGTATGAGCAAGTCACATTTGATAAACGAACTAGTAGACTTGGACATGAAATTATAGACACAATACACTTGCCATAATATGATATTGTATATAAACTGGAATTATAACATATTTATATTGGAAGAAGTATGAGAATTTTGCCTAATTTGGGTACATACAGTTATATCAAATCTCTACTTAATTAATATATATATATATATAATATATTATTTTTATTACATTTTAATTTTATTTCAAATGTTCAATGAAGAGAGATAGGTAGATGACAGACATAGAACAAAGTTCTATAGAAATGTATTCACTTGTAGTGATTAAGTTAAAAAGGATTTTCAAACATATACTTCAATTGTATATTCATATTGTTAAGGAACTCGTTACATAAATAATTCAAGAATGAAAATGAACTTAATTTTTACAACTGGAAAGAATCTCTTGTCCATTTAGCTATTAATTCCTAACTTGAATTTGAAAAAAAATGTGTATCAATTTTCTAAAGAAAGATTATAGATATGATGATGATCTTTACTAATAACACAAACACATTATGCTGCACAAAGATATGATAATGGTTTGGGAACCACTGAATTTCTTATAATAAGAATGTTTATGCTTAGTAACTTAAAGGATGCACATATATAGGGCATAAAGAGGTAAGGAAGTAAATATGCTGCTTTGATAGCAAATCTGAGCCTTCTAGACTAATGTTATATTCATAAAAGTAACACAATGATTGATATTTTGAGATGGAAGACTATAGATAGTATTAAAACAATATCATTAATAAAGCAAATAAATAAACTAAAATTTCATCTAACTCTTTGTTTAGGTTTTTGTGTATTTAGTTTATTATAATTTATTGCTCGTTTGGAAATAAATCTTCAAATATGAATTCTCATGAGTGACCATGCTTTATGATATCTTATAATAACATCTAGAAATGCGTGTTTCTCAGAAATTATTTACAATTCTTGGAATAAGAAGGAGGATTTATAATAACAGTTATTTGTAGTGAATATAACAAAATGAAATTTTTAAGGCTCTAATTATATATATTTGCTAGACAACATACTTAAGTAAATTTTATGATTGATGCTTGCCTGTTGGGTTTTGTTTTTTTTTATATTCCATAATTTGGAATGACTCAAATTGGTCTTTACCTCTTACCTTTCATAAATAGAATAATCTGTAAAGTTGTTTTTAATATTACTTGAGAGAAATCATAAAGACTAACCAACCATATTGAACTGAGATGAAAAAGTCTTGTATAATGTGGAATGTTCTCTATGTTTTCACTTGAAGAAACATGGAGTTACCTTTTCACAAAGCACCAACTCTTTTATTAACAATGATTAAAAACGTGAGATTTCTTTAACCACCAATTAAATTAAAGGTATCAATATGGAATTTTGATTATTTTATACAATATTTTCACAATATTTACTGATTCCTATTTTCAGCACATAAGATGAATCATTCACTAAATGGAGAAATGTAGCCTAAATCCTTGATTCTTTGAGTAACAGTTTATTTGAAATAACTATCTTCCTAGCGCTGCTAATGGTTGAACAGTGGATCCAAAGGGGATATGGGTGATGCATGCCTGAAATTTCAGCACTTTCGAGGGAGAAGCAGAAGGATTGTGAGTTCCAGGCATGCCTGGGCTACCTAGTACAGTCTACATCATCTTTGGCTACTTGGTAAACCTCTGTCTGGAAGAAAATAAGTGAAAATTGAAAAAGTATTAATAAAGGATTCCAGACACCTAAAAATACCAGTTTTTAAAATGTCTACTTAGACTTATCATTTATTTAAAGATTTCAATTTTATTTTTTCTTGGTTAGGAAAAGCTATCCATTCCAACAGTCTGAATATATGACATTCAAATCCTAAGAAAGGGGTCTCAGTGGAATGTCATTTAGTGGTATTCAGAGTGGAGTAGCCTGCATCAGTGATGAAGTCTCTCTATTAGTGTCATCCTCCCTCGTAAAAGAAGTTCAGGAAACTTTCAGAAAATACCACTTGCCATGAGGTCAGGGTTCTCTCAAACTGTAAATTGAAAGTCAGTCCTTCCTCAGGTCAATGGTTAAAAAGCTTATAACAAAACTCTTGACTGTGTTATTAGAAAACACATCTGGAACTATACAAAGCTGGGCTGCTACGTATCTGAGCATCTAATTTTAATGTTCTGGGAGAAAAAAATATATATATCCAATCAACTCTGTGTAACTATAAGTATCTGGTTTTCCCCCACAAATAATAATAAACATGAGCTGGGGAGATATCACAGTCTGTAAGCGCACTTGCTGAGCATGCATGAAGATCTGAGTTGAATCCTCCACACCCACAGAAGAAGCCGGGGATGAGGGATGGTAACATCAGTTCTGTGCAGTGGGTAGGAGATGACGAAAGGAGAGTCATTGAGCCTTGTGGGAAGCCAGCTTAGCTCAAGGTTTAGTGACAGATCCTGTCTCAGGGGAACAAGTTTAAGAGTGATACAGCAGGACACTCAACATCCTTTTCTGGCCTCTACACAAGGTCACATTTGCACTAGCAACTGTGCACAGTCTCTCTCTCTCTCTCTCTCTCTCTCTCTCTCTCTCTCTCTCTCTCTCTCTCTCTCTCTCTCTCTCTCACACACACACACACACACACACACACACACACACGCTAAGATAAAATACAGCTATGTAGCTATGTGATTCATAGGTTTTCCTTTCATCTCCACATTCACTTGGCATGCCCATCTTTCCTTTTGTATGTCCTCTGTGTCCTACTCTAATTTTTCATCTTCTCAAATAAAAAAATGTCTGGTATTGATCGTTTGAACTGTTTCACTGTAGAAAACAAAAGGCACTAAAACCCAAAGCACTTAGTGAAAAAGTAATGAAATGTTAAGGAAAGTCATATAAAATATGTAAAATGATAGGTTTGAATTGCAATCAATATGTGATGACAGCCTGGAATTTCTCCTTCAAGTGGCATCTGCATGCTATTTCTAAATGTTGAAAAAAATTGTTGTCTTTTCTAAATAACTTAGACATCAGCAAATACATGGACAGAGAATGATTGGGCAGAAGGTCCAGAAGACACACTGTAGAACTCTGAAGGTCAATCCAGGAAGTAAATCCCACTTAGTTAGTTCCTTCAGACTGGTGTAATCCAAGGAATCACAAGACAGGCACAACTGACGGGCTGAGCTTGAGCCCTGTCATTCAGCAATCTGCCTTTACTGTATGGCCAAGAAGCCATTCTTAGAAGCTCCCAGAGTATAGTATAGCATATTCAATTGTTACCAGAGATTCAGTGAGTATAAATCCCACTTAGCTTTGACATAGTGTAGCACATCTTACTCACAACTCAGATTTAACAACTACAAAAGTCCTATACTGCCAATATTCCTAAAAAACAATGTGATGGGAAGCCTGAGCTGAAGATTCTCATCAGATGTGCTCTGATTTATCTTTAATAACTGATTCTCATATGTTAACTTTGTTAAGAAGCAAATATTTTGGCATATGTAACTAGGTTTTTCCAGATGTTGATATCTAAAGGGAAGCAATTGACATGGAAGCTCAGATTTCTACATAAACCTTTGTAAATGGAAACATGCACTATATATCTCTATATATATACATATAGATATAGATATATGCTTATCCATTTTAACTATAGACTAAATTTTTAAAACCACACAGGAAATTGGTATTATTTCCCTGATTTCACCATATTACAGAGCACAAAATTTTAAATATTAAGAAAATTCAAGGAAAGTGGTCAAAACATATATAACGGATCCCAGTCAATATTTTTATAGTAAAAATTCCTTGTCATGGAAATTACATATCAGTTTACGGGGTTGATAATATAATTAATTACTGAAATATACTTTATTGCTATGATTTATATGGTGTAGAAATGTTATTAAATACATATGGCATATGGAATGTATTTATTAAAAATATGTAGTTGAGTTTTAATTGCAATAAAACACTATAGAAAAATCTTATGGAGTAAAAAATATTTTGAAATATATGTTTCTTAGGCCTGTATTCTATTCTGCTATTCTCTTGAAACAAAGCAGCCAGACTTTGTATAGTTACTACTTTTCTAAAATGATCATGGAAAACTTATTTCTTTCCTTTCTAGGGTTGGGAACAATTTAATATCAATACCTTTTTAAAAAGTAAATCAGGTATTGAATTGGGTGTCCATATCTTAAAGTGGCTTAGGATACTGTTGATTTAAAAATAAATATTGTATTACTAGAGTATGAAAGTGATGCCAGTATGATCTTCCTTCCCACAGGTAGGAACACTGACCAGGTTTTTGCTTTTCTTTCTCTATGGGGAAAAACAACAACATCCAAATTCTAAGATTTTTTAAAAATTGATGTGTTTTTCACACTTAACAAAGACATGTACATTAGCTTAACTGTACTTTATCAAATACATATTGTTAGACATAAAAGCGAAGGTTTTAATTTAGTAGATTTGATCCTTTCTTAATCATAACTGCAGCTGGTCAGAACCACAGATTCTAAAT
Source organism: Peromyscus maniculatus bairdii (assembly GCF_049852395.1). NCBI lineage: Eukaryota > Metazoa > Chordata > Mammalia > Rodentia > Cricetidae > Peromyscus > Peromyscus maniculatus. The sequence continues at coordinate 97,320,288 of NC_134875.1, forward strand.
TCAAAATGCCTAATGGCACTTGATAGTCTTTGTTTCCATCTGAAACTTCACAAGCCAGGCTTCCATCATCTACATTGCTCTCAGTACTTTTAAATCTTCCAAGTTCCCACAGAATATCCCACTGAGCTCTGAGCACTCAACAGATTTTCCAGTTCAAAAGCCACCACAATCATCCCAAATTCACATGGTCAGATCTGTAACAGCAATACTTCTGTTATATATATATATATATATATATATATATATATATATATATATATATATATATATATATATAACATATATAACAACATATATATATATGCCTATAGATTTAACTTTGATTTCATGTTTCTTAATCACCACAACTGTCAAACTATAGATTAACATATAGTAAGTATGTAGTTATAAAAGAACAACGTGCTCGCTACACTTATTTTATAAGAGGGAGTTTAATGGACACTGTGCCATTAAACCTGATCCTTATTTTTGTCTTAGGGTTTCTACTGCTATGATAAAACACTATGGCCAAAAGATACTTGGAAAATAAAAGGTTAATTTATTCTTATAAGTCTCAGGTCACACTCCATCACTGAGGAGTTCAGGGTAGGAACCTGGAGGCAGTAGCTGAAACAGGGCCTGTGGAGAAATGATGCTTACTGGCTTATTTCTCATAGCTTGCTCCTCATGGCTTACCCAACCTGCTTTGTGTATAGCACCAAGATCATCATCCCAGGGTGTCACTGCCAGGAGAGAGCTTTGCAGGATCCTGAGAGAATTTCTAGGGGCAAATGAGAGATGGAAATAAACAAGATACATTGCATATATATACATGAAATTTTCAAAGAATAAACAAATTTTAAAATTTAGATACTATATAATGTAGTACCTCTTTAGAATACTAGTGGATGCATATTCAGATAGCACAAGAAAGAATTAGCCCATGTCCTGGCATATATTAAGTCATTAATTAGTGTTTAATTTTAGAAGTAGAAGTATTCTCATGCAGTGAGTAAAATTCCTAAGTGCCCTTTGAACACTGGTGTTTGATCATGCTTATATTCTTCCTAGAACTCAATACTATGGCAACATATATAAGCTTCATTGTAGGATGGATACAATTTTAGAAAATTAGGTTCTATTCTCCTCTTAAGAATATACATGCATAGTAATCATTATACTTAAATATGCCAATAGATTTAATTTTGAACTCATGTTTGTTAATCACCACAACTGTCAAAATATAGATTAACAAAAGTAAGCATGTAGTTATAAAAGAACAAGGTGCTCACTAGTCTTATTTTATAAGAGGGAGTCCAATGAACACTGTGCCATGAAAATTTGTAAATGACCAACCAGATGAAAATGAAGCATTTTTAAAATTATGATTCTAAAGGAATGAAGTTCCAGTGGATTTTTTAAGACCAGAAACAGGAGACTAATTTTGCAAAACAAAGTATCAAACCATTCTTCCTGTGCTAGTCAAGCCCATTTTAATGAGAAGACACTATTTTCCTGTGAGCAACACCACCATGAGGAAGCATTCTAAATCACTCCTAATGATGGAAGTTTACTAGCACAGAAAAATATAGCAAGTGCACAATGTTAACAAGAACTGCTCCCATATTTGCAAAGTAAATGCCAATTTATGAGAAATAAACCCATCAAAGGACATTCTGGTATAGAATATCGAAAGAGATTTCAGAAAAAGAGCATGCCCCATGTGACTGATGTCCATTAAAAAGACTATAAAAAGACTCACATCATTTAGAATTTGAGTATAGAGAAAGATGTTCATCCATAAATTTCCTCTTGAATTTTGGCTAAATAAATGAGAACTCCTAAATTATATGCAGACTCTCCATGAAAAATAACTTGTGCTTGAATGTGATTATGAAAAGGGGATACCAGTATTTTACAGTATAATGTTAAAACACTTAGCATTCCAGTCAAACTTCACTCTACCAACTAAGTATGCTCCTGCAGATCTGTGGGTAAATTGAATCATCATAATTTCAAAGAAGTGCTCCCTTCATTTTTGATTGATTTCTAATTAGTAGTGGCTTAACATGTCAATTTTAAGAGTCTCTGTCCCCCAGTCTCTTTTAAGCAGCTAATGATCGCTGAAAGATTTATATTCACAAGGGAAATATGCTATTTAAAGATACTCTGTGGTGAATGATTTTATATGAGAACCCTTTTGTAATTGAATAATCACGCTCATTACTTCTCTCTGTGGTAATGCAGATTTTTACACTATCATCAGATGGGGTTCATCAGTTTGAAACTGCAAGTACCATTGTCCTGGACAAAGGACCATCCACCCATCATCGCCAATGAGTCCCTTTATTTTGTCAGTAGAAAAAGAAGGGGACTTTCTACCTCTTAATAGAAAGTAGTAAATTCATTCATTAGCTTCATAATAAATGATATTTCATTTTTTAAAATATTGAAATATGATATTAAAATCTTGAAAAATGGTACTATAGAGTATAATATTTAAATAATAGCATTTCATGTTCAATCAGGATAAAATACACTGTTTCCATATATAATATATTTTGCAGGCCATACTGCTCTATTATTTGCCTCTATTTTGTTGAAATACACACCAACAGAATGACTACCTGTGATACAGTTTATTATCCATAGTCATAACTCTGACGAAAGTTGTTTCCTTTTTACTAACATATATTGTTATTATTTGTACAAAGTTAAGGGTTTCAGTAGGAGATTGCAACAAATGCATAGAATATATTTGGACATATTGTCCCAATATATTTATATTACTCTTACTTAACAGGGAAATTTTTTTATTTTATTTTTCTCAAATTTATAGTCTCTTTTCATTATACCATTGTGGCAACCACCTCACTTTAACTTTATTTTTCTTTTGAAGATAAATTTTATACATTGTGATTTAACTTACAGCTTTATGAACAAACTATCACAAATATTTTCCTAAACATATGCTTCTAAACACGCCATATGTTTCCATATGTAGAATAACCATAAGGTTTTAAAACCTAAACCTCATAGCAAAATCTTTCAAAGAGGCATCTTTCCAATTCACTATCAGAAAAACTAGAGATTTTTCAAAATAAGATATGAAAAATATATATCAGTTTATAAAGTACAGTAACAAACTCAATAACAAAAAGAAAATTAAAAGCTTAGCAGAGTTTTTATTTCCAAAATCCACCTGTTTTGAAATAAATGAAAAGGTAACTCCACTGCAGTGGACAAGAGTAGGAGGGAAAGGTGGGAAGTTGTTCAAGACTCTAAAGGACTCAGTCATCCCCTCCTCCTCTCACTTCTGCCCAATTACCTCCTCAAACTAGCAAAAAAACAAGAGACATTTTCACCTTCTGAATGTTCTTTTGGTTTCTAGTTTAACAGAAGCAGAAGGCCCTTTGTGGACTTGCCTGCTGAAGAATTGTGATTGCAGAATATTGGCAGCTCTTTGAATAGGAAGAGACCAAGGGAAGGTTTCTTGTTCTCCAGAAAAAGATTAAAAAAAAAAAAAAACAATGAAATTGAGCACATCAAGCCAGAAACAGAATACTCCCAGTCCTAGGCAAAACTGACATTGTTGCTACAAATATTAAGTAAAAAATAGTGTGAAATAGCTTAGAAGTTCAGAATGTATTTTTATCGTCTCTTTCTAAAAGAAAAAAAAAAACAAATATCTTGATGAACATGCATTCTCAGATGAGAATGGCATTATCTTGGCAAATTTATGGGTTTTTAATTAATTGATTTCCTGAAATGCTTCCTGGAAAATGTACTGCTTTGACTAAAATTATTTGCGCTAAATTTGCATTATTTTTAGGTACTCTAATTATTATTCACTACCTTTTATAAGTAGTAATAATATTACTTTCAGGATTATCCACCACATACTATAGTATTCAATGGACATATATGAAAAAAATAATATTTTATGTGTGATTATTTATAATGTCTGTTAAAAAAACTTTTATTTCCTAAGAGTAATGTATTTTCACTCCAAAGATGTTTATTAAGACTTTCTGCTAGAGAGTAGAAGTGATATTCTTATGTTTTGGGAGATAAAAGAAACAAAAATTTGATTAGGCATTTCAGTTTCAGGTGAGATTGTCTCACAGAGAACATCAATGACTGCATATGAGAGCATGTTCAGTCAAAAGTGATTCCTGCTGCTGTGGAATTCAGGGCAAACGGGACAGGGTGTTCTTTCAGTCGCTCTTTATGTATTCAAAATTAAATAAAGGAGCAAGGCAGTGTCTCAATTTCCTAGAGGGAGGAGGAGAACAGACAGAGTTTATTTATACCTAAAAAAAAAATTACTTCAAGAAATGGTTAACTTAGAAATCTTGTTATTGGCTTTTTTTTTTTTTTTTTGAGACATGGTTTCTTTGTGTAGCCCTGGCTGTGCTGGAACTTACTCTGCAGACCAAGCTGGCCTCAAACTCACAGATATCCACCTGCCTCTGCCTCCCCAGTGCTGGGATTAATGGAGTGCACCACCACTACCTGGCTATTGGCTGACTTTCACTGGCTAGCTTTGCCTTTGCCTTTTTTCTCCTTCCCTCCCTTCCCATCTGTCCCCAACTATCCCTTCTCTTCTGCCCTCCCTTCTTCTTCTTCTTCTTCTTCTTCTTCTTCTTCTTCTTCTTCTTCTTCTTCTTCTTCTTCTTCTTCTTCTTCTTCTTCTTCTTCTCCTTCTCCTCCTCCTCCTCCTCCTCCTCCTCCTCCTCCTCCTCCTCCTCCTTCTTCTTCCCTTTCCCTTCTCTTTCTTTGCCTTTCCTTTTGCCCAGTGCTAGACTTTCCTGAGATAGATTTGATATTGATCAGGTAAAAGGCTGATAGTTTAATTTTCTTCACTTTTCCCAAAGTGGAGTCCAAGGTTTGCTGCTTAGACTTGGATTAGAAGTGATAGGAACAAGTCATTCCTTCCCACCTCTTACAATGCATTGTTTTTTACTTCATTTTACTGAAAGTAGGCACTGTGATCGCTCATCATATTTAATTAGATGTTCTGAAGATAGTTTGGTGTGTAAACTTTGCCTTTGTAACTTGGTATTTTTAAGGAAAGAGGTAACAGGAGGATTTTATTCAGCTCTACTAAGCAATTTGAATTTGAAGTGTGACAGGTTCTGATATTTCATAGTCATTGTCATGGTCATAAGCGGCAAATCATTTAAAATCATGAGGATTGAAGATCACAAGAAGCACTGTAGCGAGCATGTTCTGTCTTTTTCCATTTCTGTAGAACATCATTTTTATATAGGTGGACTCTTACTCTTCAGGGTGGTAAACTGATGTGGAGAGAAAATATGTTAGCTAACTTCATAATAGGAGGAAACATGGGTTTAGAAGTCTAACTCAACATAGAAATCCCAGAGGGAAACTCTGATTGGCCTAGATTGGGTTATAGATAGAAATTTTGGACAAACTACTAGAGCGTCAGGAGTAAGATCTAGGCTTGATAACTACTGTATGCCTATATTTTGTGCAAGTATATACATGTAGGAGTATAGGGCTTGTACCAGAAGAAGGTTAAGTTAAGAACCAATAATTATCATGGGATCTAGCTTTTCTTTGACATTTAGTATCTGATATACTTGTCATCTTTGATTAATCTATATCTTATTTGTTTACCTACAATCTTTATGTCTCTTTCATAACCTGATAAGGGCAGAACTAGGCATATGATTCATTTTGAGTGATTTTTAATTTTCTTAGACTATAAGCCCTTTGCTTCTCTCACCAACAAATTCTGACATTCTATGCTTTTGTATTATGCATATCTAAATGCATGCACATGCATGTGTGTAAGTGTGGTAGCCACAGAACAACTTCAGGTGCTATTATCAAGGTCCCATCCACCATTTATTTGTTACAGGGCATCAAACTAGCTTGGAGTTCACAATGTACAGTAGGCTGGCTAACTAACCACTGAGCCCCTGATCTCTACCTTGAATCTGTCTCCCAGAACGAGCATTACAAAAAAAAAAAAAAAAAAAAAAAAAAAAAAAAAAAAAAAAAAAAAAAAAACACCACCATGCTCATTTTTGCTGTGCATTCTGGGAATTGAAGTCATGTACTCATGTTTTCAAAGCAAGAAGTCTATTGACAGCTATCTCTCCAACTGATACATCCCATCCTTGGTGGTACATTAGTCTCAGATCCAGACCTGCACTGCTCGGATTTGTCTGGCTATTTCTTGGGGTGGGGGGCGGTTCTATTTTCACCCTTTATTTGGAACAACAAGGCAACAGTAGTTTTAGATTTTTAAATGATAAACATGGTGATAAGAGTGTTGAAAATAAGTCTGGCCTGAATTTGGAGAGTAAGTGATTTTCCAGTTTGGGGCTAGGAGAGAAAACAGGTACAAGATCATCTCCAAGGGAAAAGAGAATGCATACTCAGTGAGCCACCAAGGAATTTGGTTTCCACTCACTAAGGGCAAGCAGTGCAGTGCAGTGCAAGCTAACCATCCATGATCTTCCTCACAGCACATCCGAGTCTCCAATTGTCCAAAGTAATTGCCAGTACAAGAGAGAAAGCAACTCCAGACTGACTTGGCAATCAATCTGGATGACTAGGAAGTGTCCCCCAGCCCTGAAGTGGCAAAAATATTCAGAGTGACTGTCGGAGCAGTGAACCATTCGTGTGCTTCCAGTTATTATACAGTGCATAGAGACTGGTGAGGGTCAATGCTGCCAGGCAGATCACCTGTACATTTTTTTTTTGAGGTTTTTTGAGACAGGGTCTGTGTGGCTTTGGAGCCTTTCCTGGAACTCACTCTGTAGACCAGGCTGGCCTCAAACTCACAGAGATTCACCTTCCTCTGCCTCCCTAGTGCTTGGATTAAAGGTGTGCTCCACCAACTGCCCGGCTCCACCTGTACATTTATACGACATTCCCATCATGGTTCCCGCTGCTACTGGGTTGACATTATCATCTGAACCCTGTGTTTTCTCAATGATAACACCAAATGCACTATAGAGCAAAGCCAGAGAGCCTAGAATATTAGCCCAAAGTGCCCCTTTCCTAGTGACCATATTCAAAATCTGTACATTTCTTGGTTTGGACCAGGCCATGCTCTGAGTTTCCTTTAGTCCTAACCGAAGACCATTCATTGCCCCAATTGCAACCCCTGTCATGCAACATTCTCCAATGGTAGAGAAGGCTAGCTCAAATCTGCCTCGGGTTTTGTTAGCTCCAGTTGGCAAAATGAACTCATTGTTATCATGAACAAGATAGCGTGGATCAACATTTAAATATGGAAACAGGGGGTTTATGCCAGTTAGGAGAATGCCGGCCAAGTCAGCCTGCAAGTAACCAGCTCCTCCTGCTCCTAAGAAGCCAGCTAACCTGCTGGTGGTTTTGTTGCCACTTGCCCTGCCACCCTCCATGATGTCACAGCAAACTGCGGTGGGCTTCCCACCACCACCTCAGGCTAAGGTCCTGTGCTCTGCCATGGTCCCCACAGCCACGGTGGGAAGACCCACGTTGCTACTGCCACCTTCACATGCTCGTAGTATGCTATTTCTTAACCTTAAACTTAATTTCAGTTGCAAACCAAACATTGTATTCTTAGTTGCCAACTGTAATTTGTGGAAGAAAGTACATTTTCTGTAATATGGGAGTGGCAGAGTGTGAATCAGAGTCAACTTTATATAAGTAAGTTAAATGAGGTCAGGTATAATACTGTGATGAAAGACTGAGACCACAATGATTTGAGGGAAAATATGTCCTACATATTTTACCAAAATATGAGCTAAATAAAACATGTCTATGGGTAGTTTGAGTCTAGTGGTCATAGTATGATGCCTTTATTGGAAAATCCAGTGTTTATATAAGAAAATGCATATTCTCTGTGGAGCTATCTTAAAAATAATGTAAACTAACAGTATTGCTCACAAAGACTATCATAGAATGTAAATCTACCATCATGTATGAATCTGCCATCGTGCTGCAGATTGGAACATGGTACAAATTGATCTGCAATGTGTATAAGAAAACTAATATCCATCTTCTCAGAACCAAGGAGCTTAGGGGGAAAAATGAAATTAATCATGAAGGGAGAAACATTCCATCAGATGATACAAGGACCCTAGAGGTAAAATCCAGCAATCAAATGTTCTTTAGGAATCTGGCAACAGAGACAGAGTTATGATTATTTTCTTCCCACACAGTTGTTAAGAAAAGTAGAAGCATCTATAAACTATTCCAGTAGACATTTTCACAAGTAATTTTAAAAAACACATTTCAGAAATTAAACCAATTGACTGTAAGACACACAGAATTCTTTGAATGCTGCCTGTAACCCAGGCAGGCCGTGAATTTGCAGCTTTCCTGCCATGGCCTGTCAGCTGGATTACAGGCCTGCATCACCAGGTCTGCTTGGTACTTTCCTTACTCTACAAAATTTCTATATAGATATGGCCTTGCTCCTGAATCCCTTTACTTGAGAAATGGAATAACCCAATTTAATTGGAAGGGCATACCAAGAAAGTAGTCAATGAGTATCTTTACCTTATCAGTTCCAGCCTCTATGTAGTGGGTTTCATGAACTTAATGTGATCATCATTCCTCTTTTGGCAATCAGGGTAAAGGCTTGGGTCAATAGAAATTAAAAATCCTTTATAGTAGGCTTTTGGATATTTAGCCCATTTTAGCAAAAATTGAAGAGTCAATTTGTGAAATTTGCAGTTTGATTTAATAAGAAAGTCCTCTTTATAAATTGAAGTAATACCAATGTCTCTACTGTGAATAGTGTGTGTTTACCTGCTGCCTAGAATATATAAGCAAGACCTTGCAGGATCAGATCATGGTGTTTTTTTGTTTGTTTGTTTGTTTGTTTTTGTTGTTGTTGTTGTTTTAATCTTCATAGTTTCTTTGACAGCCCTGTTAGCTCACACCATTGGTCAATCATTCCTAACCTTACCATGACCTTCATCATTCTATAATCTTACATAGTCTATGTCTGTCTTAGTTGGGATTTTATTTTATTTCTGTGAGATACCATGACCATGGCAACTCTTTTAAAGGAAAGCACTTATTTGGGGCTGGCTTATAGTTCAGAGGTTTAGTCCATTATCATTATGGTGGGAAACATGGTGGCACACAGGCAAACATGGTACTGGAGAAGGAACTTAGACTTCTACATCTGGATCAGCAGACATCAGGAAGAAGAACTGTGTGCCACTGAGCCTGGGCTTGAGCATATGAGACTCCAAAGCCTGCCCCCATAGTGACACACTTCTTCCAACAAAGCCAAACCTACTCCAACAAGGCCATACCTTCTAATAGTGCCACTTCTTATAGGCCAAGCATTCAAGCACATGAGTCTATGGGGGCCATTTCTTATTTTTTAATTTTATTTTATTTTACAATACAATTCAGTTCTACATATCAGCCACTGATTCCCTTGTTCACCCCCTCCCGCCCCTCTCCCCTTCCTCCCAGCCCACCCCCATTCCCACCTCCTCCAGGGCAAAGCCTCTATGGGGGGCATTTCTATTCCAACCACCACAATACCTCTATGCCTTCCTCATTCTTGTGTACACACATTTTAACCCACAGCTCAGTACCACCTCTGTGATGCCGTCCCTCCTGTTTCTGTTCCCATTAGGCAGACTTAAACATTCCCTGTCAAGCCCTTGTAGACACCTCCCCCTCTTTCATATTCTCTCTCTCTCCTCTGTCTGCCTGTCTGCCTGCCTCTTTCTCTCTCTCTCTCTCTCTCTCTCTCTCTCTCTCTTTCTCTCTCTGTCTCTCTCTCTATATATATGTGTGTGTGTATATATATGTATATATATATATATTTCTATATATAATATATTTCTATCTATACAAAATATCTAGACAGATATAAGACAGATACATAGACAGATGATAGATAGATATAGATACATTTGTGTCTCTGTCTCTATATATCTCTCTATCTCTCTCTGTCTCCCTCTCCTCTCATGTGTGTGTATGTGTATGTGTGCGTGCGTGTGCGTGTGTGCGTGTGCGTGTGTGTGTGTGTGTGTGTGTGTGTGTGTGTGTGTGCCCATTATAACATCTCTCTCATTGTATATCATTTTCCTTTATTGTGCTTGGAACGTCTATTGAACAAATTGGAATATTATCATATTCCCAAGTCCATATATGATTCAGAGAAACATATGAATGACTAGTTCATTCACTGAGTTTTAATGCTCATAAATAAAAAATAGCATTTATAACTTACTCTTTTCTCTAGCTGTATACTACAGAATAGTGTATACTATAGACTAATGGAGTAAAACACAATAAAACAGCTAGATTTATTTTATTTCAAGAAATGATTCAAGATTCTCCTTCATGGATGAGAGAGACAGATAGAGAAAATCTCAGGAGCCCAGCTAAGGAAGCCTAGCAATAAATCAAGTCCAGATTGGACAGAGGAGGAAAGATCAGCTGGATATTGAAGGTCACAATAGAGCAATAGGTTGACTTTGGAAAAATAAATAGGGGTTAAAAGAACAGTTACATTTCACAGGTCAGCTAGGAACCTGGTCAAGGGTAGAAAGTTAACTGGAACCTGGAGTTTGAAGTTTAGCCTGGTAGACATCACAATCTCAGTGCCCTGAATGATAAATTGTTTTGCTAGTCCCATTTGCTACTTTGCTATTAAGTATCTACCTGGTACAAGATCTGGTTAAAACTGGATAGATAAGGAAATAGGTAGACATCAGACAGACGGACAGACAAGCAAAACCCAGTAGTACAGGACTGTAATCCCTGCTACCCTAGAATCGATGGCAGGAGAACCACAAGGTTAAGGACAACCTAAGCTACAGGGTGAGTTCCAGTCTAGCCTGAGTAATTTAGTGAGACTCTCTCTCAAATAAAAAGAAGGCTGTTTGTGGTTTAACATGAGCAAGATCCTAGGTTCAATTCCTAGGACTGTATAAAGTACATACATTGAGGTACAAATGGGCAGATTCCTCCTCACAAGGAATTTACATTATTATCTCAGTTGACCTTTGTATTTGTACTCCCTATTCCTCAAGAAGAAGCCATGACTTTTTGTCCTTTACACTTTCAGCCCTGATTGAATGTCAACTATCATTTAAATGAGCTTTTTAATCAGCATCTGTGGGTGCAGCTTTTCTTGATTAGTGACCCTGATTTCTCATTGATCATGGAGAATCTTACATTTGCAAGGCATTTTTATGTGTTGTGTTATTTTATCTTTCCAACAACCTACTGTAACACGAATTTCATCTTATCATATCCATAAACTGCAGTGTATATAATGCCTGCATTTTACAGACTCTGTCTAAAGTTTATGTGCTCCAATTCTTCGGACATTTCTAGAGAATAGAATATTCACTGTTGTTTTCCTTCTGTGTTGAGTGGCAATTGTGAGTCATCCTCTGGAATCTATGACTGAATTGTAACAGTAAAAAAAAATCTCAATTGTTTTGATTTTTATTTTATTCTATTGTTAACGGATTCTGTTGCTCATCAAATAAAACATCTAAAAATTATTCAGTTGAATACCAACTTGACCTTGAAACATTTCTATCTTAACCAGTCTGAGCTGCTAAAGCAAAGCACTTTATAAAGGGAATTCATAAACACAAGAAATTTATTTTTCACCATTCTGAATGTTAGAAAGTCTAAAATCAAGGCACCAGCAGATTTCAGGCATGGTGAGAGCAGCCTGTTTCATCAAGTGATACAGCCTTCTGCCTGTGTCCTCTTGTGTTCAGGGACTTACTTCAGCACTCCAGGACCTTGATAATAAGGGAATTAATCCTAACAAAGGTCACGTCCTTATAACTGTATCACTTTTCAATGACTCCACCTCCTAATACTTTGGTGACTAGGTTTTGAAGTCAAAACGATAAGGAGACATAAGCATTTAGATCAACAGTGTCCCAGATTGTTGTGCACTCACACCCCATCTATTCTGCTACATGTCTCTTGGATCTACTTCTGTTCATCTCTGCCTCCTATTTTCTTACTCCAATTTTTTTGTACTTCTGATCTCTCAAGTACATTTTAACAGACACTTTTCTACTTACACTGATCTTGAAGCATGAAATTTCTTTTCAAGGCACTTAGGAAAATGGAAGTACTTAGAATGTTCATGAACAGAATGTCTTGTGAGCTGCAAAAGTTAATGTGAGAAAAGCTGATAGAAGAGTCAGCTCATCAGAGTTTTTCCTCCTTAAAAAGCAGCTAGTTATAAGCCCTTCTTAAACAGAAAGCACAAAGCAAGTGCTCTCATTTCCCTGCTTAAAATAGACAAAATAAAACTAATAATTGACTTGTCAATTTACTGTGACTATTAATTCCCTATACACAAAGATGGCCTTTGTTAATTTAGGATGCACATTTTCTTTCCAAATATAATTACCTGACTATATATAGATAAGTAATTTAAAGCCAGCTAATGATTGTTTGAGCATCTAAAACTTAAAAACTGTGTAGACATTAGTAAATTATCCACTTAGAGAACCTGTAACAGTTGCAGCAAAATTAATGTTAACTGATAAGTTAAATTGGACTTGTGATATTTTATGACATTTAGAGTATGCCTTATCCATGGCTTGTAAATATAGTTTCATGGTGAAGAACTTGATAAGCTTCACATAGACATAGAAGTGCTTTGTTATGTAAATGTATGCTGCATTAACCTAAGAAAATAATTTGCAATTTTTCCTATGCCATGACCTTTACTAGGTGTAAGCCTCCATTGTATCAGGAAACATCCATCGATTATGAAAATGAGGATGAAAGAATGACCAGAGGTTGTAGCTTAGTGGGAGAGTGCTTTCTTGACATGGATGGGGCCCTAGGTTCTATTTCCAGAACTGCAAAAAAGTAAAAATAATGGCTCATATTCACAAATTAAATGTCATTGACCAATAGATTCAACATATTTGTACTTATAGCATAATAATATAATGTTGAAATCAAAATGGAAACTGACTTTATTATGTTCTGTCAGAATAATTTCCTTGCCGGGCAGCAGTAGTGCACAAAATCCCAGCACTCGGGAGACAGAGGCAGACAGATCTTTATGAGTTCGAGGCCAGCCTGTGCTACAGAGTGAGTTCCAGGAAAGGCACAAAGCTACACAGAGAAACCCTGACTCAAACACAAACAAACAAACAAACAAAAAAGCCAGGCAGGGTGGTGCACGCCTTTAATCCCAGCACTAGGGAGGCAGAGGCAGAGAAATCCTGTCTCAAAAAACCAAAAAAAAAAAAAAAAAGAAAAGAAAAGAAAGAAAGAATAATTTCCTAGATATGAGATTAAACTATAATTCTCACAGCTCATTAGAATAATAATCAATTCAGTCCTCAAATGCAGAACAAAGTTTGTATTCAATTTGATAATCAGTCAGGTTTTGAAATAGCATATGTATTTGTTTTAAGTACATTTGTATGATACACACATGCATGTTCAAATATTTAAGCACAAGTATGCATGCTAGAGTGTGTGTGTGTGTGTGTGTGTGTGTGTGTGTGTGTGTGTGTGTGTGTGTGTGTGTATCTGTCTGTCTGTCTGTCTGTCTGCCTGCCTGCCTGCCTGTGTATTTGGGCCAAATGTTGAATCTTGCTGGATCTCTGTTCACTTTATTTTCTAAGTCAGATTGTCTCCTTGAACCTGTAGCTCACTGGTTCAGCTGGTCTAGGTAGCCAACTTGCTCCATGGATCCCCGGTTCCATCTCTAGAGCACTGGGATTACAGAGGACTCAGCATAGCTACCATATTAGTTACTTTTTGACTACTGTAATAAAACCTCATGACCAACATAACTTAGAGAAAGAAGGATTAATTTGAGATTTCCAGTTTCAAAGGGGTGAGATTCTATCACCATTATGGCAGAAAAGTGTAACAGCAAACACTAGTCATGACAGCAGCTACATCTTCAACGACAAGCAGGCAACAGGAAAGAGCAAGCTCACAATGCTGAGAGTCTATACTTTCAAAACCTACCCCCAGTGACATACTTCTTCTAGTAAGGACATCTCCAACAGCTCCCCAAACAGGACGACCAACTGAGAATTAATCATTCGTATATCAGAGACTATGGCAGGCATTTATGATCAAACCAACATACTACCCGGCATGAAAGGGGTTCTGAGGATACAAATACCAGTCCTCAAAATTTGCCTAGTAAAAGTGTTAATGCTACAGAGCTATCTCCTCAGCCCTAATCAACTATTCTATATGTCTATCTATCTATCTATCTATCTATCTATCTATCTATCTATCTATCCATCCATCCATCTATCATCTATCTATCTATCTACCTACCATCTATCTGTCCATCATCTATCTTAATATCTATCTCTTCTAATCAGATAAGTCTGATGTTTTCTTAGCAATTTTCATCATCTTTGTGCTTTATGAATGTTTTCTATGTGTATGAAGGAGTTAACATGCACATATGGGTTATTAGTAGTAGGATTGTTAGTTTTAAGGAAGGCAGACTCTACAACTCAGACATAGTGGCTCGAAATAAGGCTCTGACAACCCTTCATAATGGTAGCTTGTATGCTGAGGAATTAGCAGGCAGATGAAGTGAAGAGAGAAGACACTTCTCCAAATATCATGGGAATTCGACAAGAATGTGAGTCTTTTACCCTATTCAAAAATTATTTTGCTATCTGTATTTGGTTTCCTGTGGTTACTATAGAAATTTTCTGTAAATTGGATAGCTTGTTATTTTTACTACTCTAGAGCTCACAAATATAGACTTAAGGGCTTTGCCATCTCTGAATGGTTCTGGGGCGTTAATGTCAAAAATCCCAAAGTCTATTATAAATTCTCAGATAATATTAATTTGAATCAAATTTTTACAGGTATTCTAAGAGGCTTATTTGCTAATATCTACATTGTTTTAACAGTAAATCCCCAACAATAAGATAGCTAAGAACAGTATCTTTTACAAATTCTACTACATTTATAAAACCTTATTCTTTTTTTTTTTTTTTTTTTTTTTTTTTGGTTTTTGGAGACAGGGTTTCTCTGTGTAGCTTTGCGCCTTTCCTGGAACTCACTTGGTAGCCCAGGCTGGCCTCGAACTCACAGAGATCCACCTGGCTCTGCCTCCCGAGTGCTGGGATTAAAGGCGTGCGCCACCACCGCCCGGCTAAAACCTTATTCTTAAAGTCCATAAGGTAACTGAACAGTGAATTGTTATTCATCGTTTATCAGGGTTCTCTGTCTCTGTCTGTGTGTTTGTCTGTCTGTCTGTTTAATCTGTCTGTCTGTCTTTCTGTCTCTCTATCCCTCTGTCTCTGTCTCTGTCTCTGTCTCTCTCATTGTTTGTATGTGTGTATGTGTGTGTGTGTGTGTATGTGTATGTGTTTCAGTGATGCTTTTACAGAAGTAATGCAGGAAATACTTAATTGTGTTATAGATAAGTTATTTTATTTTTATGACTCAATTATTATCAGAATAATTAAATAAGATAGAGTTTACTAATTTCTGAGTGTTTATTTTCTTCTTTAAGAAAAGATATGTTTTATACTTCCTCCTGGAGTAACAAACTGATAGATTATCTTCAGTGAATTATTGATGAGGTTTGGGTTCATCTTAGTTACTTTTCTATTTCCATGAAGAGACACCTTGACCAAGGCAACTTTTAAAAAAGAAAGTATTTATTTGGGGGCCTCATCGTCCTATGACCATCATGGAAGGGAGAGTGACAGCAGGGAGGCATAACCCTGCAGTGGTGGGTGAAAGCTTACATTCTGGTCCATAAGCATGCGGCACACACACACACACACACACACACACACACACACACACACACACACCACAAAAACAGAGAGAGAGGGATAAATAGAGAGAGAGAGAACTGATAATGACATGGGCTTTTGAAATCTCAAAACCTATCAATAGAAACACATGTCCTTCAACAAAGTCACACTTCTTAATCCTTCCCAAACAGTTCCACCAACTATGGAACAAGCACTCAAATATATGAGACATTCTCATTCAAACTACCACGGGTTGCAATGTTTCTGAAATTATATTGTTCCCTCTGCATATTTAATGGATTTTTTAAACATTTACTAATGGGCCCCTAAGAACAAAAGGATTTTAAGAGTCTTTTTAGGATAAAACCATATCAATTCATTTCATAGTCCTTTTTTATTAAGAAATTTTTTCATTCATTTTACACACATAGTCTTATAAGCTTGCAAATGTTTTCAGTTTTATGTTATTTATTTGTAAACATAATTTTACAATCTCATTAAAATTCTCCTGATTATTTTCACAGATGAGTTTACAGACATTCAAAAGTACTCATTCATAAATATACCATATTATGGTAATGTACTACCAGAGAATATGCCTTTTTTCTGTTTCATTTTCTTTTCAGGCTTCCCAAGAAAAGAAGATACTATTTAGTAACTGCAAAGAATATAACCAAAATTTTAAAGAATGGATATTATATAAGAAAATAGTAAAAGTTAATTGAGTCAAACATTTTCACAGTTATTTCATAAAAATAGACAGATATTTGGTAATTATCTAGAACTGTATGTATTTAAATACTTGGGACTGGCTTGCAAATTTTAGAGTTTTTCTTTTTTTTTTCCTCCATCGTCTGTCTTCCCATGCTATGTTGATTCCTGAGTGTTTGAGGAACTTCTATTTTCCAGCTCATTTAAGAGAATTTCATCCTGCTGTTTTGGTCATCAAGTGACCAAGTGTGATTTGAAACAAAAGGGCATCGTATTTGTCCATGGGTGTGGGATTTTAAGGGTTTGCTCAATATATTCAGGAAGTAAAGAGTAATGTGGGCTCTCTTCATAAAAATATAAAGTAAGTTCTGTTGAATGTCAGTAATTCCAAGACATTTAGGACTTTTGAATCAGTTGAAATATTTAAATAAACAGACAAATAAGTAAATAATCATAAAGTCATCAATTTGCCATTTTGTGTGTGTGTGTGTGTGTGTGTGTGTGTGTGTGTGTGTGTGTGTGTGTGTGTGTGTGCTGGGATTCTGCTGCACTCCAGCTGCATGAATGTACATGTGCACTTCAGGAGTTAGACAAGGGCTCTTGCATTTTATGTCATCAATGTGCACTGGTGATTACAGATGCATGGCGTGGTCACACAATCTGGGCATGCATGGCATAGCTCCATAAGCATACCTGTGCCTTAAAGAACAGTGACTCAGACCCATTCTCTGTGTTCTGTTCTTTCTTCCCCCGCCCCCCCCCACCATCTTACTCTCTCTCTGCATGTGCTCCTTACCCAGGCCTGGTTCTCTTGTTCCCCCACAGCCCTCTTTCTCCTAATAAAGCTCTGATACTGATACTGGGGTTTGTCATGACCTTTCCACACAGTAACCAGCACTGGTAACTGGCACCACTTATCATTCTTACAGTGTGTGTGTGTGTGTGTGTGTGTGTGTGTGTGTGTGTGTGTGTGTGTGTGTATTTATTTATTATGTATGTGTGCAGATGTCAGAAAAGATCATCATTTGTCTTCTGTTCTCCACCCTAATACCTTGAGAGATGGCCTTTCACTGAACTCGTGTTCATCTGCTGGACTAGATGGACATCAAGCCCCAGTAACCTTTGTCTGATGTATCTACCCAGAACTGTGATTGCAATTGCATGCATCCATGTCTGGACTTTTACTGTGCTCAGGATCCTAACTCAAAGCCCATCCTTATGTAACTAATATTCTTACCCAGTGAGCCATCTCCATAACTCCAAATGATCTTCTCTTAAAAGTAAAGATACTAGTTCAGTATCTCTAACAAATTTAATATGTTGCTTCTTAAAGGGATTGCTAAATGGAAACCTTAGAGCCTTTCTCAGAGAAAATACTAGCCATTTAAATGTAATTAACTCAATTTTATATTTCTTTTAATATTCACTATGTTGTACCCATAGGGCAGTATTTCCAAATTTTGTATCATAGAGCAACTGAAATCTAGGACAACAGTTACTGATCATATTCTACTTCTCAGGAAAACTGTAAACATAATATCTTTTATTTATTCTACACTAAAATAAAATATGATAATGAATACTATTAAGCATGTGATTATATTTTCTTTTACTTGATAATGCAACATGGTCATTAATATGTGTGTTTTCTATTTTACTGATAGTTCAAGTGACACAAAATAAGTTAATAACAGTTATATGTGAGGAGCTGGAGAGATGGTTCAGTGGTTAAGAATACTGGCTGCTCTTCCAATGGACCTGGGTTCAATCCCCAGCACCCACCTGGCAACTTACAACTGTCTGTGACTCCTGTTCCAGGGGATATGACACACACACAAACATTCATGCAGGCAAAAGACTAATGTACATAAAATACAAATAAATAAATAATTTTAAAAAGTAGTTATATATGAATCTATTTTGGACTCTTATTATGAAAGATGTCATACATAAAATGTAGTTTTTCCATCTACCCTTATACCATGTTCCAAAATAACTATAAGCAGTACTTGCAGCTAACACTGAGTGTTTACTTCTATGTCTCAAAATAACTTGCCTGAACTATAAATGGTTTTCTAGTATTGATTAAAATTTATTTGGTACTCCATTTCAATGATTTTCCATTATTATAAATGAAGATATGATTTGGTTTCAAATTCCAACTCCTACTACACAGTTCTGCATTTCCTGTCTTTCTTTTCTCTATCCATCACGTATGAATACAGAAGCACTAATTAAAGTTGAGCAATTAAGTATACTAACTTTCCATCTCTGTCACCTTCTACTTTGGGGCACATGGCCTAACTTTCTCCCAATCCTATTACTAATATTTTGTTTGTTTGTTTTGCTTTGTTTGGGGAAGTTTCTTTCTCTTGTTATAACAATTGGTTCCTCAATCTTCCATTATTGTTTGGATACATATTTAAGTCTGGCTCAAATTCAAGGCTTCTCACATTTTTTAGTTGCCCTTAATTGCTCAGCATTAAGTGTAAAATATTTTAAAAGGTGCTTGGCAGCTTTTCACAGTCTAATTGGCTATAGGCATCATAGTTTGTTTTTCTAGTTCGTTTGGGAAAACCTTTCCTGAGTCTTTGCTGACTTTGATCTTGTATTGATCAGATTCACAAAGAATGGTCCTCTTGTCTTCTTCCAGACTGCATCTGAGCAATGTGAAGAATTCCGCATGTAGCATAAAAATGTATTGTCAGCTTCACTGCATGTCTTGTATTGCAGAGGCTCATTCAGCCTGTACAGAAAAATAAATGAATAGCCTCTGCCAAAAGAGAGAGGGGGACTAGTAGCCAACTGATTCTTAAATGTTCCATCCCTCTTGCTTCCACTCTTCTTCCACTGCACCCTCCATAGACAACTGCTCTCATCAATTCTTGAGCCTTTCAGGAGTTCTACTATAATAATCCAGTTGCATCTTTGCTTCAATCTTTGAGGGATCAAGGTTCAGGTGATTTGGGGTTTTGGTTTTGGTTGTTTTGTTTGTTTGTTTTGTCAGAATTTTTAGCTTGTAAGAGTATTGCTAATTAGTATACAAAACATTATGTTTCATTGTGGTATTTCAATAAAATTTTCTTCTTGCTGATTCTCCTTCCCACCTCATCCATTTTCTGTGCTGTACCCTTCCATTCCCAGTAGCATTTCTCTTTCATTTCACAAGGGTCCTATTACAATCTCCTTCCTCAACACCTTTTTCCCTTTTGTGGTCCTTTTCCTAGTTTCATACACTATACATACACATAAACATTAAAAGCTAGGATCCCCATTCAAATCTTTTTTTTTTTTTTTTTTTTTTTTTTTGGTTTTTCAAGACAGGGTTTCTCTGTGTAGCTTTGCGCCTTTCCTGGAACTCACTTGGTAGCCCAGGCTGGCCTCGAACTCACAGAGATCCACCTGGCTCTGCCTCCCGAGTGCTGGGATTAAAGGCGTGCGCCACCACCGCCCGGCTCCCATTCAAATCTTTTAAGTGAGTTACTATATAGTAATTTCTAGGTTATATATTCTATTTTCTTTTTTTCTGCCTTGTTTTCCTTTTTATTATGGATTCATGCCTAATGAAGTATCTCTTCATTCATATGCCCATATATCTTTGGAAGAGAAATAAATCTTTATATTTCTGTTAAATCTACCTTTGGTACATAATAATCTCCTTTTGATATTAGGAAACTGGTTCCTAGCATTTTATAAAATGCTAGAAGAAAAATAAACTGTCAATAAGTCTTCATTGAATTTAAGCAACAATTATAACACTCTATTTGCTAATCTGACACCATTGTAAATTAAACTGGACCTGCCATGCTTGATATTTTCGACATTCTATGGATAACAAGTACGTGTGGTGTATTTAATGAGAAGTTTCCACAATAGGCTCAGATACTGGAAACATTATTTGAGAAAGTGATGCAGCCTTGCTAGAAGTATGTCCAAAGGAGTTGGCTTTCAGAGTTTCCAGCCTTGACCCACTTATATTCCACTCTCTCTGTTTTCTATTTGCATTTGAATATGTGATCTCTCTGTTTCCTGCTCTAATATCTGTTAAAATGTTCCCCCTACCATTAGGGACTCTACTTCTGGAACCACAGGCTAAAATAAATTATTTTTCATTAAATTTTTTTAGAGTATTTTATAATACTAATAGAGTGAGTGACAGTCATTTTTAATTATTCCATGAATAATTGCAATCCTGTTCATAAATCTTGTC
Organism: Peromyscus maniculatus bairdii; assembly: GCF_049852395.1. Taxonomy (NCBI): domain Eukaryota; kingdom Metazoa; phylum Chordata; class Mammalia; order Rodentia; family Cricetidae; genus Peromyscus; species Peromyscus maniculatus. The sequence goes on from NC_134875.1 coordinate 97,340,937, forward strand.
ACTGGTCACATTTTAAAATACACATAACATATAAATATAAAAATTATTTTTTCCTTTACTTTTTATGTGGTGGATGAAGTCAACCATGCTTGTTATATAGAAATTATTGTTGAGTACTCTTATTTAGCTAACAATTTTCTTAACATTTTATCTTAACTGCCTAGTATGATACTAAGCTTATTAATGTAATGTAAAGATTTGGCAAGCAGCACTATTCATATGCAAAACTCACTGTCTAGAATATTTTGTCTTCATTGAAACAAAACCCATACACCATATTAAAAACAGCTGTTATTTTTGTTTAAAGTTTTAATATATTGTAAATATCAGAATGAAAATAGAATCTATTGTGTTAATTCTTTAGAACCCAGGCATTTTCTACACTTGAAACAAGAGTACCCTGGAACTGGCTGTAAATAGATCTTGCTGAGATCTGCTTTTCATCAATCATTTTATCCTGTCAAACAAGGGACTTCTCTTCTCTTCAGGTTCTCATCCATTTATAAAGATTTAATTTCAGCTTGCAAATTCAATTTTATTCTTTATTGCTGGAGTAAGAGATTTCCTTGTTTTGATCTAGTTTACAGTTTTATAGAGGGCTCAGTTTGAATGTGACATACATACAGATATCATTCAGGGCAGCATGTCATTTCAGCTGCAAAAGCTACTGTGTGTGCCCATTTGTGCATATGTTTATGAACATATGAATGATAATATAGTATGATGGTATCCTAGTCTATTCAGAAGGCTATAATAAATTACAGTAAGTGGTATGGCTTGTAAATAGCAATAGTTTATTTCTTATAGTTCTGAAGGCTGACAAATCCTGGATTAAAGCATTGGTCAGTAATCTAGCAGCAGCCCAGTTTCTGATACAGAAATTGCCCTTCTTGATATGACCTCACAGAGTAGAGATGGCTCTCTTCTGTGTCTCTTTTATGTGGACAATATTCCCTTTCATGACAGCTCTGGCAGCATGACCCAATCACTTCTCAAAGGCTTACTTCCTCATACTACAGAGTTTGACATTGAGATTTCAAGATAGGAATTTTGATGGGACCAACTTTCAGGCTATAACAGGTGGGTGTGGATAGAGACTTTTAAAGTATGGTGTGAATAGATGTCTTTAGGGACACAGCATGGGGAACAGTTGGTTATATATGTGTTTCAGAAATGGACAGAGCTCCTTCAGGGACCATTGAGTTTGAGACTCAATGGTGAGGATAATTTATCCAGGTGGAAGAGTATGCACCATAACAAAATGTGGTATCAGCAAAAACCTATGTGTACCAATAAATCTGAATGGCTGGAGTAAATAAATCCTCTGGAATAAAATTAATGAAAATTCACCCCTGGACAATCTATGGCAATAACTAATATTGACTTAGTGTGCATGTGTGCCAGAAACCACACTAAGAGACTTTTTTGAATGATTCATTTAAAACACAAAATTGATTATAATTACATTTTACATAAGAGAAGTTTGACTCATAGAGAGGTTTCCCAATGTTACACTGTGATTTGTGCCTATGAGACAAACCTGAGAAGTTTGACTTTCAGCATTTGCTTTCTATTGCTTTGATAAACATCATGACTACAAGCAACCTGGGTAGCATAGGGTTTATTTCACATTGTAGGTTCCAGTCCAAAGTCAAGGGAAGTCAGGGCAGGAACTCAAGGCCATAATCAGGAGGCACGATGGTGGAAGAACTATGCTTACTGACTTACCTCCAGGCTAGCTTTCAGTTACTTTTTGTTATGTGAACCAGTACTATCTGTCCAGAGGTGACCCTGTCCATTATGACCTAGGCTGACGTTTATCAATTAGCAATTAAATAATGCCCCATAGACATGCTCACAGGCCAATGTGATGGAGGTTCTCTCTTATCGCTAAATCATAGTCACTGCATTCAAAGAAAATTTCATGGTGGTTAGTAATATTTATTTTATATTTCAAATAAAATTTATTTTAGCAAATTTAAGATGATCCTGTATTACCTTGAATAATTTATTGGGTGTCTTCCCCTAAGAATTATAGAATTTTTAAAGATATCTTAGATGACAATTGCTTAAACTTTCAATTATTGACATTTTGGCCTAAATGATTCTTGGTTGTAAGAGGTTGCACTATACAGTAGGCTACTTAGCATCTCTGTCTCTGCCTGCTGAATGCCAATATTATCTCCCTAGTTGGGCAAACAAAGGTAATCCTCTGCCATATTCCAATGTCTTCTACAAGGCAAAATGATCTCACCACTGGGACTGACAAACCCTTGCCTCTAGAAATCTAGTAAAATCTCAGGAAGAGAACTTAAGTACAGTCATAGAACAAAATAACACAATTTTAGCACAATATCCGACCTTCTTATCCCAAATCAAATGTTTTAAAGTAAAAAAAAAAAAAAAATTGCTTACTCCATGTCTTCCGGCGAAAGCCATGCTCCAGAACTGTGTTTTTGAAAGTGTTCATCTACCATCCATAACAGCACAGTAAGATTGTTCTGACTAGTAATATAAACCCAATTTCATCAGCAAGTGTACATAACAAGAAAGGTACTGACATGCCTAAGTTGGCTTACCTGAAAGAGAAGTCAGCCTTCACACATGAACTCTGGTGTGCTGTCCAAAGCTGGTGCTACTCAACTGAGTTTATTAGCATGGATTTCTTTGAATAAGAAGCAACAGAGTATCTCACTGGGAACTTTTCTATGTCATGGCTTTCACTTCTTGCACCCTGGCGTTCTATTTTTTGCAGATAGAATAATAGCAATGACCTCTTATATTCCACATGTATAAGGGAGTGATAATACTTTCATGGTTACTTGCAGTTCACTAACTTGTATATTGGACCTGAATAATAAAAAAAATATTGAAATTAAAACATAAAATGAAAAGATAAATTATTTTATGTTACAAATGTCTCAACTGTAGATACATCATGATTTCTAAAGACCTAAAAATAGCTCTTAATGAAACCCTGTTCCAAATTTTCTGTTATCTTGGGTTTTGTTATAGGTCTTTGTCATATACTATCATAAAACTGAAATATTTAACAACTTGCTTCTGTCTGTCTGTCATTGTGCAGCCAAACCAAAGGCTCTTAAGGGAATAAAGGACAAGCACCTACAAAGTCACAATGGGAAAATGTTAGCCCTGTCTGTGACATAGAGAGAAAACAGTTCTAACCAGATCTCAAGCTATAATATAGCATGATTGCTTATTTAAAAATAAATAAATTCAGTTTCAAAGGTTTAATTACCTGTAATTTATATACTGATGTATATTGAACTATACAAATAAATAAAGGTAAAAGAACAAGAACAAGGCATCCATATTTGCTTATTAATCCTTTAATTTTGTCTTAAACAGTATTCTTCAGATAATATAAGACTCTGCCACTATGCTTTCTTTGGGCAAAATGTGCCTACATGCATATGTGCGTGTGCGTGTGCATGTGCGTGTGCGTGTGTGTGTGTGTGTGTGTGTGTATGTGTGTGTGTGTGTGTCTGTCTGTCTGTCTGTCTGTCGGTGTGTGTCTGTGTGTGTCTGTGTGTGTGTGTATGTCTGTGTGGTATAAACGGAAATTGGTTTAATGTTCTGTATATAATCTAGATGGTTAAATAAAGGGATTTTCAAGCCTTCCTTATAATTACCAGTTCTGAAACCAATAGAACAGAATGCACATTTGACCCATTACATCTAATGAATTGCTGAGTTCTATTGGCAGTACTTCCTCAATATATTCCAAACTTGCTCACTGATCTCCTTCACAGCTATAATGAACACATTAGCTATTGTCAGCATCTCATTAGGGATGTTGAAGCTGGTTTTTAATTGTTCTTACACATCCACACTTGATCTCTCTAATAAATTTGGCTATGAACAGCCACAATGACCTTCATAGAATTTAATATGGCCCATGCCATCACCTTTTTAATACCTTTTCTATGGCTTTCCATTGCAGTTGTAATAAAACACAAAAAACTTCAAACTTCTTTTGAGATAGGTTGTATCTCAATATGTAGACATGGCTGGCTCAAAAATTGCTATGTACCAGATTGGCCTCACCTCAACATCATACAGATTCCCCCTCTTTCTGCTTCCCAGGTGATGGGATTAAAGGCATATACCACCATACCTAAATAAAAGTCCAAATTCTTGATACTGGACATAAAGTCTGACATAACTTGTCTCCTCTAATCTCTTTGTCTACTTACCTCCATTCCTACTAAGCTCCATGCATGGTTTAACATACATCCACTTTCCCCAAGTAAATTGTTCAGACATGCTCTTTCCTGTTTTTAGAATGTTCTATGAAGTTATTCCTGTTCCTCTCCATTATAATTACAATCTCATGTAGGTCTAAAATTATGTACTTGATATCTATCTTCCTCACTTGACTTGAAACTTCAGAATTACAAAGATATTGATTTGTATTGCCCACTGTACTTCTCTAGTGCCTAGCAAAGAGCCACAGTAAACAGGGAGGAGAAACACAAAATTATAAGTTGAAAAGTCTTACCATTATGGTTATAATTCTAAAAGTATTCCTTTAATTGCTGTAATATCTCCATTCAGACTGTAGTCTCATGTTCTATTTTGTAGCTGGATGTTTTCCTGTGTCCTACCTAGTCTGTAGCTGGTCAGACCCAAGTAAACACACAGAGGCTTATTTTAATTAAAACTACTTGGCCATTAGCTCAGGCTTATTATGGACTATCTCTTACATTTAAATGCATCCCATTTCTGTTAATCTATATGTCACCACATGTTCTGTGGCTTTACCTGTGTGCCATTACATGCTGATCCCTGATCGGCAGGCTGTCGTCTTCTCACTCAGCCTTCTTCCTAGAAGTCTCCTTATCTGCTTATCCCACTTATACTTCCTGCCTTCCTATGGCCCAATCAGTATTTTATTAAACCAGTATACAAAAGCATCATCACACAGCATTTCCCCTTTTCTGTTTAAATAAAAAGGGAAGTTTTAACTTTAACATAGTAAAATTACATATAACAAACAGTTATCAACAAAAATTACAGCTACAATATCTAGTCTATCTAGTCTATTTGTATTTGGCAAAATTAAAGAAAATATTCTATCTATTCTATATTTTTGAGTGGCTGTGGACCAGGTTGGACACAGGAAAACTTCAGCTACACTTTTTGATTTTTTATTAATGAGATCAACTTCAGATCCACCCTCAGTTTCTGCCAAGTTTGTGTATTCTTTTCATTTACTTTTTATAGCCTACTGATTCCAATTAGTGCTGCCCATCTATTCCTAAGTATAGGGCCATCCACTGGAGCATAGGTGACTGGCCAGTGGACACATCCTTAAAGAAAACTGAGTCTCCCCCAAAAGCTAGCAACTACTAACAGCTTTTCAGCTAGGATTGGGGATTCCTCCATACTCCAAGCTGACATTCTGACCAACTTATGCAGACAACCACAGCTGCTGTAAGTTCAGAAGTGCGACGGTCTTGTCACATCAAGAAAACACTCTTCTACCTCTGTTCTCCCAGAACAGTGGCTCTTACAATCTTTCCTCTCCTTCCTCCAAGATGGTCCTTGAGTCTTGAATGAAAGAGCTATGGTATTAGTCCCCAACTAGTGGCTGAACAGTTCACAGAAATACTTCCTCTATATTTGGCTATTATTATTCTATCTTCCTTCAGCCTATTGCCCTATATTCTTACCTTGATAAGTAAAAGTGACTGTCATAAAGTAGATTAACAGTTTAAAGTTTGAAAAGAAAAAGAAAATATTTTTGTATATATTGAATCATAGTATTTATATATTTGCATATCAAATTGCCTTCATAAAATCCATATTTTAATTTGTAAGGATTTTTCAAAGGGCACAATTCAAAGTTTATAAAATGATATACAATGAAAAATTTACATTTGAAAGTCTAGTTGTGTGCCTAGTCCTTCTTCCCTGAAGTAACCAGAGTTTTCAGTTGCAGGACACAGTTTTATTTTCATTTAATGATTTCTCAATTGGTTTTCCAATGTTTTTCATTTATTTTACTTTGTTATTCTCAGTCATGAGTCTACTTATCATTGAAATGATTGCCTTAATTATAACTAATGTTGCATGACTCATAAAAAGATGCCATGTGGGTTTAAGTATCTCCTTGCATGCAAGGCTATTATACAGTTATTTTATTTATTTCTAAATATTTTCCTGTTTCATAAAATAATCATATGTTAAATGATTTTGCTTTATAGTCAAAATGGAGGATAATTCCTGAATTTCAATAATATTTTTAGAATGATTAATTTATGTTATTAGAAAGGTTTTTACAAACAAAATTTTCAAGGTTTTATTTCAAAGTTTCTATTCCTTTGACAAACTTAGCCAGAAATGGTGGTTTTTGAGCTCATGAATCTTGTCACAGCAAATTAGTTCTCAACTTTCTGTTCTCGGCAAAAAGTGACTAACTCACTAATCAAGACCTTTTTCTTACATTTGATTAGTGTGACCTTTTTGAGTAGAACAAATCTTATTGATTTTTAAAATAGCTTTAAAGAGATTCCTTACTATTCTATGTCTACCAGTCTAAAATGAACGGACAACTTCACTCAAAAATTCAGAAAATGATAAACTTTAGTGTAAACCCTTTGCTTTACAAGTTGATTAAAAAAAAAACTCAATATGGGAGAAAACTGAAGGATTTATTCCTTGCTTTCTGGCTTCTGCTTGGTGTTTAACTTGTGAGCTACTTATCAAGTTGATTACTGGGAGTCCTTGTTTCTTCATTACAAGAGAAGAAACTTTCATTTCTAATAAAGCAGGAAATGAATGAAATAAAGCCAAGTAATTATAATTATTATGAGGACAAAGACTTGTTTTCTTTTCTTATTGAATATAAAATACACATCATACAGTTTTCATTTTTGTATCACCAGAGTTTAATAAAATTATAGTATCAAATTACATCTAACAAAATTTTTTGATCTAACAGTCATCCAGAAACTGGAGAACTTTGTAATATTTGTGAATGTATGTAACCCACTGACAATTTATACTATAAGTTACTTATTTTTGCATTGGAGTTGAAATTGCTAACTTAAATTTCAGTCTAAAACATTATTTTTAAACTTAATTTCCTCACTTCTTTATTGAGATACAAAGTGCTTTCCTTGATATTATTAATTCATGTTTTCCTTTTATCTTGTATAATCAATGGGTATAGAAAATATAGTTGTCATGGAAAGCTGGAATCTCAAAAAATAATTTAAAAGCCATTTAATTGAAAAAGCTATTCACAGATATTTTATTAAATTACACTTTTCCTTCTCATCAGATTAACTGTATTACAGTTTTTCAGCAAGGTTATGTTGAAAAGCAATGACATAGCGCTCCCATATAACATATTTGGAAGGAAAAAGTATGTTCATAAACTTATTATATAAAATTACCATTAGTAAGGTATTCATTTAAAATACCAAAGAAAATAAGTTTGTGGACTCATATCAGATATCATACCTTATTATGAAACATAGATGAACTTTTAACAAGATGAAAAATTTTGTGGATTCTCCTTAGTGTATATTCTATCTATGGAGAATAATTGCCTTTTTAATCACAAACACTTCATGGAGTCTGCCAAATGAATAAAGTTCAGAAACTTTAATTAGAAAGGATATTAAGCTATAAAGAAAGAGAGACAATGTTTCATGTTACAAAATTGTTCTATCCCAGTAGTCAATGCACTTTAGAATACGTCAAACAAATACAGTTCTCATTCAAAGCACTGCAGCACCCCAGCTTCATCCCTTTCTCTCCCTCCATTTTCATTGCCATTTCTATCTCATCTTTCTTACTGGCCAGGATTCTTACAAACAGTAAGAACAGAACTCCAAGTGCAGCTGAATTGAAACTAGGAATATATGTTTGCTGACTTAGCTGGCATTTACAGTTCATGAATGTACACTTTATTCTACCCTTTGCTTATTCACTAGAATAGGATTTTTGTTAGTGTTAGTGTTATTATAATATAATTCAATTGGCTTTTTCATTCCTGCTTCTTTTTTTTTGTTTTAAGAAATGCATCCTCTCATCACAATCATAAATCTACTAATATGTTTTGAAATATCACTTTTTCTTTCACATTAAGACTTTTCCACTGAGGTAAATTTTTCTGTCTAGTCTGAAGGAACAATATTCTTTTATTTTTCAGTCTTTATTTTTGAGATAATAACATAATTATATTTCTTCCTTCCTTTTCCTCCCTTCAGACCTCTCCCCACTTACCCCCACCTTGCCCGTTTTCAAATTTGTGGCCTCTTTTTTCATTAGTTGTTATTTCACAGATATATGTATATACATATATATTCTTACCTATAACCTGCTCAGTCTGCATAGTGGTACTTGTGTGTATAATCAATTGCTGTGCTCTTTCCCAGGGAAGACTATTTCTCTCATTCTCAGCTTTCTTTAGTTGCCCCAGTTTTTTGTGCATAGGATGGAGGCCTTGGGGACTTTCCTGCATACACTTTGGCATATCTATTGCTGTTGTCCTTGTTCAGCTAACAATTAGGCAGTCGTATTGTTGAGACTTTATGGTTCAGCTTCTGATATTCCTATGAGCCATAGTCTCACGGGGAATTCCATTCTTACAATTCTCACAATACTTAACAATTCTTCTGTCCCTTCCTCTACAATGTACCTGAATCTTAGGTAAAGGGGTTATCGAGTAGATGCATCCATTGAGACTGGGCTCCATGACTTTGCATTTTGATTGATTGTGGTTTTTTACAATGGTCTCTGTCTGTTGCAAAGAGAAGTTTCCTTGTTGAAGGGTGGGGGCTACACTTATCTGTGGGTATAAGGACACATGTTCATATATTTTTGTTACAGATCATGTTGGTATAGCTGTGGTTGTAAATTCTCCCCAATATCCATGATTTCACAAACAGAGTAGTTAGCTAGGTTTCCAGTATCAGTCATAGATTCCTTCTTGTTGAGGATGTCTTAAGTCCAATTAGAGAGCTTTTGGCTATTCCCAAGGTATGCGTGTCACTACTGAATCCTTAATTTTATTATGCCATGCTGGTTTTTGATGTGGTTCGTAGGAATCACAGCTGGGTGAGACTATTGGTTGCCTCTCTCCTTTGGAAGATTTTCTTCTGCTCAGGAAGGAAGCTTTCAGGTCTGATACATCTTAGGGGTCTCTGGTCCTTGTTTCTGAAGTACATGGTATCTTCAGCAATGGGACTTACCTTCTGCCTCTGAGACCAACAAAGGACAATCGTAATAGGCTGTATGTTTTGGAAGTCCCTTAGACAGAACTTGCCAACAACACAAAAAAGGCATTTTTATGTCTGGTATTGGGTTTTTTGTTAGGTGGTCTTTGGTTCTTGGGGGGAGTATTGTCAGCCCAGATGATAAAAGTTCATTGAAACTCTATATGTATACTTATACACAGAACTGTGTGCATTATAGGAGTTTTGGTATGTAAACAGTTAATTGTATTACTTCTTATGGCTTTTTCAAACATCCTTATTGTCATATTTATCCTCTTCCTTCCTTATTCTTGTATTTACCTCTGTCCCTCTTCCTAAAGAGCCCCTCTTATTTCCCTGATCAGATCACTGTTGTTTATCCTCCAAATCCCCAGTCCTAATAATGGTCCCGCTTTACTTTCCCGTTTCTGCTGTGTACTCACGTATGAAGATAGAGTTAGGAACTTCCAATGAGAAAGAACATGTGATGTCTTCTCTCTGGGTCTGGATTACTTTACTCAATATCATCCTTTCTAATTCCACTCATTTACCTCCAATGTTCTTGATTTCATTTTTCTTTGCAGCTAAGTAGTATTCCATAGTGTATATGTGCCACATTTTCTTTGTCCATTCATTGGTTGAAAGGTATTCAGGTTGTTTCCATTTCCTAGTTATTATGAATAGAGTCGCGATGAACAAGGGTGAGCAAGGACCTGTGGAGTAGGATATCAAGTGGAGCCCATTGGGCATATTCTAAGGAATGATAGCTGAGTCATATGGTGGATTTGCTTTTAGCTTTTTGAGAATTCTCCACAGTGATTTCCATAGTGCTTACACTGGTTTGCATTCCTAACAGAGAATATGGCTTCATATGTATGGCCGATCAGCTCTGAACTATTTGCTGAATAATCTGTCTTTTCTTCCTTTATTTTTGTGATGATTTTCTCAATTAAAATTTGATATAAGTGTGGTTCTTATCCCAGGTTGGTAGTTTTTTTTTTATTTATCTTTCTATATTTATTTGCATAAAACGCTACCCCAATTAACAGATAATTGTATGAGATTTATAGTAAATATTGGTCTTTTGAGCCTTTGTAGCATTATGATCTAGTCTTAGCCCTTGATGTTAAATGTGAATCTTAGAAAGAGTTCATCAAATTCTGGGAGAAAACATACTGAAGTTAATTTTTTATAATTAGTTTGAATGTAAAGGTTTATTTGGAGGATCATTGTACTTTTACAAATCTCAGTCTTCCCATCCTATGTGTGCGTGTATGTGTGTGTCCATATGTTATTTAAGACTTTTTTGCATCTTTTATATTTTCAAAGGGGTTTAGATATGCTTTTATTCAGTTTATCAGATTCAAGTTTCCTTTTGTATAAATTAGAAATAATTCTTCCATCACTAACTACCTTTCAGGGCTGGTTTTAGGCTAAATTGAAATGATAATTATGAAATAATTACATAAATGATAAGATTTTTGCTGGGAGGTTGAGTTATTTTTAACCTGAGGTAGGTTGCTTAATGAAATTTGGGGGTTCTTTGAGATTCTATTTAATTATTATTCTCCTTCTTTTTCCAGTATAAAAGTTAAGATCTTATAATTATTTAAAGTAATTGCTATTTTTCAACATTAGGAAAACTATTGTTATGTTTAATTATTTCTACAAGGCTTAGTCAACCATGGCTTTTCATTTATCTACTGCTGCCTTGAATTAATGAGAGATATAAAATAGCATTTCAACAATTATTTGTTATATACTATATTGGTAGCATTGAATCAGGTTTGAGATAATTATTTTTGTTTTAGGTCACAAACTGAAATTCAATAAAGAGCTTGAGAGGCCTGCTACTTGATTTAAAAAAAAAAATAAGTTTATGAGTGTTTTTCTTGCTTGTGTATATTTTTACCATGTGCATACAGTGCCCACAGAGGACAAATGTTTATTTTGTTCATTTTTTGTTTTGTTTTGGTATTTTTTGCCTGATTGATTTTATTTATTTATATTTAGTTTGTCTGATTTTGATTTTTTGTTTCATTGTTGTTTTTCTTGTTGTTATTTTAGAAAGAGCATAAAAATGCATGGGTCAGGATGTGGCGAGGATCTAGGAGAAGTTAAAGAGAGGAAACAATATGATCCAAATATACTGTATGAAAATGTTTTTAAAATTTCTGTTTTATGTGTTTGTGTGTGTGTGTGTGTGTGTGTGTGTGTGTGTGTGTGTGTGTGTGTGTGTGTTTTCCCGAATGTGTCATATAGCTGTAGTGCCCATAGAGGCCAGAAGAGGGCACTGGATCCCCTGGAACTAGAGGTATAGTCAGTTGTGGGCTGCTATAAGAGTGCTGGGAGTTGGCCGGGCGGTGGTGGCGCACGCCTTTAATCCCAGCACTCGGGAGGCAGAGCCAGGCGGATCTTTGTGAGTTCGAGGCCAGCCTGGGCTACCAAGTGAGTTCCAGGAAAGGCGCAAAGCTACACAGAGAAACCCTGTCTCCAAAAAAAACCAAAAAAAAAAAAAAAAAAAAAAAAGAGTGCTGGGAGTCAAACTTGGATCCCCTGAAAGAACAGCTAAAGCTTTTAACCACTGAGCCATCTCTCCAATCACCCCCCCCCCCATCTTTCCTTTGCTTTTGGTTTGATTTTGGCTCTTTGTTTCTTTTAGGGGGGTGGGTATGGCAGTATTGAGACAGGGTCTCATACTCTGGCTGTTATGGAAGTCACTATGTAGGTCAAGTTGGTCTTGAACTTACAGAGCTCTGCCTGCCCCTGCCTCCTGAGCACTGGGATTGAAGGCATATGTCACTGCACACAACCTGATCTTTTTTTTTTTAATTGGTCATTCTTTAGACTAATGAATACAAAAGTTTTTAATATAGCTTTTATTATTATTACTTTTATGAGAAAATTTTCTCGTAATGCTTTTTGTTGTTGTTATTAACAAATAAGATGAAATGTAATTATTTTTCCTTTTGGATTCTTTTAAGTTAATCATTTCAATCACTTTTCAAAGAGATGTAATATTTGTAGCTTGCCGAAACAATAGTAGAAATCACCTTTTCTTGCTGTTTTCATCAGTATATTATCTGAAAACTAAGTTAAGACTAGAAAATATTCACTTGAATAAATGTAAAAATATAAATTATAGTGATATAAGTATAAAATTTTAGTACAACACTAAAGGGATGACATCATATATATGGAACCAGCATATTAACTAAGAAATACTTTTGAAGGATAAGAAATTTCTTAGTCTAGAGAATAGATAATATTTTAATAGATTAAAATGAGGACTCGTTATTACTAAAGGAGATAATTACTAGCTACAAATATGAAGTTCTGCTTACTGCTTTTCATAAAGCTCCGTTTCATAAAAGCAAACAATTATGTTGTTATTGTGATGAATTAGTTGACAGTAGTCCTATATATGTGATGTGTTGGGTTAAGTATTTAATGGATACTTAGCTTATATGAATAAAAGATGTTTTTATTTTAAAAGCTAGAATGTTTCTTGCAGATTCGATTGGTATATTATGTTAAAACATGAGAATCACTTTTAAAGAGGAATTTAATAAATCAAACTGCATTCTAATATAAGCTTCTAGGTTGATGAAAGATGTGAAAACCCTATCATGAGAATCAAGTCAAGAATAAACACTGACGTCAGAAAGGTAGTGCAATTTTCAAATGAAGCAAAAACACTTAAGTGGCTGTTCTGTGGAACCAAATTAAGTCTAATACACTCAATAAGGATAGAAAAGAACCAACTCTTAATGGACAAGTTCCATTTCAAACAAGACTAATTATTAACACTCCAATTATTTAAACATGACAGTATCTCTACTGTGATTAGTAGAGGAACTTCCTGATCTGAGAAGACTGAATGAGATGATTCTATCTAACTTAGTATTTATAAAGTATCTGTAGCATGCTAATTGTTGAGGTTTATTTATTTGTATATATCACTAATCCTTAGTCGTATGTGGTTCTAGATTTTCATCTATACAGAAAATGTTCCTTGGGTCCTGTAGGATGGCTCAGTGGATAAAGGTGTTGGCCACTAAGCCTGACAACCTCTATCCAACTCCTGGAATGTGATGGAAGGAAAAACACCAATTGCAGCAAGTTCTTCTCTGACCTCTACATCATGCTGTGCCTCCGCCCCACACACATACACAAAAGTGCAAAAAAGTAGAAATAAAATGTTTCTGTAGTGATTTATGCACATAAACCTCATAATTTTTTAACTTTTATTAATGTTTGTGAGTCCTGCTTGTTTACATGCTCATTATGTTCATGTAGGTGCTCATTAAGTCCAGAAAATGGCATTGGATCCTCTTGAGTGACATTTGTGGGCCAATTTGAGCCAAATGAAATGGATTCTAGGAACTGAGCCTACATCCTCTGCAAGTACAGCAAGTTTTCTTAACTGCTGAGCCACTTATACAGCCCCCATATAAATATATTTTTAATTTTATAGGTTTGTCTACCAAGTAATGCATTTCATCACAGCATTTTATGCATACCAGATATACAAAATATAACAAAGTTGTAGTAATTATTGTATGTATAATATAGTTTTGGATGTATACCAACCTATACATCTATATGAAGTAGGACAAGTAACCAGAAAATACAGACATGAAAGACAAGACTCTTACATTTTTAAAAGAGTTCCATACCTGGATGCATTTGTATTTTGAACACTTTTATGTCTCAAGAATTAGCAGTATCGGTAGCACTTTTAGAATGTCATTTGCAGGGCTCCCCTCTAGATCTGTTGAACGAAAAACTTGGTGAGGTAAGGTGACATGAGTAATAAGTTTAACTTTAATCAAGTCTCCAGACCATAACACTGGAAATAAGAATGCAGACTCCATAATTTCACGTAGTCACATGATTTATTGAGTAACTTATGGGGGAACATCCCCAGAGAACTCTTAAGATAGTGTTGAAACTCTTGAGTAGAAAAATAATATTGAGATATATTTTTTCAATGTTTACATCTATCATTTCAGATAATAAAGCTGGGTGTAGCTGCCTGCCAGAAACAAGGCCTATTTATTTTGTCTCAGAGAATGAATCCTTTCTTCCTCTAACACAGTGTTGGTTCATGTTCAAAAAAGTAATTACAGATTAGTTAGTAAATATATACTGAGACAGTAGTGTACCAGATGCTATATGTCTGTATGTCTGCCACTGCTGTTAAATCAGCTAGGCCTGCTTTTCTTTTTCTTTCTTTTTTTAAACTTAGTGTATAATAGGGACTCCAATGAGGACAGAATCCGCATTGCAGTTACAAAATATTCTCTCACTGTTTTCTGAAGTATTTGTGTATTATTTTCTTTTTTCTGCTGTCTAGTAGAATGACAATCTGGACTGCACATTTTTACAAATTGCTTCTTGACCTATTGCACTCTTGTTTTATTCAAAGGGCTTGTCAAGCCATACAAGCTTATGGAAGTTTAGGGAGTTCAACATCACAGCCAATTCAATCTCATTTTCATATAAACTGAACAACGAATTATTTTATTGTAACAGTTTATCATTTGGGAACTAATAAATTAGAGAAAAGTAGTTTGGAGATGCCATAACAAAGATGGAAGAGTCCATTTGTGTAGGCATGGTTTCTACAGTTTGCTATATACCTCTCTGCTCTAGCACAGTTTATACAACACTTGAATAAAATGGTTTAGAATGAGATAGACCATGATCTTCTGGGCTTTCTGATTTTTCTTCTCAATCCTTAATTGCATAAGCTATTTAAAAAAAACATTGTGAATTCAGCAATCTCAAATTCTGGGATTATTTGTGTTTAGTATCAGGAAGAATGTGAAAAGCTGTCTGTGTCTGGCAAGGGAAGGTTTGTCATTGACTCTCTTGTTGTTGCTTGTCCTGGTCGTCTGTTATGGGCTTATTCTGATAATTTGTCTTGTCTTAACAATTGTGACAATAATTAGTTTATAGCTCCACTTATATGTACAGCTGTGGGCTCTAGTCGTTTTTTAATGTAGGAAATTGTCATACTCTACACTCTTGCTGTTTCCCCAGACATCTGCCTAAACAGGTATCAAATTATTCTGTTTCCAGGCAATCTGATTTGATTCTCCTCACACATGTTGGCACACTCAATCTAAAGGATTTGTGTGAATGTATTTTGTTGGCTATTAGAAAAAATCCTCTATTGTCTACTGTACAGTTTACTGTTGGTATGTCATTCAAATGTTGCTAGCTTTCAAGTCCATGCAGATCCCTACGGCTAGTAATATTGGGTTATACTTTACAGCTATAGCCATCACAAACAGTCTGCTCTAGAGGATCCTCTTGGGATAAATGCTAGCTTTCATCTGTACATCTGAATCTCACAGAGTGCTTGCTGAACATACAGCTGGCCTCAGATCCTAGACTGACTCACTCAGTTGGTCCATTGACTTTGAGATAATATGCATTTCTAACAATTAAAGTGATGCTAATGTTGTTGCTCTGAATAACACTAGATAAATCTGGTTGTTTGTGTGTTTGTTTGTTTGGTTGGTTGTTTTCATTCATGCTCTAGAGCTGCTTACTGAGATCAGATATTATGACTCAATCTTTTCTCTACCCTATGCTGCTTTTCACACTCTTATAATCCTGAGGGCACATTTCCAGTAAAATATATGAAAAAAAAATCACTATCTCAATCCCTGCTAATGGGTGGAACATGATGCTTGTATCTGATGATCTCTGAAATCAAGTGTCTTTACTTCAACTTATTCAACAAACTAGTATTGAATGATATTGAATGCCGTAGGTGGTTTATGAAAGATAATTACCAGTCTATTTCTTAAGCAACTAAAATCATTTAGTCAAGAGCAGGAAAATAAATGTGCAATTACAGCAGCATGATAATAGTCCTGAGATTTTCAGGCTAGGAAAGTTTTCATCTGAGCTTTGAAATGTAAGTTGAATTCCATGGGAGAAAAATTCTGAAATACAACTGTGTGGGCTTGAAATTTATTGAATACAAATTCTAAGGGCTACCAGTGAAGAAGTGAGGCAGGCAGAATTGTACAGATGGAGAGGTTGGGAAAATGCTCAGGTGAACTCATAGACATGAAACATCCCTTCAAAATTGTCTATAATTAAGGGGGGAAATCCATCATTCGATGAAGACTTCCCAGTGTGGGGAATAATATTGGGAGAAGTAAGTCTGGTTAGCTGAGAGATGTTCAAAAAAGATGCACACAATATATACGTAATAAATCACTTATAGTAGATGTTTGATTATAATCATCTCAGTAGTACATACTGGCTTCCAGCCAGACAACCACTGATCCTACTGTACCCAGCAGGAATTTTAACTGAATCTTCTCTTATGTATTACATGACTTCAGTATCACAAATGCTAAATGTTAGATACATTTTAAATTGCAATTTTCTCAAAATGTATACTGCAGCTAGACCTGAAAAAAGTGACAGCCCTTATTGAAATGACTCTGAGGAGCAATGCAGTAGGGAACCAATCTGTCACCAAGCAGCAATCTTCAGAATAAACATACATACGTGGGCCCAGAGTTCAGAGGCTAAAGGCAATTGAATGAGAAAGCTGTCACTATTCTTTGTTACATGAATTAAATATGTTGCAAATAGCAGAAGTCACAACCCAATGGTAAATAGTCTAGCTGCCCAGCAGAACATTTATTTTATGCTGTTCTTGGGGTCCACCTAAAGAGGAAAGTGAATTACTTGGATCGAACAAAATTCTGCTCACTATAATATGTAGTGATAAAACTCAAGAATGTAATTAAAGATAATTCATCTGAATGCACATGTTGCTATTCTATACTACACCTATTCCAAATATTGAAATTTTTCCATCAATGTAGTAATACCACATAGTTTGTAAAATGGAATTTATAATCTTAATGAATAAAAGGGAAGACTACTAGTAACTCTTCAGGAAGTTAATTGCATACCATTATGATGACAGAAAAACAAGTCGTTACACATCTACTACGGTGGTTTGAATAACAATGGCCCCCATAGGCCCATATATTTGAATGCTTACTCATCAAGGAATGGCACTGTTTGAGGAGGATTAGAAGGTTAGGAGGTGTGGCCTTGTTGGAGGAAGTGTGATACTTGGGGTGGACTTTGAAATTTTAAAAGCCTACATCAGGCCCAGTGTTGCTCTCTAGGCCTGCAGATCATATCTCTCAGCTACTGCTCCAACACCATGAGTGCTGCCATGCCTCTGCTTCCCACCATGAGAATAATGAACTAAACCTCTGAAACTGTTAGCAAGTCCCCTAAATATTTTTTTTTTCTCTTATAAGAGTTGCCTTGGTCATAGTGTCTCTTCATAGCAATAGGACAGTAATTAAGACAGCTACTCAGAGTAAATGTTACCAAAATCTACACTTTGTATATTCTATATAAAGTACCGGGTATCCAAATACAAACATGCATGCACATGTACATGCACATGCACAGACACACAGGAATGAAATAGGCCTACATCTGTCTTTATAGTAATTGAATTTCATCCTGATGGAATGGCTTTTGACAATATTATGAATCTGTATGAAAGAATAGCAGATTTAACCTCTGCAAACTCCCTACCCTCTGAAGTATGTGTTTTAAATTTACCCCATGGCAAAGCCAGTGGCATTCAAGGATTGGGAACATGGTTAGATAAATAAAAATGTGTCTCCACTTCTCAGATCTTTTGCCTGTCTACATTATTCAAATATTCTAATGAAAGGATAATACAAAACTGTAGTAACCAAATCATTATAGAACAATAAAACACTTTTATGTTCCTGTACTCTAGTTCAAGGTTTGGCAGACTACAACCTTGGGGCAAAATGCAGGCACTCACTTTTGTCAACATGATATTATTGTTTACACATTGTCAAGGCTATTGTTTATCTACAGAAGCATAGTTGAATAGTGCAACAGAGAGAATGTGAACCACGGTGCCTAACACACACTCTAGCTTTCATCTATTTTTCTAGTAAAACTTTCAAGTCCCCTTCTTCGGAGAGTTAGAGTCAGTAAAGATGAATGAGACTCCGCAACTTATCTGGTGAACAAACACTGAAATATTTAGTCAACATATGCATAATAATTTGACTTTCTGATTCCTTTGCATGCAATTTTGATGTTCATCAAACTCACATTCTTTTCTTTAATTTCTTCTTATACGGTTCAAGGTACTGACGAATGCAGTGTGTAAAGTTCTCATGGCTAAGGTATACTAGAGGCAGAACTTGTGGTATTAATTAGTAGAGGGAGGACTCTCAGATGGAAGAAAGCAGGATGGGGAGAGGAGAATAGCTAAGCAATGTGTTCTCAGCTGGAGGCATGCTTTAGTGTGATTCCCAGAGGGACCTCCGTAGCATGAATTGAACCATATAGTTGAGGTGTGAGGCTTTTTGGACTCATTTCCAACCCACATGGTATCACTTAGTTGTAGCTAGAGTTTTTCTGTCTTGCCCACAGTCAGGACAAATCTTTGTCACCCGCCAGTCCCACAGCGGCTCAGACCCAACCAAGTAAACACAGAGACTTATATTGCATACAAACTGTATGGCCGTGGCAGGCTTCTTGCTAACTGTTCTTATAGCTTAAATTAATCCATTTCCATAAATCTATACCTTGCCACGTGGCTGGTGGCTTACCGGCATCTTCACATGCTGCTGGTCATGGCCGAGGCTGCAGTGTCTCTCCCTGTCAGCCTTCCACTTCCCAGAACTCTCCTCTCTCCTTGTCCCACCTACTTCCTGCCTGGCCACTGGCCAACCAGTGTTTTATTTATTGACCAATCAGAGCAATTTGACATACAGACCGTCCCACAGCACTTAGTCATTTAGAACTCGGTACCCTTAAATAGAGGAAAACCAGGAGCCATTAGCAGCAATGTCTGGGGCACATGTACAACCACAAAGATCAGTAAATGTCCAACACCCAGCTCATGAGTTAGAAATCCAAAATGAATAAAAGTTAGAGGAACTTTGTATACAATAGCCTTTAAGAAGTAACCTAAGCTATGTTTTCAAAGTAGTACATTTTTGTTTGTAATAAATACATCTGTTGAGTTTAAAAAATCTTTAGCATTCTGTGGTGTATGACAAATGAAAATATATGTCAGGAAAAAAGTTTCTTTTCTAGTAAGTAATCTTTGATTCTTGATCAGTGTCATTGATGAGCTACTTAGTTAGTGAGACCATCTGGGTATGGTTATCACTGTGAGTAGGACAGGTGTCTTAGGAACAAAGCATATAAATGTTTTTGGCCTACTTTAATGGAACTGCTGCCAGATAACACAGACACATGAATCTCCATTTTGGCAAAGTATGCTCAAGGAATATAAAACATGGTTACATACTCCATACTTAGAATTTACTTTCTAAAGAATCATTGCTACTGCTGTTTGTGTAATCCTCCCAAACAGCAAGTTAGGACATCCAATACTCAATTTTCTTTGCAAAGTCACACAGTGAGCCTATGGTATGGTTGAATGTTGCTGAAGTTTACCATTGTACACATAATGTTTGAATCATATCTGTGTCTTTTGTTCCTGGGTATTTGAGGGGTATATAACTTTATGGTTCCAGCATTTATTTTAAAGTTTTTCATCAGACTGGAAGGAATGAAGATCTTGCTGGTTTCATTGTGGCTATATATCAGGACATTTCCACATCTGTAAACATTTTCTTAAAATAATACATTCTTCTTCCTATTCTCATGTGGTCTTCATTTACCATGGTCTCCTATTCCCTGTTCTCCCTCTCTGTTCTTGATCCCGCTGGGATCTCTCACGCCCCCAAGCTCTCTTTCCCTTGCCCCTCACCCTTAGGAAGAAGCAAAGTGCTAGAGAGGCCCACAGAAATCCACAAAGATACCCCCACAATAGACTGTTGGTAATAGTCAAGAGACAGCCCGAACTGACCTACTCTGGTGATGGGATAGCCAAACACCCTAACTGTCATACTAGAAACCCCATCCAATGACTGAGGGAACTGGATGCAGAGATCCACAGCTAGGCCCCAGGTGGAGCTCCGGGAATCTAATTAGCGAGAAAGAGGAGGGTTTATATGAGCAAGAATTGTTGAAACCAAGGTTGGATAAAGCACAGGGACAAATAGCCAAACGAATGGAAACACATGAACTATGAACCAATGGCTGAGGGGCCCCCAACTGGGTCAGGCCCTCTGAATGGGTGAGACAGTCGATTGGCTTGATCTGTTTGGAGGCATCCAGGCAGTGGGACCTGGTCCTGTGCTCATTGCATGAGTTGGCTGTTTGAAACTTAGGGCTTTTGCAGGGTCGCTAGGCTCGGCCTGGGAGGAGGGGACTGGACCTGCCTGGACTGAGTCTACCAGGTTGATCTCAGTCCTCAGGGGAGGCTTTGCCCTGGAGGAGCTGGGAATGGGGGGTGGGCTGGGGGGAAGGGGAGGGGGCCGGGAGGGTGGAGAACAAGGGAATCCGTGGCTGATATGTAGAACTGAATTGTATTGTAAAATAAAATAAAATAATAAATAAATAAATAAATAAATAAATAAATAAATAAATAAATAAATAAATAAATAAATAAAATAATACGTTCTTAAAAAATGAGTTACAGTAGTGACCCTTTATTCATATATTTTTCTGTCAGTGTTAGTTTGCATTTTATTGCTGTAATAAAACACTGACCAAAATCAACTTGGAAGAGGAAAGACATTTTTGGTTTGGTTTGGGTTTGGGTTTGGTTTGGGTTTTGGTTGGTTTTAGCTCACATTTCCCAATCGCAGTCCATCATTGATGGGAACCAAGGCAGGAACGCAAGCAGAGAAGGAGCCTAGAGAACAGAATTTAAGCAGAGGCCACAGAAAAGTGTTGTTTATAAGCTTTCTCCTCCTAGCTTGATGTTTGTTTTTTCAATAACTCAAAACTACCTGCCTAGGGGTGGCACCACCTGTAGCAGGCTGGGCTTTCCCATATCAATCACTAATGAAGAAAATACTCCAGAAGTTTGCTTACAGGCCAACCTGATCTCAATTGAGGATCTGTAGTCCCAGATGACTCTCTGGCTTGTGTCAAGTTGACAAAAACCAAAGCAGCATACACGGGCTAGTTTTAGTTAGTTGTGGTGAACTGTAATCCATAAAGACTATATGGAAAATTTCTCATATCAATAATTTGTATTTTTTGAGTTGTTTGTCATTCTGGACAGTGGGGTGAAATTGTGTCTCTGTGCTTCCAAAGAGGTGTGTGGTTCTTTGTTCAGTAAATCTACATTAGATCACTATATACATCCATGCATTAAACAGTCACTCAGTAGCTATCTGCATTATTATTACACTATCACAGTGCATGTGTTCAAGTAAGTCTTGTTTCACATAGTAACAGTCCTATATAACAGAGGAAAAGCTGATGTCAACAACATGTAAATGAGAAAATAAAGCAGGAAAGTGCTTCCTTAAAGTGAAATTTCTGATAATAAAAGAAAAAATATATGTGAGGTCAAAAAAGTCTCTCATAAGTTATTTTTGCTGATCACTTACTATGACTAATTTATAGATTAAACTTGAACAAAGGCATCGACACAAAGGAAAAACCATGCTATCCAGGGCATTTGATACTCCTTGAAGGTTTAGATACCTACTTGGCTTGTAATGTATCCTCATTATTAAGAGAATACTTTCCTTTGCAAAAGCTTCACACCTAGGTTCTTTTTGGAATGAATGGTTTTGGTACTCATCTTTGGGAGATGAAACAAAGGAAAAATGCAAAGCAATATGATTAATGTCAAGATTGACTACCAGCTTTTTAGAAAACTAAACTGAATCTAAATGAGATTATATTTTTTCAGATAATTTATCAACACATGGGAAGTGAAGGAAAATGAAGGAAATGAATTTTATTGTCCTTATTTTAATATTTCATATTTTCTGAATTAAGAAATATCATGTGTATATGTTATAAATTAATATGAAAATAGTAGTGTGCTTAGATGACATCTTCTCTGGAGTTGAGATAGGGGTTACAAATCAAATACAGGACCACATACTTCCAGATCCTCTTTATTGTATCTTTGCTCAAATTCTTTCCCTGTCAGATGCCTGAGGGTTGCTGACCACTCACCTTGGAAATCTCTATCCCTACATATGCCACATAAATCAACAGAAATTAAGTTTAAGTTGCTGGGGAAATATCTTAGTCCACAAAGTACTTTCTGCACAAGAATTAGGACATGGATTTGGATCACCACTATCATCTACATAGGAAAATCACTCACAAATGTGACATCTATATCACAGTCCCTTCCCTAAGGCTCAGGGATCACTTCAGAAAAGGAGGCAGAAATATTGTTAGAGCTAGAGGTAGTGGACATCTATAGCTAAGCAGATTTTCCAGACATGAGAGTGCCCTTGTACACATGAACTCACAATAGCTGTGACTGCATATATAAGACCTTCACAAAATCAAGCAAACTAAAATTCCAGCATGGGTGGGGGAAGGTCTCATGAAACCCCATGCTAGCTGATGTGCAATGGGAAATTAATTACTGCTGCGGGATGCGAAAGTCAGTTTTCTTCAGGTGTGTAGGGCCCCAATAATGGAGAAATGGAGACAGAAGGATCCCCAGATTTGAGTGGTCAGCCAACCAGTCTAGCTTAATCACTGAGCTTTAGGTTCAGCGAGAAATCCTGTCTCAAGGAGGGAAGAAATGGTAAGTAGACATGATCAATATACATTGTACAAATGTATGAAACTTTCAAAGTATGAAAATATTTTTAAAAGAAAAGAGAGAAACAAAACTACTATAACAACAACTAAAAAAGCAATGGAGAGAGAAATTCAGGAAGATATCCATTGTTGACCTCTGGCTTGCACATACACACGAGAGAGAGAGAGAGAGAGAGAGAGAGAGAGAGAGAGAGAGAGAGAGAGAGAGACAGAGAGACAGAGAGACAGAGACAGAGAGAGACAGAGAGAGAGAGAGATCCAAGGAAGGTATTCTTGCCCTGTAATTAGACACTCCAGGCTAATTTCGAGAAAAGAGATCAAGAGAGATAAACTTCACCTGATGGCCAGAATTATTACAAAGCAACATACTGGCAAGGGTAAATCTGAAATCAGTCCACACTTGGGGGATGAACTGAATGTCACTCAGCCTCAGGTAGAACATCTGTCCGACCTCATCTTTCTGCTTCACATGTTTGTCTACCTATCTGAAAGGTAAAAGTGTAGGGTAGTAGGCTGCAAGACAATCCTGGTGATAGTTAATTATTTAGACTCAAGAGATAGACCTGGCTCATATCTTGACACTGCCAAATATTAAGAGCTCACCAAAAAATAAATTACAGTAGCTCTTTAGGCCTCTACTTCCTATCTAAATAAAACTAAATATGTAAATTGCATCTCTAACTTCAAAAATCCCCAATCCTCTACAATATAAAATGTTTAGGGTGCTGAAATGATGCCACACTAAAAAATTCCATGTTATGCAAATGAAGAAAATTACTAAAATAATTACTAAATCTTGCACATGCTCTATGCATATGGTATGCTTCCTGTCTGGACTTGCTTTCCACTCTCACAATATCTCATTATCTGTGAACAAATATTCCAAAATCTGAAATATAGGAACTGAACTGTAAAAACTTCCTGAGCCCAAATATTTTATATGTAAGATACTTAATTAGGTTTCATATAATCTATTATTGTTTAGTAAGTAAAATTGCATGTTCAAAAGTCTTCCCTAGTACTTTACACATATTAGGTATGTGAAAATATTTAATATTAGTATCTTTACTAATTTCCTAATTCACTTAAACTATTAAATAATTTTTAATAAAATGAGAGTAGTATTTCTATATGTGGTTATTCTCAAGAACTGTTCTCTGAAAATTAAGAAAAGAATTTTAATGGAAATCTTTTATTTAGAGTGAACAATCAATTTCAGTTGTAAAGATTCTGCTTGTGGTAGATGCATTTCATTCATATGATTTCATCAAAGCAGGAAAGAATGTTGCAAATTAAGATGATACTCAAATATGTGGAATAAAACAGATGCTTTCCAATCCCTCAGACTCCAATGACAAAATCGACGGCCTTGGCCATTATGCCCTTTGTTTCCTCAAATAATACCCTTGTTTTCTATACTTTGGTGAGCTTGCCAGCTGGAGGAACACATGATTAGATGTGAAACTAGATCACTTCTCAACACTACTCTCTTTCATTTGGATTGGCATTAATTGCAACTACTCCATGTCTCTAATATGCCATTATATTTTTTATGATGGAGTGGTACATCCCTAATCCCTTCTGTTAGACCAACTAGTTTTCTTATTTCAGGCATACAAAATATTCCTTGGTAGCATCCAAATAAATTTTTTTCCAATACATGGGTGTGTATCTGTGTATGCGTGTGTCTCTGTGTGTGTGTACAATCATGGATATGTTATCAATCTGTACTCATGTCTATATATATGCATACATACATACACACATACATACATACATATATACATACTAGATGATCTCACTATGTTTATATGATGAATTTTATTCTGTTATACCTAAGGTGAATTGAGAAACGCTCAAACCATGATTATGTCCCTTTCTTCCATTCCTCTATTGTTCCTTCCCTCCCTACTCCCCCCTCTCTCTTTCTTAACTTTCTAGCACCTTCCCCAGCTAACTGAATTAAATATAAACAATCAATATATACTGGCTTCATGACTGAGACAAACTTCAAGTTCTCACTGATAGTAGATTTGAAACAGTAAACACCTAAACAGTATTGGTGTGAATGCAAAAAATACTGGAGCAATGAGGACAAATGGAAAGAAAGATTTCGGAGGAATATTTTAGGTTAATAATATATTTGGGATGACTTCCCTGTAT
This sequence comes from Peromyscus maniculatus bairdii, assembly GCF_049852395.1. Lineage (NCBI taxonomy): Eukaryota > Metazoa > Chordata > Mammalia > Rodentia > Cricetidae > Peromyscus > Peromyscus maniculatus. The sequence goes on from NC_134875.1 coordinate 97,366,043, forward strand.
ACCTTTTGACTCAGCTTCCAATTTACAATGTGAAACTGATATTTGCACATAATCAGTACCTCTACTCTGTAGAATTCTGTTAGCATTCTGTTTATGACTCTAGAATAAAAGTCAGACACCACTGTGAGGCTATCCCAGTCTCTTTGCTTTTTTCTGTCATTTTACATAATACTGAACCCATACAAGGTAGTTTACAAAATGCAAGAATGATAACACAATCCGGCTCTTAAATTTTCATATGAATACACTTGAACTATTTTATTTTATTTATGTTTGAAAATTAGAAAAAATAACCTTATCACCAAGGGAATGTGTGGAAAATAACAGAATTCAGGGGTGGATTGATATTTGAGGTTAAACTAAACAATACCTTTATTGCAGTGAGCACTTCTTGTGTCTATCAAAGGTGACACACAGTCATTGACAGTGAGTCCACTCTATTTGGCATTGGGTTTGTAGTGTTTTGCAGTGCCATGTTATTCAGAGCTAAATAACTGCTGTCACTGCTCTATAATTTCACCATGAGCTATCTGGTTACTTTCAGACAAAAGAAAGTGTCTCATAATAATGGGGTATTTTACGATTCTGCTCTTTCTTCCAGAAAAAAGTAAGGATCTATGTAAGGATTTATCTCCATTCACATTGAGAAAGAGAATAAGCTTTAAAAAGTTTTACTCCCCTGTCCCTTTAGCAATTCTTACGTAGCTTTCCTTAGGAGGCAAATGTTACCCTCAGCACATTCTGTGTATGAAATGGTACCAAATGGTCATAAGTAATTGTGAAGTATTTGAAAAGGGTGCTTTCTTCCTTCTATGTCTCATGGAAATGTGGAAGGAAAGACCCTCTGGGTAAATTAGCACTTTGAGGACTTAGCAAAAGTGAATTAAAAGTGATAAAGTCCCCTAACACTTTCAACTGATGATCTTGCAAGTCCTTTGGCTGATTACCTAGGATACTACTCTGCTCTGGGATTCCACCGAGTCATTAAAATGTAAGACAGATTCTCTGGAAGAGAAAAACAAATGAATCTTGACTTACATACAGTATGGCTCGCTAACCAGCATTGTCTCCGGCTGACCATACCTTTCTAGGGGTGCTTAATTTCTCTTGCTCTCTCATTTGACAAAGAGCTGACAGAATGTCAGCTGCAAAACCTCAAAATATATTGCACTTTACAAGAAAGTAGCAAGCATGTTCCCTAAAACTAAATACATAAATATCATTTGAGATATATATATTGTTGTTATAATCTAGCATTTACTTTTTATAGTGGTGTAGAAAAAATATGAGAGGAAACATGTGATGACTATATTTAGAAAAAATACAAATCTACCAATCTCCACTCTTCTTAATGCACAATCCCAAAATAAAAATAACCCTAACGCACACACACACACACACACACACACACACACACACACACACACACACACAGACTGCTTAGTGATGGCAGATTCAAAGCAATTTGTGGCTGAAATTTACCTGACCTACTGTGAGATATCTATACTTCTTTACCTTCATTACCTATCTTGATGTGATTGTTCATGTGATTCACTACATGAAAAAGTCAACATATTTAATTACAAAGCTTCTTAGTCTCTATTGAATATGCTGCAGAATCTATCTCTTATTAATTAAAAATCTTACATTCAGAATCTTATAATAGTTAACTCTAAACATTGGAATATATAGTCTCTAATACATATTTTGAGTTGAGGTATGGTGCTAGCTGTCTTACAAACTTTATTTCATTAAGCCCCATAACCTCTTTTGAAAATGAACATTGCTATGACCCTTAGTTTACATATGAGGAAAATAAGGATTTGGAGATATAAAATAAATGGTGGCTTGTGGTCCCTCTTCTAGTTACGCATTGTTGCATAATAAACATCCCTGGAGGACAATGATAAAACAGTGTTTTATAGTAAATGCATGCAATTCAGTAACTTGACTTAGCTCAGCTGAATGGTTCCCACAGATTGTTTTTGTCAAACAAGAGCTGGGGTTTTAATCATTTTTGGGTTGACTTTTTAGCTCAAATATCTATGCTTCAGTAAAGCACCTCAAAGTTGGCATCTGTCTCTCCACATGGCCTCTATGTGTTGCTATTAGTGTTTAGTATGGAAGCTTCAGCATGGTCATACTTCTTTTGGCACTTGGCATGCCCTACTAGAGCATATGTTCCCAGAAACTGAAGTGAAACCCTCCAATCTACTAAAAACTGGCCTTAAATTAGCGCAGTGCCACTTCCATTTATTTATCTCCCTGGATTGAGAAAGAAAGATTACATAGAAAAGACATAGTCTAACGTTCTATGTGGAAATGGAGGCTACTCACCCTGTAAGTTGTATTAGTTGGTTTTTAATATTATAACAAAATATCTGAGGAAATAAATTTTGGCTCATGTTTTTTGGGTTATTTTGGGTTGTTTTAGTTCATGGTTTTACATCTCCACAGTTTTGTGCCCTGGAGTGACAGAGAATAATGGAGGAAGTACATATCAGAGTCAACTATTCAACACACCATTCAAGAAGCAAAAGGAAGAAATGAAAAGAAAACAAAACCAGTGCCCCACATTCCCCTTCAAGGGCGCAAACTCTCACTATTCTGAGGATATCCTAAAACATATCTTCTGCCAACAGTTCCAGTAAATACCGATAATTCTACCCAGGGGAACAGCACTTAAACACAGACCTTTGGGCAACAATTAGTATCCAAACCACATTCATAAGTGATATCTAAAATTGATTTTAGATGTACTTAATGCAATGTTCGTTCACAATGGCGGAAAGTCATCTCTCACTTATTAGTTTCTCTGTGTTGTACCTTATCTTATAATGTTTTGTTGCTTTACATTCCATTTTTGCCCATTCTTTTTCCTGCAATCTCCTATCCTGACCAGACTATCCTCTGCAAAGAAAATTATGAGGCAAGAGATAGCTCAATCAGTAAACTGCTTGCCAATGTAGCCTGAAGTCCTGAGTTCAAGCACTGGGTCTGTAAAAATGTGGAATGGGATGGCCTGCACTTGTCATACCAGAGCTAGGGAGTCAGAGTCAACTCTATGATGCTCTTTGGCTAGTCAGCCTAGCCTACTCAGTAAGTTCTAGGCCAGGGAAAAAGAATCTGTCTCAAAAAAAAAGGTCGGTGGTACTGGAGGGATGACACTTGAGGTTGTCCTCTAGCACACCTGTGCACACACACATATTGTGGAGGTATCAAGATGGTCATGTATGGCTAATTTTAGAGAATGGGTAGGGACAGTAGTTTTCCTCTCTTATTCTAATGTTAGTGATTTTATGTCACCATTTTAAATTCACATTTACACACTATTTAAAACTACATCTACTCATTTATTTTGTGGAGATGGCAGTGTGCATGTTGCGTCACATACTTGGAGGTTAGAGTACAGATTTGGGGAGCTGGTTCTCTCCTTCCACCTTGTAAATTCTGGGGATCAAACTCAGATTGCTGAGCCACTCTGCAGGCCCTTAATCCACACGTGCTAATTAGGAAATAACAAACAAAAGAGTACCATAGGGAAGTATGAAATCCAGGAAAGGTGGCTAAGGGAAGGAGGCACAAAGAATACCTTTATCCCTGCCCTGTCTCCCTCTACTTAAAAACTATGATATAAATCTGTTCATTCTGTAAATATTTGCTCCAGCTACTGACACAATGGCAGATACGTATTACTGCCCATTTCTGTAACATGAATGCATGCAAACAGCTCCATGAGCTGGGGGCCCTCGATAGCTCACTAATTAACTGTCTCAAGGTCTGTCTATCCACCAGAAAATGAAAAGTGAAAAACAGCTGGGTCTTGCTTGTTACATGACAAGGTTTTTAGCTTTGAGACCTGAGTTGATTTTGCCTTTGTTTGTTAAGCGCTGAGCCCCTAGTGAACCTTGAGACAAATAGGGAGGGCCTTGAGAATTGAGGGTCTGTCCTGATTTGTGGAGGGATAATCACACAGTGCTGCTCAGGAAAAGAGTTGATTCAGTTGATGTTTCTTTAGGGAGAATCAAAGTTTCTCTGGGATTTAGCTAACTGACAGTCATGATTTTGAACTCTATCCTCATTTGGTTAAGCCTATCACATGTGTCAAAATGACATGTTTTTTTTTTCTTCTTCTTCAGGGAGCTGTGGAAGGGAAGCTCATAGCTCACAGCTGTGCTGATAAAATCCAGCTGAACAGTAGCACAGTCCTTGTCTGCATTCCTCAGAGATGCAGACTACTTATCTTCTATCTCCTGTCTCTGTCAACCTTCCTTCTGGATGCTGACCTTTACAAGCATCCATCCTTGCCCTGTATTGTCCTATTCACCAAATACCAAGAAAGGGATTGTTTAAAACAGCAAAAAGGAAGGAAGAGAGAGAGAGAGAGGGAGGGAGGAAAGGAGAAAGGGAGGGAGGGAGGGGGGAAGAAAACTCCTTAGAATTTTCTCACTTCTCCCAGGTTCTAATGTCAAAACTGTGTATGACTCCTTCCTACAGAAACAAAGATCACTACCTACAACATTCCTGAATTTTAATTCATTAGTTGCACCAAGTATAGCATGTCTATTCTGTCTTTTTTATTAGGGCTCAGCTCTCTTGTTTTCAGCTAAACTTGCCAAAAACATTGTAAAGAATAATCATGCCCCACGGTGAAGAAATAGGCAAGAATTGGTTGCCTTACCCATAACAGAATTTCTATGCCTCGATGTAGAAGGGCCATTGAGATTACCTCATCCAACAGCCTAATTTTATCAACGAGAAAATTGGAAGCCAAATGATAAAGTCGCCTTCCTAGAGACCTTCGGTGACACATTGAGGCTATAATCCAAGTCACATTCCTTAGTCCAACAACCTTTCTGTAATGCTGTATTAAGATCAGAATTAGAACCTTTGTCTGTTACAATGTCCTGAATGTTTTACTTTGTCCCACACTTACACCCTTCTATGTCTTATCATGTTGTCTTTTCACAGCCATTTTTAATTTTCTATTATTAGTAAAAAGGTAAGTATATTGGCCAAGAGAGCTTTCCTTATCTCATTTCAATTGCTACCAGTATGTGCATTCTTGCTCTTTGTTCTGATTGGGTGGTTAATCCCATGTTGCTAGTGTAACTTGCATATGTTTTAATGACAGATGAAAAGGAAAGGTCTGGAAGTCATCATACAGCATCACTATGTCTGTTGGGAATTTACACTCTCAGAACAGACTGTAATTATATAAACAGTAGATAATATCCAAACTCTATGGGAGCTTATAAGTAGAACTATCCAATTGGAAGGACCTCTACCTACTGTGTTTGGCCCTATATATATTTTCTAGAATTCCACAATTGAGTCATGTATCAAACACATCTGATAAGGTGAGACACACACCTCACCTCTTCAAGATCTGAAAAGTCAGTGACTATGAGTCCAGCTCAGATGTGTCCCTGGTAGGCTTTGAGAGGAGGTCTCCCTAGAGACAGTACAAGGTAAAGGTTATACCCCTTGCTCTTTATGTTTAATCTAATAACCTTGCCGTTCTCCGTAAAAGAAGCTACTGTTTTGGTTTGCATGGGAGAGGTGGGATCTGGGGCCAAGAAGTCACTCAGGTGTTTTGACTAGGATTCCACTCCATGGTTAGGAACTGGAGAAGTACAAATGCTCTGTTGCATACCTGAGAAATACTTAAGATAAACATCAAGGTTCTATTTTTATGAAATTGCAACCTATTTGGAGAGAAAGATCTAAGGAAAGATCTTAGAAAAGTCTAGGAAAGAACTTCCTCAACAAATAAAACCTGAAACCATTGAAGTGCAACCTAAATTATTTTTGCCTAGGAAAGCAACCTATCCTTAGTCATCTAAAGATCCTTTAAGTTCTTCAGCCTATGAATAAAATACAAAAACAGACACATAGACCGTTGATTCTTGAAGCCAGGCAATTTTGTTTCCTTGTAGTCTTCCACATATTCCAGACTATCAGGTATTTATTATCTTATACATTTATAAATAAAGGACAATAAATGGATTAAATAGACCTAAATAACAAATGTGCTCACTGTGTGATATTTTATGTTAGAAAGACATTTGTTTTCCTTGGAAGTAATTAATAAGAGGATTTAATTTGTTGTTGCTGCACTTTAACCACCCAAAAACTTGTAACCATTGATCGTCACATTAAAATAAGAAGTGGCAAAATAATTTATCTGGTGATAATTTTACTCTGTTTTAATCATTATCTCATAATTTACTAGTAGTATAATGAACAAGCCTCATTTGTAGTTCTAGACTCTTAAAAATGCCACCACAGTTTGATTCTTAAACATCAATCAACAGCACTTCCCTTCGTTCCAAATCACTATATTGTAACTCTGTCAAAATAATGGATGAGAATAATATGGACCTTCAATAAACAGAATATATTCTTCCCTCAATATCCTATCCACTGCCTTTGGTCCTACCTAATAAATAATTATGCGTTCTGTAAAGTCCATTTGATTTGATTGTTTCTTCAAGATGTAGTCAGGTTGTTAGATCTTTCTGATGCATCTTTTATGTGAATCTACCATGCAGAATGACTCATCAGCTAACCTCAGGCCCCAAACAGTTAAATTTCTCCAGCATTATCTGTCTGTATTTATTTTATCAAGGCTCAGTATTGGTATCCAGCAATTTTCCCTTTTATAATGGTACCAGATCTTTCAAAGCCAAACTTGTAGCCCCTTTGCAGTCAAGAGAGAGAGTTTTCTTAACCACCTTCCTGACTGTGATTTTGCAAACAGAATTCTTTATTTACTTTGCCTTTATTATTTCATACTATGTATTTCATGTAATATTTTATGGAAGTCCTGTTTGTAGTAAAATGACCAGGCAAAGGCTGATGAGAAGTCAAAGGGAAGAAGAAAAGTGAATACAAACTCAAAAGATGTTTTCTATATATCTTATTCTGCCATCTGGAAGAATAAATCACTTTCCCTCTGAGGCCTCCTAGTACTTTGAAGAAGTTCTTATTACAAGCAGGCACAGCATCCATATCACTGTGTATCTAATTCTCTTCTTGAACATTTTCGACATTCTTCCTGACTGCAAAGTCTTTGAAAGACAGGGACTGCCTTCTTTTCTTGGTATCCGCAGTTTTTGGCATAGTTCTTGGCGCCAGAAACTGTTCAATATATGTTTATTGCATGTATAGCAGATGAGAAATGCTCGAGAAATTTTAAGCAGTTATATGCATTAATTTATCTAATTGAAGTCATGGTTAAGACTTAGTCTCACTCCCTGATTCATATTTCTGACCTTCAGAACTTTATATGTGACTACTCTTAGTCATATTTTTATTATGCATGTCTCCAACTGACTTTCAGCAAATAACCTGCAGCTTTGTTTAAAACAAATCAGATCATATTAAATATAATTAAAAACTCTCCATGAAATACAATAAGATCCCATTGGGGCACCACAAAACACAATTATACCTTCATAGCATATGCTGTTTTAAAGCAAAGCCATTCCTGAATTCCAAAGCCTGACAATCCTTTCTCAAAGTTCATATCATCCTACTAAAAATACCATACACCAAATAAGAATTAAGAAACTATTGTATTATCTCTATACTGGATTATTTCTTTAAGAAGAATCATCAACAGTGATACATATGAGGGATTTATTTGAGTTTAATGGCAAATCAATTATATTGATATAAGAGTTCATTATAACTATTATTTTTTAAAAGGTGATGAAATTTGACAATATGTATTTGCTAAAAGCAGATCCAGGAGTAAAAGGCAAGTTTAAAATATAGGAAATCCTTCCTATACAAGATATAACAGGTTTGAGTATTACAGGACTTTTTCATTTAGATTTTCAAGGTCATTGCTCGGGTAATTGCCTACATTATCATTTGAAACATTTGAGTAGTAATAAAATAGTCTAGGAAATTATTATTGATTCTGAATTTTTCTTATTCAGAGAAAGACTGGGCGCAGAAAGAAAGAAGACACTGTTGTTAGTTTAAGACTAGAGTTGAGACTTACACATTTTTTTTAATTTGAAAGGAAAACAGACAGTTTCATTCAGGCAAACATGATTCATGACTATGTAAAAGAGAAAGCAAAAGTGGCTTAAAGTATATATAGCACATAAGTGTGTTGTGTATACATATCTTTATACACTTAAACACATGCAACTGTGGGTTACAGATGTCTCGTGTTAAATTATAATGTCACAGCAGTCACCAATCATGACTAACATTAATGCAGAGTATAATATCAAATGACCCACTGAGCTAATTCTAGCCTCAAACCTTGAAAGTATGCTGTCTTGCGGTCTTTCGGGATAAAAGAGGGGAGCAAAGAGTCAATATTTTCTCAATGATACTTTGTGGAATTCCCTTCTTTGTCTGGTCAATAATTCCAATTCTTTCCAAAGATGCATAGTTTCCTTGATGACGCATCTCATTAATGACTTAACCACATGAAAACAACTCCATTCAGCTCATCATCAGTCTTCTCTACACAATCGAGGCTTCAGCCAGAAAAGAGCAAGCTGAAACTGACTTTTATTTTGCTTTTTACTTGGTGTCAGCACCATCAAAAACCACAGGGTTGAACAGAGAGAATTATAATGTAAGAAGGAGACGCCTGAGGTTATATAAGATTCTCAGGAGAAAGCAACATATACTTAACCTTTCACAGGGATACTCCCAGGGGCCATACCCTCCATATCCATGTCCTCTTTTGATCCACATTCCTTATAGTTGAATCGTTCTTCTAAAGTGAATACTTTTTCTAAGGCAACTGTTTTTATTTTCTGTTCATGATGCAACAAAATACCACAGACCTTAAAAGAATTACATCAAAATATGTTAGAGTTCTAAAGTTCAGAAGTCAGAAAGAGAATGTATTGGGCTGTCATCTAATTGCTGATGAGTCTCTGTTATTTTCTCCAGGCTCTAGTGGTGAATTTACTTCTTTGCCTTTCCCAGCTTCTACAGGCTTTGGCCCCTTCCTTCCTCTTCAAAGCTATGGTGTCTAATTGAATCTGTCTTACACTGTCTATCTCTGTAGCTAAGAGAAACATGTTGTTATTTTCTTATAAGGACATCTATATTTATATTAAGATCATCTAGATAATATAAGATAGTTTATCTACTTTTTTGATAATTTCATGCATAAGTACTGTTTTACATTATCTCCCCTCCTCCCTCCATCTCCTCCTGTGTCTTACCTGCCCCCACTCCTTTTCAAATGTATGCCTCCTTATCTTTTTGCTATTATTGTTGTGTTGTGTGCCTGTGTGTACATGTGTGTGTGTGTGTGTCTGTATGCATGCTTGCACATATTAGTCCAAGGTGTGTACAGACATGTAGAAAGTGTTTTCCAGACATGACAGGGAAGTTGCACACATGACTTTATTTCTTAGGCTGTGACCTAAAAAATAAAGACCTAAGGGGAAAAGATGGCAGTTCATCAGAAATTGGATATAAGAAGCAACAACTCCAATGTAGGTCATAGGATATGCTACCCTAAATCATGACATTGGCCAAATTTGGCTTTGTCAGGAAACTATTTCTCACACTGACTTTTATATAGTATTTCTATCTTAAGGATGCTCTGTGATATATAAGATAAAGAAAATCAGCCATAAATATTTCAATGAAATCTTTACAATTCTGAACATCTGAATGGTTATAACAAAATCCATTTTGTCTGTGGTTCAGAGACATGACCATGTCAGAAATGTATTTATTTCAACATTAAATATGGAATAATCTAGTTTTATAATAAGTAGATTTAATTATCAACTTAGTTGTAGTTAGTGTAAAATGAGTTCATCTAATAGTCAGTGAGTCTTATCTCTGTACAGATTGATCTTATAGCTATCCTTGTATTGATTTTTAAATGTATATATAAAGCAATATGCATTTTAAAGAGAATGACTAGGAAACTTTCATTACAGAAGACTGATTATAACATGGGTTAGGAGATTTTTCACAGCATCCACTCTAACATAATACAGAAACAGCCTCCAGCATGTTATCTTTGAGATCACAGAATCTAAGAGATTTAAAATTCAAATCGAATCTTATCCACTTTCTGTTCACTCTCAGCCCACTTTCAGGCAAGCCCTTGGATGCCCTCATAATTTGTTTAAACATTTTCTTTCTTACAGATTTCCCTGGGACTAAATTCCGGATAACAGAGGAGGAAATAAATTATCTTTTCCCAGCTTCCATCCCAAACACATCTTCCCAGATGGGATCTTTATCTAGATTAAACACAGTCACTGACCCAGGACTAGTACCCTATCCACAGCAACAGCTTCTGTGGAGCTCAGGGGAGCATAGAAAGGTCCCATAATGACTCTCTTCAGCCCCCAGGCAAGCCTGAGAAGATTCTAAAGGATTCTAGCCTGTATGGCAGCAAAGGCCAGCCAGCCATTCTGTGACTCAGTTTCCATCTATTACTATCAACAATTCAGTTCTCACTTTTAGTACAGACTCATGGTAATTTAAGAAAACTGAGTTGGAGAATTGTTCTGTGATATGTCCCTGGGTGAAATAAACCCTTCCTCCTTTATAAGATGCTATGTGAGAAATTTCCATTGATATATCATTCAGAAAGAAGTTGTTTTAGGAATAATGTTTATATTACATCATAGAACATAGAATTTGGCGAGTCCTTGATTAATATTTATTGACAACTTGACTGGATTTAGAGTCACCATGGAAACGTACTTGTTAATAGGCATGTTTTCAGATAGGTTTCACTCAGCAAAGAAGACTCACTCTGAATATGGATGACATCATATCATGGGCTGAGGTCTTGGACTGAATAAACAGGAAAAATTAGTTGAGTGGCAACATTTATCTCTTTCTGATTCTTGGATGGATATAAAGTGTGACTAACTGCCTTACATATCTATGGTCGTGACTTCCTTGGCATGCTGGACTGTATCCCTTCTTATAACTTAAGGCAAAATAAACTAGTCCTTCTTTAAGTTGCCTCTTATCAGGTTTTTGGTCACAGTGATAAGAAAAGTAATTAATACACATTCTAACAGGAGTGATGATAAGTGACCTGAGCATTGATAGGGTTCTCCTATATTAGGACTTTTCATCTTCACAGATCAGAGAAAACCAATTAGGTAATGTTTCCCTATTTTGTAGTCCAGGGAAGAAAATTTGTGAAAGGTTAATTGGTGTTCTGAATAACACACAGTGAAGCACGCAGCTATTCCCATAGCAAGCTCTGTATTCTTTTTTAGTTCTTTTATATTATGCTGTATCTTACAAATGCATTATCAGATAGGCAATGTTACTCCATTGCTGAGATAGTGTTGTTGGATTTTTTTTTTTACTCTAGGCCCACAGTGGAATGACAAGCTGTAGTTGGTTGTTTTTGCTCTTTACTCTTTTGGTTCTTTTGGGGGGCCTGCTACCCAGCTCCCATATAAATCACACAATGAAGCTTATTCTTAATTATAATTGCTTGGCCTTAGCTTGGCTTATTTATAGTCAGCTTTTCTTAACTTTAAATTATCCCATCTACTTTTTACCTCTGGTCTTTTACCTTTCTCTTACTTCTGTATATCTTACTTTTATTCTTACTCCACTGCTGGCTGTGTGGCTGGGTGACTGGCCCCTAGCATCCTCCTCTCCTTGTTCTCTTGTTCCTTCTCCCTTCTTGCTCCTTCCAGATTTTTCCTTCTATTTATTCTCTTTGCCTGCCACCCCTGCCTATCCTTTCTCCTCCCTTGCTATTGGCCATTCAGCTCTTTATTAGACCATTAGGTGTTTTAGACAGGCACAACAACACAGCTTTACAGAGTTAAACAAATGCAACGAAAAGAATGCAAACATCTTTGCATCATTAAACAAATGTTCTACAGCACAAACAAATGTAACACATTTTAAAATAATATTCTATAACAGGATAGAGTTTTACTTTGTAGATAAGGCTTACCTAGAACTTACAATTTATTACATCCAGGATGGCCTCAAACTCATGGCAGTCCTCCACCTTCAAACTTCTCAAATGCTAGGATTACAAATATTAGTCCCAAATTACACATTTAGAATTATAAAATACATCTCAATTTTATTGTCATATACAGCTGAAGATGTTCAATAATTTTTGAAGATCATAACAAAACTGATCTTTATATTAATTGTTCATTTTTTCAATAAATACTTTCCTCTTTATGTATGTTAATATTTAAGATTGATTTTCAGTATTGTCAAAAGACTTCAATTTTCTTCCATCCAGCAGTTTCATGAAAATATTCATGCAACATGCCATGCTTCTTTTAAGTTGATCAGTTATGATTTGCAATAAAAATGCAGATTTTTAATTTGTATGTTTAATTACTAAAGTGACAAATAATTGTTTTTAAGACACAGCATTGTGGAATATTACTTTATATAAAGGTGTGTTACATTTGTTTATGCTGCATTTGTTTAATTATGTAAAGATATGTTGCTGTTTCACTTTGCCTGCCTAAGGCAACTGAATAAAAAGTTGAATGGCCAAAAGCTAGGTGGAGCAGGGATAGGCAGAGCTCATGGGCAGAGAGAATAAGTAGGAAGACTCTAAGCTGGGAAGAAGAGAGGGAGAAGGGAACAAGAGAGAAAGAGAGGGAGACACCCGGGGACAGCCAGCCTGGCAGTAGCCAGCCAGACACGGAGTAGGACATCTGAATGAAAGAAAGGTTCAAAAGCCCTGAGGCAAAATACAGATGAAGGAAAACAGGTTAATTTAAGTTATAAGAACTAGTAGGACAAGCATAAGATAAAGCTGAGCATTTATAACTACTAAGTCTCCGTGTCATGACTTGGGAGCTGGTTGGTGGCCCAAAAGAAAGCCTGTTACAGTACAGTCTCAGCTCTGTGGTCATGGCTACACAAAATAGCAATCTTCCTAGCTTCCTGTGACTTAAGTGCATGCTTTGTCTTACCTAATTCTGACCACTAATTCTCTAGCAAAATACTTTTAGTCAGTTTAAATCGCCATGGTTCTGTCCATACTCTGCCTCATCTAAATCTACACACTAAAGGTTCAAAGTGATGTTTTAGGTGTTTTCCCTCTTGGAGATCAGATATGATCCGGGGATTTAGCCTTTCACCTCTATAAAAGTTGCTATTACAGAGACCTTGTGATTCAAACAATTGTCTTGAATATTAGTTTTTTATCTCCAGTTTCCTAAAAGAAATCAGCATCTGGATGTCCCACTGCCACCCCCCAGTCCAACTTATCTACAACCACAATTGCTATCTTACTCTGAAAGTTAAACAGTCCTTCTACTTTTCATTCAATCATTGTCTTAGAACCACTCTTGAGATATTGTTGTCTTTTAGTCTTTTCTTTCCCTCTTTTCTTGTATCCTAGGTCTTATAAATTATGTTGAGCTTATACTGACTTTACTGTTTTCATTGGCACCATGGTACCTGTGCTGAGACTATACCTCATGGCCTTACTCCATTACATTCCCCAGGTCTTATCTTCCTTCTATCCACCTTCCTAACTAATCTAAGGTTTGTTCATCTCTCTCTTACACAGCATTTCACACGTGCCCCTTAACCCACTAAAAGCATGCATTTTTCTATTACAAAACTACAAATATCATCCCAAAGTTATTTAGTTCAGGTTCAAAACTATCTCTCCCCACATGCTTTGGTCCCCAAAATGATTAGTGACCCAAATTCTTCAGCATCCTGGTATTCTTATTTCCATTCTGCTTCTTCGATGACTTAGGACTTTTGCATTGGCATCTAGTATTTTATTGGTCATAATGAATTAAAAATAAGTTAATACTATATCTCAAGCAGAAATATACAGGAGTCTAAAGAGATAAGAAAGACATTCTGAAGTAGCCTTGTATTTGTATTCTTTTTGTTGTTCTATCAGATTTTACTTGAAAGAAGAATGTATAGATTTTATAGAAGTTTCAAAAATTGGCAATTTAAAAATTATCATTTTGGTCATTTATTTCTATCACTTTGATTTTTTTTTATTTTTTACTAAATTTATTTGTTTGTTTGATTGTTTTACATCCTGGCCACTATTTCCCCTCCCTTCTCTCCTCCCAGTCTGTCCTTTCACCCGCTCTGTTCCTACCCCCAACCCACTCCTCCTCTGTTTCTGTTTAGGAAAGGCCAGGTCTCCCAAAAATAACAACAAAACATGGCATATCAAGTTGCAGTAAGACTAAGCACCTCCCGGTGTATTAAGGCTGGACAAGGCAACCCAGTATGAAGAGTAGAGTTTCAAAGGCCTGTAAAAGAGTCAGAAATAGGCCCTGCTCTCACTGTTAGGAGTCCCACAAGAAGATCAAGCTACACAACTCTAACATATATACAGAGTGCCTATGTCAGTCTCATGTAGGCTCCCTGGTTGTCAGTTCATCTCTGTGAGCCCCTATAAGCCCAGATTAGTTGATTCTGTGGGTTTTCATGTGGTATGGTGTCCTTGACTCCTCTGGCTCTTACAATCCTTTCTCCTCCTCTTCCTCAGGATTCTCTGACCTTGGCCTAATGTTTGGCTGTGGGTCTACATCTGTTTCCATCAGTTGCGAGATGGCGCCCTTCTGATGACAACTGGGTTAGGCACCAATCTGGTCACAGGAGATGGCCAGATCAGGCTATGTATCTCCTACTACTAGGAATCTAAGCTTGGGTCTTCCCTGGAGATTCCAGGGAGATTCCCTTGTACCATCTCTTTACCTGACCCTGAAATGCTGCCTGCTTTTCCAGTAATCTCTTTCAGCATTCTCACCCTCTGCCCTTCACCCATTCCCTACCTGTCCTCAGTCCACTCACAAAATCTCTTCTATTTCCTCTGCCCATAGAGATCTGAGTGTCCCCCCTGAACCCTCCTGGTTACCTAGCCTCCCTGAGGCTGTGGATTGTAGCATTTATTTTATAGCTGATATACACTTATAAGTGAGTACATACCATGTTTGTCTTTCTGAGTCTGGGTTACCTCACTCAGGATAGTGTTTTCTAGTTCCATCCATTTGCCTTCAAATTTCCTGATGTCCTTGTTTTTAGCAGCTGGGTAGTACTCCACTGTATAAATGTACCACATTTTCTGTATCCATTCTTTGGTTGAGGGGCATCTAGGTTGTTTCCAGGTTCTGGCTATTATGAATCAAGCTGCTATGTACCTAGTTGAGCAAGTGTCCTTGTGGTATGATTGAGTTGATTATTCTTTTAAAGCCTATATATTTTTCTGAAATTGAAATTCCATGTCTTTCTATAAACAATTCTTATAACTACATCCATGTCAATAATCATTGTAAAGGTTTTAGTTTGAACATCAAAGATAAATACAGCTGGTGTTGCAAATCTAGTAGACATGCCATGTGAACACACACCTGACCACATTGCTATCATTTTAAACAATTGTTAGGATTATTTCAACAGGATTACTTTTTCTCCAGTAATAAAAATAAAACAGAGATCTGGAGTCCAGAATATGATGATTGCAAAGAAGGGGATCTTAGCTGAAGGGACTTGAAAACTGCACAGCACTGGGACTGTTCACAGACACAGACTCAAGAAGCAACAGGCTAGTAGAAGAAACAGGAGTATAGGTAAATGAGTACTGATTCATTTTCAAATTATTTAACTTTAGGTAAATGAACATATTTAGATTTTAGAATTGCTGGTCAAACTACTGTATAATTAGAGCAAAGTTCAGAATTGGTTTCTCTTTGGAGCTGGATAAAAACTAATCTACAGCCATGATTTCTACTAAATCCAGTCTGCTGTTACCAGTGTGATGTAGCTGAACAATGGACTGACTATTAGAAACCCCTTTAATATCAAAATGTATATCTTCTTAATAGTTAAGTTGTAAGCAACAATCTTCTAGAAAACAAAGGAGAGAAAAAAACTTCAAAATCATACAATGGAACAATAAATATACAGATTCATTCAGAGTTATAATAATTCTTTTGTAACAGATTGCCAGCATGCAGGCACATACCAATAATAGGAAAGAGCTGGTGTTTGAAGTCATTCTTATTCTTAAATAGCATTAAAAGTGAATACATCGTTACTCCAACATTCACATGAAAAAGGCTACATAGATAATAACCTTGAATCCAATTCCTTTTGAAGACTTTATAACATCATAGGGTAGATATTTCATGATGTGTTCTCAGCTGTAGAATTTTTCTTATGGTAAATATAGTGATCCCAGTAAACAACACAAACATTAAGTGGCAAGAATAAATGAATAAATAAATTAATCCCTTTGTGTCTTCAGCTGTTTCGCTCAGAGTAGTCTTATACTCTGAAAATAGCTGACATACAGAGAATCTCATATGTGACATTTGTGGATCAATGTAAGTTAGGAAATTGTCACTGTGACAAGTACCATGGAGAAAAAGATTATACTTCTTTCTATTCTCTAGATTTTGGGTAGCTTTGGCCCTCACTGGCGTTTCTATAGATCTGTGCACAAAAGCTGACTAATGGTAAGGAATATGTACCCCATTTGAAACAGTGTGTACCTCAGATTTGGGAGATGGCTCAGTTGATAAAGCACTGGATGCACAACGATAAGGACCTCAGTTTAGACACCAGAAGACACACACAAAAAAGGCTGGATGGAGTGCCTGTAACCTCAGGAATTGAGGGGATTGGCTAGTAGTGGTATATGTCTGTCTGCCTGCCTGCCTGTTTGTCTCTCTCTCTTTCTCTCTCTCTCTCTCTCTCTCTCTCTCTCTCTCTCTCTCTCTCTCTCTCTCTCTCTCTCTCTCTCTCTCTCTCTCTTTCCCTGTCTCTCTCTGTCTCTCTGTCTCTGTCTCTGTCTCTGTCTGTCTCTCTCTCTCTCTCTCTCTCTCTCTGTGTGTGTGTGTGTTTAAAATACTGTTTATTTATTTATTTTTTATTTCGAAAGTGGGTCTCACCCAAGATGGCATACAACTCACTATGTTCAGGATCTTCTTGCATCCCCTGCAGTCCGCCAGCCTCATCTTCCTGAGTGCTGAGATTACTGGCATGAACAACCAAGCCTGGTCAAATAACTGCTTTGAGCCTTATCAAAGTGGGCTTTGGTCACCATCAGGTTATATGAATTCTCAGGAAGTAAAATTTCCATGTTCCTTATTCTTTTTTGCCTATTGACACACTATTACTAATATAAACATTATTATTGGGCATCATAGTTCCTTGTCAGTTACTTCATATAACGGAACATAACAATCATATTAATACATGATTATTACAGGCAATTTTACTTTCTTGATGCAGTAGTTTCCTCTGTTTCTAATGTGAATTCATCAGGTTTAAAAAAATGGTAATATATTTGGGCGTTTGTAGAACTAAATAGCACCTTGTAAATTCCAGCTAGCATACTGTTAAAGTGTTCTAGCCTTAAAATCCTAATTACCTCCTTAGAAATTATAATAATAAATTTTAAGGAATTCTGATAACTGCAAAATGAATTTTTGAAATATTAATACATTAGCAAAACATATCTTCTAAAGAAATTTTATTGTAAGAAAGAACTTAGAAATTTGATAATAAGCATAATTCAATGAATAATTTTCTGTGGTGAGTCACCTTTTTTTCTATAAAAATAATTTTTTTCTTTATACATTCATGGAATGAATTTCTGCAAAAGAAGCCAAAATTTGTGAGGAAAAGAACTTAAAGGATTACCAAAATGTTCCTAATTTCTACAAGGTTTCATGCAATGTTTGGTAATATGTTGAACGACTAGTTTAGAAGGATTTTGTAACACAGATTGCTGGATTAATCGCATGCCTTATTAATCATGAAACATTTTGTTAAAAATAAGAAGTAACAGCAAACCATCAGGATAGTCTCAATTCACTGATGCAGCAAAGTGCTTCGAACATAATAGGCACTCACTAAACAATTGGTGAGATAGTCAAGATTAAATCATGATGGTAATCAGAATGGAAGCTACTAGAAAGTAAAGCACATGATGTTGGCCTTAATTACATGGTTGTTCTACAACTGAAAGTGATGAAAGGCCTGAAACAGCTCAGTGATCCAGCCATGTGAGTGTGGGGAGGAACACATGCTCTTTGCAGTTAATGCACTGTAGATAGTTTCTGAAGCAGAGACAGCCTAATTAAACCTGGAGCAGATGTTATAAATATGTTTCTAAATATATTACTGTAGTGAATACAAACATTGCATACCAAAACAGAGCTTCATATTACTTAACTATAAATTCCTAAAAGGTTTGTCAACAAAATTGAAAGTACTGTTATTCTATTGGCTTACACATAACATCCAAAGTAGTACTTATTTATGTATTTATTTGCCAAGAGTATAATACTGAACATACTGAACTTTTGATCAGGTATTTTCCTTGTTGAGTGTACCAGCTCATTAGAAAGAGTCTACAAAGTAACAATGGAGTCATTCTAAAATCCATATAAAAGTTGGATGTTGAGGTGGAGGGGGTGTTGGGGAGTGAGATAGTTTAGCAGTTAAAAGCACTTCCTTCCAAGCCTAATGATGGAAGTTCATTCCCAGAATCCAAGTGGTGAAAGGAGAGAACCGACTTCAGCAATTTTTCTCTGACCCCCCCCCCCCCCCCATATGCAGACCATGACACATACACATGTGTACGCACAAAATGTAATAAATAAATGTCCTGGCTAGAGTGATGGCTCAGTGCTGTTTATTGCTCTTTTAGAGGACCATAGTTGATTTCTTAGCACCTGAATTGGGTGGCTCATAACCACCTGTTACTCCAGCTCCAGTAATCTGATGCCTTCTTCTCGATTCAGAAGTCACCCATAAACATGTATACATACACACACACACACACACACACACACACACACATCTACATGTATGTGCACTCATGCACTCACATGCACCTGCACATATACACACAAACACACACACACGAACACATGAACAGAGAATAACTAAATAAATGTAATAAAATTTTAAAGGATTTTTGATGAACCATGGTTAATATTTTGAGAACTTGAACTAAATAGCATTAATTTCACAGATATGAGGAAAAGGACCACTGACCCAAATTATAACCAAATTAAAGCAAGCTTATTCATGTACACATTAGAGCCAAATCATTGGCTGTCTCCCCCTAAGGTGGGGTTCATGAGACCAGCCGTGAGCCAGTTTCTCAGGCTCCTTTTATAAAGCAATAGGATTTTGCTAGCAAGCATGTTTCAGAAGTTTATGGTGCAGATAAAATAATGTTTCTATAACATTTGTTACTGAACATTCTATAGTTACTGGGATAGGGCACAGCCCAGCTCTGAGAAAGAGAAACTTAAGTTTTACAGTAAACACAACCTTAATTTAGCTACAGACTCAGAATGGCTTCTTATTCTAAAATGGAGCTGGGCTGGTTCTTCAGGAGAATTTAAAACTACAGCATCAGTTGGTTTCCCAAAGAAATTCTTAACTGCAACTAATTTTAAAACATAGGAACAGTCGCTTTACAAATAGTAAATTAAATTATTTCACAACTAAGGTTTTGATACTAAAGTCATTTGAAGAGGAAACATGTTTAACTACCCTCTTGTAAGTATTCTTCTCTGTATTTGCCATTATTGGGGAATGTAATACCTTACAACAACAACAAAAAAAAAAACCTACACCATTTCAGACATTAGTGTTTTACAACTTGTTTTTGGTTTGGTTTTTTACATCAAACTAGTATTTTTATTTTTAGATTTTATCATTTAACCTACCAAGATACCATCACCGCAGAATGATAATTCTTCTCTCTGAGATTTCTTTTGAAGAAAATATTAAATACTGTGAATGCTATTTTGAACTCTTTTCTAGGTCAAAGTACAGTTTAAGTCGTCAATGAAATGTGTAGGCCTTAAGTTGTATAACCATTAGTTTTAAATTTTGATGTAGTGTATGGGTGTGTGGGTGAGATAGAGGGGGGTAGTGTGCAGCTGCACATGGAGGCCAGAAGAAGGCGTCAGATTACCAAGAAGTGAAGTAACAGGTGGTTATAAGCCACTTGATGTGGGTGCTGGGATCTGAACTCACGTCCTCTGGAAGAACAACAACTGCCCCTAATCACTGAGCCATCTCTCCAGCCCCATGTGTAACCAGCTTTTAAAATACATTATGCACTTGAAGAAATTTGCTACATTATGTAGTCAAAATAATCTTACTATAGTATCTGTAAAGCAACTTGAATAATTAATGGTATATATTTTTATTTTCATACAAGTGATATCAGCTTTATTTGAAATGAGGTATTACTTAAATAAGTAACCATACAACTTGCTTTCTGTTTTAAGAAAATGTGGTTAATAAAAGAACATGATAGATCACAAAGCACATAGTCAACTGTCTAGATCAAGAAGGTTGAAATCCATGGTTACATCCAGTTTTCAAACTTTGGTTTTCCAGAAAGCAAATTCATGTCTTTGTATTGATAGTTTGCTTTCAGTTTGCACATACAAAAGCCATGGTTTATGAAACGAACAATTGATTGGGTAATAATGATGGATTTTTATCTCCAAAGATACATAAAATTATCATCTTAGTCATTACAATCAGTTATTAGTGTTCATACAAGGAAATAAGCATTATCTAAATATTTGGTGACATAGAATTTACAATTTTCTACAAATAATTCAAGTTCAGTATTATTATTTTCTTTAAATATTAGACTTTGTGTACATGTATTTTATAAGTATGTCACTCTACAATAATTGCTAAAAGATATGTAATATTTTTCATATGGAAGAAATGATGGAATCAGAGCCATAATCTAACCAATCTAATATGGTAACAGACTTGAGGAATGTATGCATCCTGTGCATTGTATTGTGTCACTGGGAAAAGAGGATGAGGGTGGCTTTTCCTTAGTATCTACATTTCAGTTTAATTTTCAGCAATGATGTGAATCAGCAGAAATCCAGTATTTGTTACAGTTCTATCTACTTGATGAGGTAATTGACCTACTCATTTCTAGTCCACTAATTGCTAAATACAAAGCCAAGTCTATATTTATTCTAAAGTTATTATAATGCATACATGTAAAT
Organism: Peromyscus maniculatus bairdii; assembly: GCF_049852395.1. NCBI lineage: Eukaryota > Metazoa > Chordata > Mammalia > Rodentia > Cricetidae > Peromyscus > Peromyscus maniculatus. The sequence continues at coordinate 97,387,057 of NC_134875.1, forward strand.
ATTTTAAAGAAATATAACACAAATATGTGGATTACAAGAAAAAATGAGAATGCAAACCTAGATTATAATTGATGTTTCAACAAGCATGAACTGAAATCCTCCTATGTGATCAGAAAATATTAATACTTATATAAATCAATCATACATAGTAGTTTCTAAAATTTTTAATCTTCATTGACAAAAGACATTAAATATATTATCATGCCCTCATCAAAATACATACATGCTCAATGCCATTGAATTTCTGATGTTCTTGCAAAAGTATTTGGGAAAAAGGAATAGATGGATAACTGATATAGACCATGATAGCAAAATAAAAGGAAATCTTCTATAATATCCAAGGATTAAAATGTACATTAAAGTAATATAGAAATACTTCATATTTTGAAGTGGAGATTAAGTCTTTTAGCAAGTGATTTTAGTTTGAGTAATATATTTTCAAAAATATGACCAGTTGTGTAAATGTCTATAATAGTCTTCATGTGCTTCAAAAAGAAACTTCTTTAATGAGCAGCGAGAGTTACACTTTCCTGTGGGTTTAATGATAGGTATTTATAATGCAGTTAGAAATTATACTGATACAATAATAATTAAATAAGGAGAGGTCATGAATTTTTGAGCAGTAGAGGGAAACATAGGAAAAGTTAGAAGAAAGAGGGGTGAAAATGATATAAATAAAGCCATGCATGAAATTATCAATCATTTGAAAAAATAAACTTCAAAAATATGGAAATGCAACTCTAAATACATGTACAAAAACTGTCCCTACATATCTAAAATGTTCCCACATGTTTTAGTATAATCATCATTTATGAAATTCAATGTAAAACAGTATTATGAAATTAAGACATGCTAAATAAATTCACTGACTGAAAGCATTTTATCTAGTTTTTTAAATAAGAGTCTCAGTGGGGCTTATTTATTTGGGATATTTAAATTAAAGAGGATAAGCATTTATGTTTCATTTGAATGTAGAATAAATGTTTGTCTGACTAATCTTGACCTTGTGATCCTCTCACACCTTGAAGTTTATTTTACACCCCCAGGTATTTTACATTAATTACATTTTCTCCTGCAGTCAGCCTAGAAAAAAAATGATACAATTTTTGTCAATAAAATTATCCTCTCTACAGTCAAGTCATTAATTCTACCTTTTATCTATTTCTCCCTACTGAAAAATAAGCCATTAGTTTCTATGATGGTCTCAGACCGATGAGTGAAGATATATAATCAAAAGTATGAATGAGTCTAGGGTATCTTCCCTCAACATCCTTTTAACAGTGGGGCTCATAAAGTGAGACCTTATCCAAAGAAGGATGCCTTGTCAAAACTCAAATGTTTTATTAATGACCTACTAGAGTAGATTGGTCAATTAAACTAAAAATAAAGTAATTCTAGCTTAATTAGGCTATCTAAAACATTCTAGGCAATTAAAAAATCAGTAAACAAAACTGTGAGACTCATAAAAGTTATTTTAATTATCAACCAAAACCAGAGTAATTTCAACCATGCTGATACCTCGTTCAAGCTGGGATTTGCTTATGAGGTACTTACTTCATTCTTTATTTGTCATCATTGCAAATGAATATATACTTGAGTTCATGTCATCTGAAAATAATTGGCACACCTTAGAGAGAGATAAGAAACTGAAATAGGCATAAACCCACCCAAAATGTCATGACTTAAATCTACCTCATTGGTGTGTCATTCTACTCCAATAAACAGTTTGGCATGTGATCCACAAAAATCTATTTCTGTAGTACTATTACAACAAAGGACATCTTTTTATGTGACAAGCTGTAATGTCTACTTACTGAAAGGCCTTCCATACTTCTCTCCTACTGAGAACTATTTGTTATCTAATGTCACTTATGGACTACATGTAAATCAAATTATTATTTCCAGCTCTGCATGCTGCAATGCTGATTAAAAACTTGTCAAGCTATCAGAAGAATAAGGCCATTTCCCAGCATGGAATGATGTTATTTATTCTAGTCTCAATGACTGGTACGAGAACTGATGCTTAATAATATTATTGGTGACCCGAGGTGATGGCAGGGAATCATTTAGAATGGTCTCTCTTATCACAATTCAACAGCACTAGAAATTTTGACAATATTGAAATAATTGTATAACTTTAAAGGAATGTATCAGAGAACAGTAAAACTCTCACAGAATTCACTAAAGGCAGCCATTTTCAGCATTTGTCATCATGAACATATTTAACACAGCTGATCATGGTCTTCTTAAAATAGTCTATTTATTCTCTAACTTTTCCTGTATCCTTTCTCTCTCCATCACTGGCTCTTCGCATTCTGATCTCACATTAAATAATATTTAATCTTGTGATTTTTTTCTTGAGTTCTCCTTTTATTTCTCTTGCCCTCCTGGCTAATTCTATGATTGCACATGTGCTTACTTCTTCCCACCTTTTTTTTCCAGGAAAGATGTTTGTCTTGACCCACAAAACCATACATCTGAGACATTTCCCACTCATAGCTCAGATTCTAATTGGATAATTTAATTTCCTTACCTGTTACCCAAACTGCTCTGTTCAAATGTGTGGTTCTGCAATTCATGTAGTCATGTGGCAAAATTGCTAGGAAGCATCCTTGCTCACAGTCCCAGTCACTAAAACCTGATGGATCACCTTCTTAAACACTACTCAGATAGATTCTTGAAATTCTTTCTTCCACTGCCTTGGTTTGTGTGTTCCAATAATCTGTCCACTGTCATCATCTCAGAAGACTTTCTGCCTGTATTCATTAACATTACTGATACAGTTGCCTTAGTAGACTTTCTAAAATGACCTGACTTTATTTCCAACCTTCAATTGTATGGCAGTGTCTACATTTAAAATATACTAGCATGTCATAAGTAGCCTTTGTAGTCACATGTTTTTATTGCAAAAGAAATTTTTTTCATACAATATACTCTGATCATGGCTTCATCACTCCCTATCTCCTCCATCTACCCACCTTCACAACTCCATACCTTTTCTTCTTTCTGTCTTCCCTTTCCTTTCTTTCTGTCTTCCCTTTCCTTTCTTTCTTTCTTCCTTCCTTCCTTCCTTCCTTCCTTCCTTCCTTCCTTCCTTCCTTCCTTCCTTTCTTTCTTTCTTTCTTTCTTTCTTTCTTTCTTTCTTTCTTTCTTTCTTTCTTTCTTTCTAAAGCAGACAAATGACAGCAACAACCCAGAATTTAAATACAGAAAAAAGCGCAAGAAACACACATACACACACAAACCATAAAAATACAGAATCAAAAACTATAATATACAAGAACAAGACCAGTAAGACAAAATAAAATGCCCAAACAAAGCAATAAGAGCCCAAAACAAAATATATACAAAGACACCCTTGAGTTGTCTTGGCCATCTACTGCTGGGCATGGGGCCAACTCTTTTGGGGGAGGTGCGTTCAAGACAGGGTTTCTCTGTGTAGCTTTGGAGACTGCCTTGAAAATCGCTCTGTAGACTAGGATTAAAGGCATGAGCCACCACTGCCCAGCAGATGTGGCAAACGCTTAAGTATGGTTAATATACCCAGTGAGACTCCACTAGAGAAAATTATTTTTTCTTTTTGCCAACAGGTATCAATTTCAGATAACTTCTTAGTATGCAACCACTTTCCCCTCTCATTTCCTGGTTTAACCTGTACAGGCCCTGTGTATGCTGCCACAGCCTCTGTGAGTTAATATGTAAGTCAGTCTTGTTTTGTCTGGAAGACACTGTTTCCTTGGTGTATTCCATCCTCTCTGCCTCCTGAAATCTTTCGGCTTCCTCTTGCACATTGATCCCTGAGCCCTGATGGTAGGTTGATGAAGACATCCCGTTTAGAGCTGAGTGTTCCAAAGTCTCTTACTTCTTGCACATTGTCCACTTTTGGGTCTCTGTGTTAGTTCCCATATACTGAAAGAAGAAGCTTCTCTGATAATGGCTGAGTGAGGAACTGATCTATAGGTAGTAGCCGACTGTCATTAGGAGTGATTTTATTGTTGTGTTCCTTTAGCAGAACAATGGCATTTGGTTTTCTTCTAGGCCCATGGCATATTTATTTTCAGGTTCTTGGCCACTCAAGGAGTGTTAAATATTGGTTGCATCTCATAGAGTGGGCCTTAAATCCATTCAAAGACAAGTTGGTTACTCTGGTTACATTTTTGCCTTATTGCACTCATCATGTCATTCAGGAATGGGTTACATCTAGTTGAGTCTTGGCTGAAGGGACCCATTGAAAACTCCCAAATATCATAGGCTATTTTCAAGGTCTTTTTATTGATTGTTCTCTACAAACTGGTGGTAAGGCCCATTGCTCAAGAAACTAATTAGATATCTCATTGAACATGGAAACATAAAGCTGGTGACTATCTAGAGTTTTCTCCCCTACTGATTAGTGTTCGTAGTACTGGAAGGTACTCTGCATGGTACCAGAGGAGAAAGGTAACTACCAGCCCAGCACAAAACTTGTACTCATATCTTGAACGACCTTTCAGGCCTCCGTCCTTGGCTTTCTTTCTTTTGTACTCTGTGTTTCAGCCAGACTGCATTACAAAAAAAGATTTTTACACTCTTGTGGATGCACACAAATCTATTTTACATAGTTTTTCAGCTTATAAGATATATTGTAAATATATTCATTGTAATATAACACATTGTCACAATATTGATGTGTACATCAATGCATATTTGTTATGTTATAATTTTTGTAGGTTAGTAATCCACTTGTGTCTATATTGGCTTTATAATTCAGAATGTCTAACAAGCAGCAATAAAGGTGCCATATTCTCATCTAAAGGCTTAATTTGGGAAATATCTGCTTGTAGATGTATTTGAGAACTATCCCAGTTTGCTTTCTGTTCCTGGGATAAACACCATGACTGAAAGAAACATGGAGAGGAGAGGGTTTATGTGGCTTGCATATTATACTCTATCATCAAGAAAAGGCAAGGCTGAGGCTCAAGAAGGAACCTGGAGCCAGGAACTTAAGCAGAGAGCACTGAAGAATGCTGCTTACTGGCTTGCTTTTCACAGCTTTCTTACACAACTCAGAACCAATTGCTCAGGGATGTGTCCATCCAAAGTGGACTGTGATTTCCCACATCAATCATTAATCAACAAAATGCCCCCAAAACATGCCCACAGGCCACTCTGGTGGAGCCAATTCCTCAAATGAGGATTCCTTTTCTCAAGTGGCTCTAGTTTGTATCAAGTTGACAGAAACTAACCACCTCTTTATCAGAATTCAATTACTTAAGGCCTCAATTCTTAACTGTCTGTTGTCTAGAAGCCTCCCTCAATTTTTTGCTGCATGGGACTTTTCATAGGCAGTTTCCTCATATATATGAAGTCTACTCTGTAGATGTAACCAACCATCTTATTAAATAAGAAACACAGAACCAATACAGAGATGAAAGCCAAGAGGTCAGAGCAAGAGCAAAGAGCTAAAAAACTTACCTTTAACTGTCACTGTTGCCCTACCTCTCTGAAAGAGAGCTACTTCCTGTGTGTATGTCTTTTTATAGTGTTTCTGTTCTGCCTTCTCATTGGTTGTAAACCCAACCACATGACTGCCTCGTCACTGCTTGTCTGCACAGACCTCCAGGTCTTCTATGGTTGGTATTGAGATTAAAGGTGTGTGTCTCCATGTTGGCTCTATCCTTGAACACACAGAGATCTGCTTAGCTCTGCCTCCCAAGAGCTGGGATTAAAGGCGTGCACCACCACCACCCAATTTCTGCTATGGTTTGCTAATAGCTCTGACCCCCGGGCAACTTTATTTATTAACATACAAATCACATTTTAGTACAAATAAAATATCACCATACTACTCCATCAAAGCCAATAAGGGAAAGAGTATTGTAGAAAGATAAAATCTGCACAACGTAACCTAGTATCATAAGTGACATTGCCTGATTGTTACTAGGTTCTGTTGAGTAGAAACAAATCAGTAGATTTAGCTTATATTGAAAAGGAAAGGATTATACAGGGATACAAATACTGTGAGATGGGAATTAGTGGGAACTATTTCAGAACCTGCCTATCGTGTTTTTTAGGCCCATTGCTCACACTCCTATCCACTTGAAAATACTTGGTTGAATTTTTAAAGACTGTCAGTTTTCAACACTAAAGTTACTCAATGAAGATTTCCTGGCACGATCCATCCTAATGTTGATTAATCTTTTCCTTGCACCTTTTTTTTTCTCATGTCATAGTGTTTTGCCTGCATGTATGTCTGTGTACCACATGCATTCAGTACCTGCAAAGGCCAGGACAGGGCTTCAGATCCCCAGAACCTGGAGCTGTAGAAAGTTATGAGCCACTTGCTTAGTGGATTCTAGGAATGGAACTCAGGTCCTTGGAAGAGTTGCCAGTGTTTTGTTTTGTTTTGTTTTGTTTTGTTTTGTTTTTTGCTTGTATTCTTCTCTCATATATTACAATATTGCATCCCAACTGTAGCTTCCACTCTTCCCAGTTTCCCTCCCCTGCTTTCCTCTACCCCAGATCCACTTCTCCTTCATTTCCCTTCAAAACAAAGAGCAGGCCTCCCAGGGATATCCACCAAACATGGCAATAACAGGTTACCATAAGACTAGGCATAAACCCTCATATCAAGGCTGGATGAGGCAACCCAGTTGGAGGAAAAGGGTGCCAAGAGCAGACAAAAGAGTCAGAGACACCCCCCACTCCCACTGTTAGGAGTCCCAAAAGAGCACCCAGCTACACAACCATAATGTCTATGCAATTGAGACCCATAAAGGGTCCGTAATTGTCACTTCAGTCCCTGTGACGCCTATGATCCCTGTTTAGCTGATCTGTTGTTGCCAGTATTCTCAACTACTGACCCAGCTTTCCAACCCCTCTTATTTGCACTCTTTTGGTGGTGGTGGGAGAGTGAGACAGGGTTTCTCTATGTAGTCCTGGTTCTCCTGTAACTCACTCTGTAGACCAGATTGGCCTTGAACTCAGAGATGCACCTGCCTCTGCCTCCCAAGCACTGGGATTAAAGGCGTGTTCCAGATCACCCGGCTTTCCTTTGTATGCTCAATGTAGGTCTAACATGTTCAGCTTTTCTTTACATAGCTCTCTCTGCCACTGTAATTTATGAACAGAATTTGTAGTTATGTGTTTTAATGTCTGGTATGACAGTTCAATAAAAAACATATTCCTCAAATGATAAATAATAAATGTTTAAGAGTAAATGAAACAGAGCCGTGAATGATGGTATATACCTTTAATCCCAGCACTCGGGGGCAGATGCAAGCAGATTTCTGAGTTTGAGGCTATCCTGGTCTACATAGTGAGCTCCACAAAAGCCAGGGGCTATATAGTGAGCCCTGTTGCAAAAGAAAAAAAAAAGAACAAATGAAAGGCTGAGGATATAGCTCAGGTTTATAGTGCTTACTCGGCACACAATGGGCCCAGGGTTCTATCTCTAGCACCACAAAAATAAAATAGAAATGAGAATTTAAAGTGTGATCACAAGGATTAATTGTCCTTAAAATTGTCTGGAGGCATAGTGTCTTCTAGACCTGCATGGCAGGAATTTATCTGTTTAACAACAGAGTATGTCATTCCTGTTAAGATATAATCGGTAATTATTTTATGAGTGACAGCGTAATGTGAAAAAGTTGTTTATGTCTATTATTCTGACTTTATTTTTGTTTTTATGACTTATGGTTTGCTTATGGAGCTTTGGCTGGCCTATAACTCATAGCGGTCTTTTTAACTCTGCTGCACAAGTACTGGGATTAAAAGCACATACCACCATGTCTGGTTTTAACTTATTACAAATGAGAAGCAACCAAAACATTAAATGTCATATAGCTAGTACATTATAGTAATTTAGTATAGTATAACAGGCTTCAGTATCAGAATATGGAATGGAATGTTAACTCTACTACTCATTGGCTCTGTGACATTTGATATGTTATTTAATCTCCCTGTTCCTTGAATCACTGGTCTTTGAAATGGGGATAGCAATTTTACCTATGGTGTAGAGATTTTGCAAAGATTGAATGAAATAATTTGTGGGGATGGGAAAAGATGTGGACTCTCTATAAATTTCAGTCACTCTTATTTCCAGTTGTAATATAAAATAGAAAGGTGTCCATGACATATAAAGAAAAGCAACTTGGTGAGACATGTGCAAAACATTTTTGTAATAAATGACTATATGTATGTATATGTGATCAATTTATCTGTTCTTCTGTTTTTCTATTAGGAAAATTTTAAGTATACACAGCTCTTTTGTGTGTTTGTATATATGTGATCTGCACATGCATGTGTGTGCATATGCACTTGTGCATGCATGTGTGTGGAGGACTAAAGTTGACATTAGGTGTTTTCCTCCATCTCCCTTCAAGTGTAGAGCCTCCTATGGCAGGGTCTGTCATTTACCTATGGCATGACACATCAGCTAATCTGGCTATACAGTTTACTTCAGGGATTCCCTATCTCTGCATCCCATCTTGAGATTATAGGCTGGCTGCCACATCTACCAAGCTTTTTCATGTTTGGGATCCAAATTCCAGTTCTCTTGCTCACACAGCTAGTGCTTTACCTCCTGAGCCATCTTCTTGGCCCTATTTTTTAACAAAATTTTAACAATGATTATTTCCAAGACTTGGAAAGGAATGAAGATGCTTATCTTCATTTGTGAGTTTGCAGATATGTAGTGAGCCTTTCTCTGTCCTTCCAGTCAGCTCCCAAATAACAACACAGAGACTTATTATTAATTATGAACGCTTGGCATATAGCTGAGGCTTGTCCCAATAGCTCTTATAACTTAAATCAACCTGCTCATATTAATCTACATTTTATCATGTGGCTTTTTACCTTTCTTTTATTCTGTATGTCCAACTCCTGTGTCTTTGTGACATCTCCTGCATACCTTGATTTCTCCTCCTCTTTCTTTCCTCAGAAAAAAAAGCTGAATGGCCAATAGCTAGGCAGGAGGTATAGGAGGATTTCTGAGGAAAGAAAGAAAATACATCTTTACACAGTGTACAAATATCCCACAACACAGACATTTGTGTTGTTTGAATTATTTTGAATAAGCATGTACTATGTTTTAATGTTGAATTGGGTTAAATTGATTGTCCCAAAGGGCCATGTTAAAATTCTTGGTCCAATACCTTGGAGTGTAACCTCATTTGAAAATGTCATTGCAGATGTAAATGTTAATCCCACCAGTTGAGAATAAGACCACTACCACAATTCTGAGCCAAATTTGAAGCAAGCTTTAATTAAATAGTGGCCAGGTTGATGAACTCTGTCCAGGTCCATCTCTGGGTTCCCAGAAATTGGTCACAAGTCACATCTTGCAGCGGCTTAAAAGTGCAACCTCACAACGCAATCTTATTTCCCATTTGGTCCAATCAGGTAAACGTATAACCTGACACATTTCCTACCTGCATGTAACACACACACACACACACACACACACACACACACACACACACACACACACCTACACATAATCAGGGGCAAGTGTATATCCTGAGTTATCTCTTGCCTAAGTACTTCCTGCCTACATGGGAACAAGCACATCCAGTGTAGTTAGGTCAGATAAGTTTGTTTAGGGGAGTAAAAAAATAAACAATTGCCTCCAGCATTTAACTTTGGTTCTCACAGTAATTAGTTAAGATGACTGTGGTGATATATGTGGGCCTGAATCCAAGGTGATGAAAGTCCTTATAAAAAGGGAAGGGATGAATAAACACACAAAGAGAACTGTATGGTGGGATGACTGAGGCAGAGACTGAAGCAGTGCAGAAGCCAAGGATGATGAGGAAGTTTGCAGGCAAAGCACCCGAATCCAAGAAGCAAAGAGGGAACCTGGTTCAGGGGGAACCCATCTCTACCCACAGCTTGCCTCCAGATCTCCAAAATAATACAATACGTTTCTCTTGTTTTAAGATTCCCAGTCTCTGTTTTGTTATTACAGCCATCAAATAAAAGTTAAAATGTGACCAAAATGACATAATAGTTGTTCTAAATATAAGGAAAAAAAAAGGGGCAAAGTAGTTGTTATAATTGATGGTGCAGAGAAATTACCAGAGTAGATCTCTCCATATGTAGAAAGGAAGATTCATTGATGATAAAACTGTCAAGGCTATCTCTAGGTGTTGGGCAAGGCAGAGAGAAGAACAAAGTGGCAGAAAAGCAAGCAGATTTTAAGACAGTGAGCAGGGTGGTGCTCTGAGCTAGTCTGGGCTGCCTGGATTGACTACTAGATGCCCTTGCCTGAGGTGATTGACCTTCGGGGGAAGGTTAATGGAGATCAGTGATCGGAGGAGGGGTAGAAGCTAAGGGTCCAAGGGAGACCACAGAAGATTCTTGGAGTTGACCCCTGGAGCCAAGAAATAAACACTTTTGCAAGCTAGTTCTCTTTCACTTGATCAGCTTTGAGCAAGTCCAAGGTTCACCACTTCTGCAGGACTACCTGGTACTAGAAAGGTGAGCCTGTTTTGGAGAAGTTATAGGGCTGCAGTTGATTCCTGGATAGTGTCTGTCAGCTTAGGAGAGTTCTGCTGAGACAGTTACAGAGGAGGGGTAGAAGGTAAAGTTAAGGACCCTAGGGGGATCTTACAACTTCCAGGCTTGTCTTGTTGCCTGGGAGGTTAGGAACACAAAGAGAACACACACACAACAGGATGGGGAGGAAGGTCCATTTGAACCAGGCAGATGGATCTGAGTCACATCTCCCTAGAGCCTGAATGAGTCCTTTAAAGTGGACAAAAGAGATAATGTTTTATCACTTTGTTATTACTACTAGGACCACTGTTTGTAATCAGCACTAAAATCTGCATTGTAGAAAAAGCAGCTAAATAAGCAAATGCATGCCTTTTAGCCACAGACAACAAAAACCTGAAAAGTTATCAACATGATAGAAGCATGAATCAGTAATAAGACAAATTTCCTGGCAGGAAAGAGAACAAAGGGGAAGAAGACTTTGAGGACTCAAAAAATGGTTCTTGGATAAAAACCAATACTTTTTCCTCTATCCAGATGTCTGGATATATATAGATTATACAGAGGTGTTTTCAGCATGAGAAACACTTTTACGTCTATATTTAGAAAACAACCAAAGGACATTTAAATTTGAGCCTATAACTATATTTTTAAAAGGTTTAATAGCCAGTGCTTATTGTAACTGTTACCAAGGCTAGATTAATAACTTATCAGAACTCCATTGATTAATGTTAAACTTTGAAGTTTGAAGTTTTATCATCATATGTATCATTTTTATGTCTCATTTGTACATATCTTAAATCACTTCTTAGGGCCTCTACTACTTACATAAATTTTAACTTATTCTTTTTACCTGGAAATATCCAAATATCCAATCATTTACTATTAAACATTTTTGTGTTTGGAAATAAATTTTCTGCTCCCCCCCATAATGTTTCTCTGATGATGCAGTAAGCCAGATCAAGCCGAACTGAAAACATATAACAACAGGTTTATTTGAGCAAAGCAACACTTGGGCAAATTCTCCAGTCCCAGAGATTGAGGCCAGGGGAGCCACGCCCCTGAACAAAATCAGGGAGATTTTATAGATTGTAGGCAAGGGGTGATAACATGTCCACCATAAGCTGGGTTTGTGCCCAAGTACGGTCAAAATGTGAGCCGCTTTAGGCAGGGACTTAGGTGGCTAGCAACTTCAAGAGAGGAAGCTGCGGTAGCCACCAATAATGCAGAACTGGGCTTTTTGGTGCCTTTCCTTTGTTCTGGGACTCTCTGAGCAGGCGGGGTTTGGAGAGAGAGAGGAATGGGGCTTTCCAGATCCAGCAGAAGCAAGCTAAGGTTTCAATAGAACATTTGGTCACTGGAGTAGTCACTGAAAACCAAGGGTTTTTGTTTGTTTGTTTTTATAAAGGAATAATAAAAGGCAATGTTCAGTTAGTACCAATAGCATGGTAATTTTAGGTGTGTGGTGTTGTGCCCAGATAGTAACCCCCAGAGAGTCCACCAAGGACAAGCATACCAGAATGCAAAAGCAAGGTTTATCTGTTACAAGTCATGACAGGGAACTCATCTCAAGCCATCTCAAGTGAGGCAGAGAAGAGTTACTCTTTCTTGGGGAAGTTAGTTTTTATAGGCAAAACCCATAAAATTTCTTAGAGGGGAGGGGGTTAGTATGGGCCCATCCTTGATTGGTCCAGTTTTTCCCAGGCATGGACTTTATCTTATTCTAGCTTATCTGTTTGCCCTGTCAGGAGTTTTACAACTCCTCTCCGGGGTCTGGTGTGTTATCTCCAGAGAGGGGCATCTCGTGGTTAATTGGTTACCATCAGACATCCTGACTCTGTTCTTTTGTTCCTGGGGCTGGCGTCATCATTTCTGGGGACTTGAAACTGGCCTGGATCTATCTATATTGAGATATCTTTGTCTAAGGCTCCCTTTTTGAGACCATAGAGTGAGGGTCTTGTTGTGCCTAGATCACATCTCCAAAGCCACCACTGGAGACTTTAGGTACAGAATGCAAATTAAGGTGTTTTCTAAGTTTACAAGCCTCCAGGGAGGCTCTTCCAAATCTCTCACTCACAGCAGGGAGGTTGGAAGGAGCACTCCCCTTTCTTTGTGAGGCTAGTTCTTAAAGGCACAGACCATATAATTTATTTTAACCTGCCTCCCGTTTTAGTCTTTTGGTCAAATATCCTGACTGTGTTTTCCAAAGTCCCTGTAGCAGATACAGCCACCTGGGAAAAAGGGGTCTAAGTTCTTATCTACACTTAGGAATCCTGGTTTAAGCTTCTCTTTGTCTGTAGGGGATAGAGTGGGGGGTTTTACTGAGGTATCACATGTGGTTTTTGTTGTTGCTGTTGTTGTTGTCTTTTTTTTTCTTTCATTGAAACCTGCTTTTTTTACTTTTTTTCATTATAAAGCATGTCGCCAAGGTAAACCTGTCTGCCTATTTCAGCAGGAGACCTAGTAGCTCCAGGAAAAACAAGGCCTGATTTTTGTTTAGGAAATCAATTCAGGCTAGCAGGTAATTGAGCCTCAGTTTTAAAGTTGGTGTGTGTGTGTGTGTGTGTGTGTGTGTGTGTGTGTGTGTGAGAGAGAGAGAGAGAGAGAGAGAGAGAGAGAGAGAGAGAGAGAGAGAGAGAGAGATGTTATTCAGAGTTACTTACTGTTTCTTATTGAAAGAGCAAACCACTGATGTTTTCCTCCTGAGCTAATGCAAAGGTCAAACAACCTGAGAATTACCTGCATGTGGAAATGTATCCTGGGGTTAATGGGAACAAAGTGCCCATCTTTGAGTTATTTTGACAACTAAACACTGGAGATCAGAGAAAACTAAAAGACAGTAAAGAAATATAATTACATTGGACACTAATGTCAGGAAGAGTTAATTAGGCATCAGTGGGTCATAACTTATTTTGAGGATGTGGCATTTTAGAAAACCACCTAGACTGATTCACATTACCCTCAAACACTCAAAGTATAATTGTTGTCATTATCATTTTAATCGGTGCTATAATTTAATGGTTATCCATGTGGTTATTGTAAGGTCTTTTCAGCTGTTGAGGATTTCGATATTTGAAATATAGCTGAAGAAAACAGAGCAAATAATTATGACATTTCATAGATTTAATATTGCCCTTTGTGGCTAATGACAATGCTGCTTTAAAAAAATGGTTAGTATTGATGGCACTGGTGCACAATGGCTTATTGAGCTGCCTTGCATAGCACTGTGGCAGTTAATTTCAGTTGTCAACTTGGCAGTATCTGTAATTACCTGGGAAGGGACTTCCAATGAGAGGTTGTCTAGATTGGGGTGGTCTGTGGGCATACATGTGAGAGATTTTCTTAATTGGATTCATTGAGATCGGAAGACCTATACTAAATGTGGGCAGTACAGTTGCATGGGCTGAGCCCTGGACTAAATGAAAAGGAGCCAGGAGCTGAGCACACACATTCCTTGCTCTCTCCTTCTTGACCCTGAAAACAATTTTACCAGCTATCTGGAGCTGTTGCCATTATGACTTCCAGGCAATGGTGAACTCTAACCTAGAATATATATATACATATACATATATATATAATGTAGAGCAGGTATGTGACTAGGTGCTGAAAGGGGAAATATAGCACTTGTGATAGTTTCTAGTTGGAAAGAAATACAGGTACTATTAATTATGACTAGAATAATTTCTTGTCAGTGGTATGCCTTGATTTTCTTGGTTGGAAATGCTAGGTAACCCACAATGCACAGAGTTTGAAAGATGTATAGCCCAGTGAGTAGAAATGCTTACTTCCCTAAAATTTAAAAGGAATAAGAAATCAGTTTTTGATGGACACATTTAAATATATTCTAAAGGGGTTATTTTTCCAGCCAGCAGTATAATAATTTTAGATAATTTCAAAAAAGTCTATGTCAAAATTGTTGCTAGGACCTTTATGGTGAGCACAATGGTCTTTATACAGTGTTTGGTAGGAAATCTATCATTCCCCTTGGAGTAATGGCCGGTTCTTCCACACTGTAATAGCTTTAATGTCTAGAATTTCAATTACCTGCACTTCCTCAATCTTGAAAATGGGGCAAAGCATAAATATCTAAGAGAAATATTTACTTGGCCATCTTCAGTTTTCGTAACAGAGTTTCAGTTTTTGAGTTTGGTCTCTCCTCTGAACTGAAGTAAGAACAGTTCAATATAACAGCAGCTCTTAAAAGGGCTGCATAGTCATCAGAAAATGGCAATGGTCCAGGTCTGTCCTCAGTGCTTTTCATTTAATTGGTTCCTATCGGAAGCTTAGACAGTTTTGATAAGGCTCCCCAGTGATGCTAATAGGTGGCCGGGGCTGAAAACCGCTGCATTTGTAATTATCAGTTCAGTTGTCAAGACACAGCCCACCCAACAGTGGTGGCATCTATTGATGTCAGTGTGATATTGCACGATGGCTTTGCAAGAGTTTACCACCAGAAAAAATTGGATAAATGGGGCATGAAATAGAATTTCCAGGCTCCCTGTCTTACTATTTGTGAATACACAATCTTAAAAAAAAACAAAACAAAAAACAAGATTAACTCATTTTAAGTGGTCTACTAGTGAATTCCATTCAACTCACCTATGACTCCTTAAAATCAAATTTCTTGATCTTATCACAAATTTAACAAATCAGAAGTCTGTGAAAGGCCACCTCCAAGCCAAGCTTTAGTAAGGTCTCTAGGTGATTTTGCTACAGCTGAAGAAACCAGTTTAGGTGCTTATATGGTTACATCTTTGACTAAAGCGTCAAGTCTTTACTTAAAGTGGGATTTAGACAGATTGACATGCCAAGGTTCTCTTTACCTTCAGTATTCTTCTGCTATTACATTTCACCTGGAATTTTTTCATACCAAGATGCCGTGATCATTGTAAAGTAAATATATAAAAGCAATTCATGGTGAGTGTTCAGTCATTCACTCAACAAATTGTAAATGAGAAGTTGCTATTTACCAGATATAATGTAGTGCTACGTTTAAGATTCAGGATAAGAAGTCTGTAAGATAATCATCTTAGGGAATGGTATGACCCTTTTATGCATTTCTTGTTAAGGCTCAGGACTAACTTCATGGAGAGTCCTTTATGCTTTATACATTGGAGAGGAGGACAGGAAAGCAGAGAGAGGCTTAATTTCCAATATGTATGTTATTCATACGCATCATGGATCTTAACTATGGGAATTATGCATCTGCATGTTAAATTTGCAATCTGAAACGAGGTTGTTGCATTGAGATAAAATATGCACAAGATGTATCATTTCAAATACAGTTCACAACACTGAGGAAATATCCCAGTTTATCCACTGAAGCATTCTTCTCAAACTAAAGCCCAGAAATCACTAAGCAGCATTAGAGGGTGTTTTTATTACACAATATGTGACATCTTACCCCTTGAAATTCTCTAGCCATGGAAGTTCTGGCAAAAGATACAGCACAATTTAGGAGAAAAAAAAAACATTTACCAGAATTTCCCAAATCAATCTATGTAGACAAAAACCATTTACCAGAATTTCCCAAATCACTCTATGTAGACAAGTCTTGTGTTGTAATCCAACTTGCATAGCGCTGAACTTCAACTCAATCTGAAAGAAGTAATTATTATCAATATTATATTGTGATAAAAAAATCAAGAATCCAGCTGTGTAGTCTGTCAGACAATTTGAAAGCCAGGGTGGCCATATACTAGCTGAATGACTTAGGGTCAATAATTAGCCTATTTGTGACCCAATTACTTCTCATGTGTGTTACAAATAAGTATATTGATTGTCCCAGAATGATAGGTTCATTGTGGCCATTAAATGATTAATATATGAGAAATACTTAGAATATCACCTAGTATCTCCACAGCCACCATACTCACCCAGCCACTCACAGTCAGTCCAAAGTGGATTATTTCTTCAGTTGTCAATCTTATGTGTTTCATGTACATCATTTCACTACAGTTTCATTGATTATTTATTTTACAGTTCAATAGTAAACCCAGTATCTATCAAGCTAAATTTCTGTTTATTATAATTATTTTTAAAGAGAAAGAATCACGCCCTCACCTGTAGATCTCAAACAATTTCATTTGGGAAGCTTTTTCAAGCACTAGAGAAGATGGAAACATCCACTGTCAATAATATTTGAGCAGTAAAGGTATTGCTTTCAGGAAGACATATTTCTGTTCTTCTTGTACTTGATTGGATAGTACAGAGTTGATGGCAAATCCATGGGCAATCTAAATACATAACTAATTAGAAGAGCAAATGGAAATTGACTAAATCTCTCAAAACTTTTGAAAAATGACGTTTCAAATGGCCAAAAGAATTACTTAGGATATAAGCAGGCTTCTAAATGAAAGGCAGTGTGCAGTGGCAGTACAAAAGAGAAACTAGGTTCCCCTGAAATTATAAATGCTGACCCTGCCCCTTAAAACAAGCAAAAGTCTCTTCCTATTGTCACTATCTGTCTTCTAGGACAAATAGTTTTGTATTTTATGAAAGGAAAAAAACTATCAAAAACATTTCCATGAAATGTATCTCTTTTGAAAAATTACTCCTTGAATCTGACGAAAAGAATTCTTCAGAAGCCACTGCTGAGATGATTCATCTGCACAAAAGAAAAAAAAATACTATTCAAGATGTATATGTGAAGATATGAAATTGAAAATCAAAGATGATTTTTATAATAAGCTTCAAAAAGCAAAAGGAAGGGGGGAGGAAATTTGATAATTAAAGTCACAGGTGATTCAAGTTTGGAAATTACTTTCACTCATTATACTGCTATGCAGTGGCAAACAAAAGGTAAGAAAGATCCCCCCTCCCCATTTTCCAGTGCTTCGGCACTGAAGCTCGTAGGAAGCCTAGACACTGATAGGAATTTTTCTCTAATGGTAATTATGCAACAGAGTAAAAGGGCCTTCACTTCCAGATGAAGATGGACAATGAAGGTCAATTTCTGACCTGCCTTTTTGGATATTCAGTGCCAGCACAATTTAATTGGGATCAGGTAATTGCTCAGAAGGCTACACTGAGCACATTATCATCCCTCAGTGTCAATCCTGCACACCTAGTTATCATGATGTTGTTTGTCAAAAAACTGTCATGCGGGAGTGCATTTCACTAAGAAAAATAACCTATGTGTCATTACTCAAAGTTTTAAGACCAAACTCTAAAGTAATGAGAAAAAGAACTTTTGAGGAAAGTAAACATTTTTCTCTTTCAGCTGATTAAACTTACATAGCATGGTAATATCATTTTTTATATAAAATCAATGATTTAGAGTAGGTCAGTGGTCTTTGTTCCTCTAGATCGTGGATGATGATGTCTAATGTTTCCCCAATGTTTCTGGCATTGAAGGATCACATGTTTGTCTTGAATGTCTTCTGTACACTATTGATGAACTTTGCAAATTAAAGATGTAGATGCTGTTTTAAGGATCATAGTATTTTCAAATTGGTTTTCTTTGCAAAAAGCTACCTTTTGTGATTTTTTCCCATTACTGAATTAAAATTAGAAAATCATAAATATATATGGGTATATATATTCTACCCATAAGTACATAGGGTAGAATTTTTGTAATAAAAATTGACTATAAGATAATAAATGAAACCTCTTAATAACAGCACTATAATATATATAGTAAATTCCTATAATTTATAATAGCTATGATGAGGAACCATGATTCATTTCATTCTTTTGCATTTTAATTGTTACCTATGAGTTTTGAGTATGATCTATTGAAAAAAAGACTCAAAGGTTAATTGGTGATAAGATTTCCAATGTGTTCATTGTAGATAGTGAACTGAAGCAAATATTACTCTGTGCTACATTTGTGTGTCTCAGGACCTGGTAACAGGATCGTTTCTGATTTGGTAAATGAAAGCAATGATATAGAAGCCATCTATGTCCTTTCTCCAGGATAGCTCTGTGCAATGTTGTGCTATATACTTTACGCAAATGTGGAAATGAAAATGAAGAAGGTATTTTAAGTGACAGGTTCACTACTTCATTTAAAACCATTATATTCAAATGAACTGCATTAGTTATCAACACCTGCTCATTGTTACTAATGTGAACAGGGATTCAAAAGCTTTGAAAGAGTCCCTGTAATAAACATGATTCAAATTATGGAAATTCTAGTTTATAAAATAGAGATCATAGAAGTATTCTATGAACAAAGTAGAAAATAAATGATAAATTGAACTTAACTATCTGTAAAATGCATTTGTATGATTCTCTTCCTAACTGAGGTTTCAGGAAATTTCACTGAATTGATACATTTAAGAGAAGCTTGTGCCTACGTACAGTATTCCAAAGGCACACAACACCAAGATTTGTTCTCTTCTCCTGGAGTACTGCTTCCACCCTCACATCTGGAGATGAGGAATGGATGTCAGCTGTGAGAAAGAACTTAATCATACAGAAGACTGCTTTATATTTGCTACTGAATAATGGGTACCTGTGTGGCTTTACCAAAGCTGCCAATCTTATTTTACTAGGAAGCAGACTTTATAGGCTGCAATAAGGTTTCAATTGTACACTTTAAATGATTGAGTGGGATTTTATCCTTAAGTTAATTCATGTCATTCATATCAAGAATTCTTTCTAATTTTCAGACCATAGGAAGAGGAGTAAGACAGTGCATTTATTAGGATGGGTTAGAAATGAAATAGACCTTAAAATACACTGAAAGCATCCACAACATATTTATAAATATTTAAATTGATACTTTTGCCTAGCTCTAAGAAGCTGGTTTTGTTTTGTCCAAGCCACATTTTGTATTGCACATGTAGCTGCGGTGCCGAAGTCGAAAAAAAAAGAAAACCGTGTCTTGGCAAGTAAGCCGTCCTCTGAGCCCCTGCGTTTGTGTGGTGCTTAGTTGCCTGTCAAGATGAGGGGGTCTGTTTGATGCTCTTTCTTCCATGGTTTTGCTCTCGCTGGCCTAGTCAGTTCTTGCCTATAAACAGAACTCACCCATGTGCTGCAGAATGAGATACTAAACTAGGACAAGAGCTGCTGCTGCTGCTGCAAAGCTCATGCCACTATCTGCTGGAAACTAATTAAAATTACTGTTTCAATAAACCAGTCCTCTACTCATTCCAGTGACAGTACAACGAAAAGAAATCGTTCTTTTTGTTTCTTTTGTTTCATGCAGTGATTTGTGTGGTTAATTCATTACAGTCTTTGTTCTCAAGTGGACTAAAACAGGCCAGGGAAAAAAGCATTTTTCTTCTCGGCTTTAGAGTGCCTTTCCTTTTTAACAGGTACAACTCAGCTCCCAATTGTCTGTAGGTGTGAAGTTAATAGCAGGGGTTGTAAGCATTTTTTTTTAATCAATGCTTTCTTAAATGTCATTCTGGTTATTTACATGTGAATATAGCGGCCACATTCTCTCTCTGTCGGGCAGCCAGGGCATTGGCACTAGTATAATTTATAACGTGACTAATTAAAATAAATTTTGTCACAATAATGTCCTGTGTGCTATTTGTGAGAGAGAAGTTATTAAAATATTCAGTACAGCTACTAAAACTTAAATACAAAGTAATAATAATCATACATTTTTAATTAGGTGTTTAATACCCGTTTGGCTAATGTAGAAGTATTCTGAAAATTGCTTAAGCTCAGCACAGTGTTCTTTGTGCTTAGTGTGTCCAAAGACATCCTTCAAATGGGCCTAGCATGTATGTTGTCACTGAGATATGACTGTTTAATGGAGGACACACTGTGTGTTCCTGTGATTTGCATAGGGGCAGTTGTGGTGAACGTGAATCTGTTTTTCTTGTTGTAGGTATGTTCTTTATCACATATGAAATTTCAAAAACCACATTTGGAAAAAAAACTGAATTTCTTTTGTTTTGTTTTGTTTTGTAACATTAGACATATAGCTTGCCATTTCCACTGCTTATTGCCATTTATTTTTCTGCTAACAAGGCTGTCCCTCATTAAAAAATAACACAGGGTTTCAAAGACTGCCGTATTTCCGCCAACACTCATTAGAAGTATTTCAAGCACAAGAGATAATGAATATGCATCTGCCCTTCATTCAGAACTCCCCATGTATATAAGCACTCTCATGCTTTTAGTCATCTCTTTCTTATAGATGTACATATATTTGGTATGATTATATAGTTTTCTCAACTATTTTTCCAGTTAATTGCATATGTCATCTTCTAGACATCTTCACAGCCACAGCAACTGTGTCCCATTCAGGAAATTTCTGGTACTAAGCAATACACAATCAAGATTTATATTTCCTCAACTGACTTGCTAATTAATGTCCAGTTCTTCCTCAGTCACCACCTTGCTTCTAATCCAGAAGCGTGTGGTACACTCAGTTGTCTGGTGCACTTGTTCATCTGTAATTTGACAAGAATTTTCAACCTCTTTTATACTCTTAAAACATTAGTTCCAGTTTTAAATAGCTTCTCAGGGTTTTAAAAGCCAATTTCTGAGATGATATAAATTCATACACAATAACTATAAATAAATAATGGTCATTTATAAGGATTTGATCTTTATAAAATCAATTCTCAACTCTTTGCTGTTTTATCCATAATATTGCAAGAAGATTCCCCCTTCCTGTTTATTGGCAAGATATTTAAACTTATATGTAGCTAGATACTTTCTTAGCTTTAAAAACATTTGTGTAGACTACACTTACCCGTCAAGGACTCAACCCTGCACAAAGAACTATGTAAATCTGAAAAAAGTTAAGAGTTGGAGAGGTGCTTTTCCTCAGGGAAGAGCACACCAATTGGTTGTTCAATGACAAATGGTCAGCCCTGACAACATACATACACATTACATTATATGGACTAAGCAGGTTGTATTTGGGGATATATACATATATACATACATACATACATACACGCATACAATGTTAATTGAGTGAAAAAGGAGTACATGCATTCTTAATTGAAAATTCATACACTATATTTCAATCTCAGTTTACCTTCTCTCATCTCCTACCTGTTCCTCCCCATATCCCCATCCATCCAATTCCCTCTCATTTCTTTTGCAAACAAAGAGAATTTTTTAAAGAGCACAAGAATCTCTCTCTCTCTCTCTCTCTCTCTCTCTCTCTCTCTCTCTCTCTGTCTTTCTCTCTGTCTCTCTGACTGTCTCTGTCTCTGTCTCTGTCTCTCTCTCTCTCTCTCTCTCACACACACACACACACACACACACAGAGAGAGAGAGAGAGAGAGAGAGAGAGAGAGAGAGAGAGAGAACACAGAGATCACAAAACAAAACCCACAAAACACAAAATCAGAAATCATATTATAGAAGCAAAAGACTAATAAAATGAAAAATGTCCAAACAAAGCTATAGGAGACAAAAAATTTCTGAAAACCTCATTGAATTTGTTTTATGTTGGCAATGTGCTACTGGGCATGGGAATACTTTTAAGTGTGGTTTATGTACCCAGTGAGACTCCATTGGAGAAAAACAATTTTTCTTTTGACTGCAGGTATCAATTGCAGATAACTTCATGCTTAGGGACGGGAACATGTATCTGCCCACTTCCCCTCTTAGTGCTAGATCCCATTTAGCCGGAATTTGTGCAAGTCCAGGATATGCTGCCATGGTCTCCATGAATCCATATGTGACTCTGTCCTGTGGTGTCTGGAAGACACTGTTCCCTTGGTGCCATTCATCCCCACCGGCAATTACAATCTTTTCTGCCTCCTCTTCCTCACGACTCCTTGAGCTCTGAAGGGAAGGATTTGATGAATACATCCCATTTAGGGCTGAATGTTCCAAAGTTCCTTACTCTCTGAACATTGTACAGTTGAGGGATTATGTATTAGTTAACATCTACTGCAAGAGGAAGCTTCTCTGGTGATTGCTGAGCTCAAGACAGTGATCTATGGATATAGCAGAATGCTATTAGAAGTCATTTTATTGCTGTGTTATTTGGCATAACAATAGTATTTGGTTTTCCCCTAGGCTCATGGCATACCTAGTCTCCAGTTCTTGGCCATCTGAGCAGCATCAGGCACGGGCTCTTTCTCATGAAATAGGAGGCTATAAATTTGAAGGAGAGTGGGGAGGGTATACAGAAGTATTTGGAGGAAGAAAAGGGAAGGGAGAAATGTTGTAATTACATTATAATCTCAAAAGTTGAAAGAATAAAAAAATCTATGTATGCAGGTATAGATGTATGCACAAAGGCATGTATAGGATGTTGTATGTACACACCTGTGTGTGAGTGCTGACTCATGTGTGGATGCTGGTGCATATGGCTCTCAGTGGACAATTTGGAGTGTTGGTTCTTGCTTGAGGCTTGTCTGTGTCTCTTGTTGCTGTGTACAGAAAGCAGGCTTATGTGAAAGCTTCTGAGGATTCTCATGGCTCCACATCCCATCTCCTAGTGGGAACACTAAGATTACGAATGTCATGCTCATCAGGCTTTCATGTAGGGTCTAGGTGTTCAAACCGAGTCTCATGCTTGCAAGGCAAGTCCTCTGCTCACTGAGCCATCCCACTGGCCCCTATATTAACTTTATTAGTGTCCTCAATGAAGATTTTTGTGTATGTAGAAATGGATGAAGGTTTATTAGGATTCAGGGAGTAATTATAATTTTAACAGTGAAAGGAAGTAGGAACATGAAGAATATCAATACAGTTGAATAAAGTTTAGAGATTTGCACTGTTGCTAGACAGTTCAGCATTATTAATAAGTGATATAGGAAATAAATCTGTATCAATTGTGACTTGTATATTGATTTTATAAGGAAAGGGCAATAGTACATTTACATAAGAATCCATATGACTTCAAGGACAATAAGCTAATTGTGATTCATATATATGCATCTTTTCATTTATCAAAGCTACACTATAAACTTTTGTTGTTTGACATTTAAAAAATCATACAACATTGAAAAACTTCCTAAGAGTGCCTAAGTAAATGATGTTTTCCAAACCATACCTGTTTGTGGTACTGTATTGTGAATTAGATCACTATGTATGTGACAGATCTCTATGCAAAGTTTATTCTGATTAACTATACTGAATTTCATATATCCATTATATTTATCAAGCCTGCCTAGCTTTTATTTGCCATTTTTAAAAGTTCTATTTTTCTACTTAATGATCTAGACAAATAGCACATGATGTTTAACAACAATTCTTTACAAATTATATTTATTTCTTTAAACTCTAAGGTTTAGAGTATTATGACAAGTTTTGTGATAGATCTTCTTTCAGAATTCAACAACCTAAGAATGAAAAGCCACTTTAAATTCGGTGATTCCAGCTTCATGAATCTTCTCATTAATGAGCTTTTTCAAATGTGTTTTAGGCAGAATGAAAATTGCTGAATATAAACTAAAACTGCTCAGAGAAATGCTTTTGATTATGCACTTTGAAAATGAAAGTGACTGTACAATGAGCCCAGTTCCTTCGTCAGTGCCCAATGTGAAGCTCAGGGGCTGCATGTTCACCCAATTCCCTCTCCTCTCTAGTTACACAATTAGCGTTGATTGACTGATAGATCACATGCTTGATGTCAATGGGCACTGAGCTAAATACTCCTCTAGACAAGGCATAGCAAGCCACTAAGGTGCTTGGCTCCGTACTGGAGAGTAAAATCAGACATTTGCAACCCACCATACCTACACTGAGTTTGGGATACAAAGTATGATTTTTGCCTGCCTGTGTCTACTTGCATTTGATTAGTGATTTTGTTTCTCTGGTGATGAATATAAAACTTAGAAATTTTCCTTAAGACACACAAAATGTGTTTTCCTATCTCTGTTTTAAGCATTCTTTTAAAAGGATAACTAAATAAGTTCATAAATTTTGTTCGTGTTACTCAGCAGTGCTTAATACGTAGCATTTAATGTGATTTGCCACTTCCAGGAGGGCTTTTTAAGTTACACTTAATCTGAAGTATAATATGAGCAACATCTCATACATATTTCCTTTTTTATGTGAAATACAATATGTTTTCTATATATTGATTAGGACATCAGGTTCACTGTTACCCAAACATCATGATATTTTACAGTATAGATGAGGTCCGATATGGCCATTCAATCTTTCTGCTAACACAGTGAAATAAACCCTATCTCAGCAGTCACTGGCCGTATTTCATCACCCGAGTCCCTAGTAACCACTAATCTGCTTTATGTGTCTGGAACTTTGCCTATTTTCGACATTGTGTATAAATGTAGTCACACAATATACAGCCTTTTGTATCTGGCTTCTTTCAGGAAGCCTAACATTTTTAAGATTCATCTCTTTTTGAGTTTTTTTATTTGTTTGTTTTTCTTTGCTTTCCTAAATTGACTACATTCCCACATTTTATATATCCATTCACCAGTTGATATAAATTTACACTGTATTTCTGAATTTGATTTTTTGCTGTTGTAAATAATGCTGCTATGAATATCTGTGTACATATTTTGTATGGGCATATTCTTCCAATTTTCTTGATTGCATACCTAACTATAAGTGGAACTACTAGGTTATGTTTTTGAGGGAATGCCAAACTGTTTCTGGATTTTTTTTTTTTTTTACCAAATCATTATTTTACTTTCTCACTAAATATGCTATAGTGTCAACTGACTAATGGCATTCAAAGTGCAATGTATATGAAGAGATTTTTCACTTCAAGTTCCATTGGAAATTCATGGCTACATTTGTAGCTAAATATTCTAAATTTAACAATAAAATAACACTTTACATGACTGCTATGGTAAGTGTTAATTGTCAGCTTGGTAGGATCAAGGATCACCTGGGAGATGAGTCTCTGAGCATGCCTATACGGGACTGTGTTGAATACATTAACTGATATGGAAAGACACATTTTGATTGTGGACAAGGCCTGGGTTGTTAAGGTATAGAAAGGGATGTAAGTCTTACTTGCATTCACCATTGTTCTCTGGCATTATCGCGTTGGCCTCACCATTCTCTGTTCCTGATTATGGGTACCATGTCGCCCATTCCCTCAAGCTCTTGCCATTGTGATTTCCCTGCGATGATCAGCTGTAACCAGAAACTATGAGACAAAACAAACCCATTCTCCTTTAAGTTGTTTTTGTGATAGTATTTTACCCTAGCAATGGAAAAGAAACTAAGACAGTGACTGACATTATGTATTTTGTTGATTGACAACTATGTGATCATTATTAAAGCATAATTTAAGAGATTTGGGCACTAATGTTTGTAGTTGTATGGTTATACCTTGCAAAGCATAGCATGAAACCAAACAGCAGCTGAGGTTGGTGCCCACCTATGACATGCACTTAGGAGGCTGAGGCAGTCACACAGGAAGAGGAAGCTGTGGTAGACAGTCTCTGCATGCACTGGTTTTAGCTTAGAGACAGTTGTTCCTAATATCCATTCTTGGAGCAGAGGAAAACTTTGTCATTCCTCTGAGCCTGATCTAGGGAAGCTCTTGCCATTCTGATGGCATGGCCTATGTCAACAATACACATTCATTCAGGACTTTGTGGTTTTTCCACATGGTATGAAGCACATTTTGTCACATATAAAATGGTATTATCGAGAATATTTATTAAATGTACCCTATATGCTAGACATACTCGCTTGATATTCACAGGATTAATATAAGCCTGCCAGTTGGGTATTATTGGTCTCCATTGCTATATTTTAATTATTATTCTAGAATTCAAGCATATATCCTTTTCTATAAATGTTCTTCATGCAGTTCCTGCATGTGTTTATAATGTCATTCCATGAAAAGAAAATGCCTGACTACATTTTATGTTGCTCAGACTGTCACCATAGAGTTAGAAATATTTGAGAGATATAAACCTGTGCCCAAAATTATGTCCAGCTTCAATTGGCATGGGTAAGCATAACCGTATTATAGATCACACTTTATTGTTGATTTCGGTTCCTTCTAACAGTAGCCTATATATTTGAAGGAAGATATTTCCTTGTAACTTCGGATTTAAAAGTTTGAACTCAATGGCATATTTTTAAATAAAAAAGGAAAAGTTATCTTTTCACGTTTTGTTGTTTTAAAACCAACTTATCTATCCATATGACATCGTTGAGGGCCTTCCAGTAGTTAAGATTTTTGGTAGGGATTCTCTCTTGTTTGAATTACTGTTGCTAAAAGGAAAGTACAAGAATAAATAAAATTAATGTCTTTTTCTCCTCTTCTTGTCAAAAGGTTGTCATTGTTTGGAAAATGATAAGACACTGCAATGACTTGATTAACTAGCAGAGAACAAAACACTTAAACCTGCTCTATTTATCCATGTGCTTCTATGATCTAGTTTCAGCTATATTTTCAAGAGAAAAATATTGAATACGATTTCTGGCAGAGAGCATGTTGAAGTACCGTTCTCTCTGACCTTGAAAAAGAATCTCAAATCTGGCTTTCAAAATGACTATTTAATTCAATGTCAATTTTATTATATAGTTATTATGGTGAGATAGTTATGACATGATGGAGTCTGATGAGATAGTGTTTGTTCATCCATAAAGGGGTATATTAATATTGGATATTAATTATTATATTGCCATCATAGACCATTTATGTTTCCCCTTGTATTCACATTTCTAAATGTAGTTGTGTTGCGTTAGTGAAGTTGTAATCTTTGTAAAGAAACTCAAGTCACAAAAAATGCCCTTCTTTTTGTCTTTCTCATTTATGCTCTGGTATGTTGTGAAACCAATGTCAAGGAATGCCTTCAATTCCATTACCATGCTAAGTTCAAATAGTGTTATGTTATTGGCTTACTTTAAGATTAGATTTTTAATGCATTAATAAGAAGCTAATTTTATCACTGTCTGATTGCTGGGGCAAAAGAACCATGACAAAAGCTACTTAAGGAATGATTTCTTTTTGGTCATAGTTTGAGGGTGCAGTTCATCATGTTGGGAAAGAGTTGACAGTAGGGGCATGAAGCAGCTGATCACATCATATAATCAGGAAGCAAAGAAAGATGGATGCTGGTGTTCAGCTTGCCTTCTACCTTTTGTTCAGTCCAGGAGCCCACCTCTTCCATACAAAGATGCTATCAAGTTTAAAGTGGGTCTTTCCTTCTCAGTTAAACAGAAGGCTAAAGCTTGTCTCTGTAAATCAGCAATTCTCAACCGTTCTGATACTGTGACCCTTTAATGCAGTTCTTCGTCCTGTGTAGATCCCCAACCATAAAATTGTTTTCGTTGGTACTTCATAACTGTAATTTTGCTACTGTTATGAATTGTGATGTAAATATCTGTGATTTCTGACGGTCTTATGTGGCCACTATGAAATGATTGTTGAAAACCACTCTTTTAGAAACACCTTCACAAACTTATGTGCAGGCATGTCTGATATCTTATTTCAAATTCATTCAAGTTAATAATGAAGATTAACCATCACAACCTTATATGCCAATTTCAGTCTCTCTCTCTCTCTCTCTCTCTCTCTCTCTCTCTCTCTCTCTCTCTCTCTCTCTCTCTCTCTTTGCTTGGAGCAGCGAATGAAGAGAAAGAGGTTGGGCAGTAAAAATGAATCCTAGTTAGTTCCTTTTTCTCTTGCTTTAAACTTTAAAAATGTTCACATTCCACTTTCATTTGCAGAAGTATCTGCCATTAAGACAATGCTTTATTTTTCTCCATTTGCTAGAAAGCCCTGTGGTCATTATTATTATCATTCCCTCACGGATTCCTCTAAGGCATCCTGCAGTAAATCTATAATCTCAGAATGACCTTACCCTTGCTCACTATTTAATGGTATTTCTTGTTTTGAGAAATTTTGGAGAAAGACAGTTGACAATATAATGGTAAAACATTTCAACCCAATATGTGAGCATTTGAAATGAGAGGTGTAGAGCAAAACATAAGTAACTGCATAATTAACTCTTAACCTGCAAATTCACTGAAATGGTGAGCAAGTAGTTCAAGGCTGCATAAGGTAGAGCTTCTGTGCCAGTGTTTTGTTCCTAAGTAATTGTTTCCTTTCTGACTTAGTTTCATAAATGGAAGTATACATGTTGCTAAAGATAAAGGCACTTAGGCTTTGTTTTCACTAACTTTTTCCTGTTAGTTTCCAGCAGTGTCCATTGACTTTCATTACTTATTAAGGAACTTCCATTGTTACTCCCTGCACCCACATATTATTATTATTACTCTTATTATTTAATAACTTTTTAATTCATTTTATATGAAAACTACTGATCCCCCTATCATTCCTTCCCCCACTCCTCCCATCCTTCCCTTCCCAACCCACCCCCCATCCCCTCCTCTGAAAGGGTAAGGCCTCCTATGGGGAGTCAGCAGAGCCTGGTACATTCAATTGAGACAGGACCAAGCCCCTCCCCTATGCATCAAGGGTGAGCAAGGCATCTCACCATAGATAATGGGCTCCAAAAAGCCAGCTCATGCACCAAGCATAGATCATGATCCCACTGCCAGGGGCCCCTCAAACAGACCAAGCTACACAATTGACTCCAGTATGCAGAGTGCCTAGCTTGGTCTTGTGCAGGTTCCAGAGCTGTCATTCTAAAGTTTGTGAGTTCCTATGAGCTTGGTTCAGTTGTCTCTGTGGGTTTCTCCATCATGATCTTCACTGTGCCCCCTTGCTCATGTAATCCCTCTTCCCTGTCTTTGACTGAACTCTCAGAGCTTGGCCTGGTGCTTTCTTGGCTGTGGATCTCTGTATCTGCTTCCATCAGTTACTGGATGAAGGCTCTAGCTTCCCTAGAGCTGCGAGCATCTCTGGAGTTGTGACATATTTCTGTTACTAAGAAATTTGACTTCGAGTTCATATAGTGAGGATTCTTGATCTATCACCAAGTGGTGGCTTTAGCATAATTGCATTTAGATTTAAAGATTAAAGCTTATAACTTAATTATAAATCAGACTTCACGAGGGTTTAATTTAAATTTACTATTTTAATTCATCTCAGTTCGTGAGGTCTTGTTACATGTCCCTGCATTGAATTCATCCTTGTCATTACCTTGAACATCAGTGTTTCAGTTACAGTCTGCGACAAAAAATAATGCAGACTTAACTTTTGTCTGAGCTAATGTTCAGAAAGGATATATATACAGGCTATTGGTGACGTTGGTATTTTACTGTTTATCTAGGTTAATAAATACCTTTGTGTGTGTGTGTGTGTGTGTGTGTGTGTGTGTGTGTGTGTGTGTGTGTGTAGAGAGAGAGAGAGAGAGAGGAGAGAAAGAAAGAGAGAGAGAACATTCATGTGCACATATGTATAAATATATACCTATGTGTCTTGCTGTGATAGGACCTAAACAATAAACCTAGTTAAAAATGCATCTGTATAACCCAATACAAATAATAAAGTAAATGAAATTTGAGAGGGAACGTATCTGTTTCCAAATATTATGCTCTGAACAGACATGTTAGAATATATAACACTATGCACATAAGACAACCACAAATATACATACATATGACACTTTTGCCAATATAGTTGTTTAGGTGTTTGAATGTTAGCATTACTCTACTACTACTACTCATAGGAACACTCCAGGCCTTTTACAACATCTTCTTTCTTTCTCCTCCATATATTTTATCTAATTTAAAGAAAATGCACAAAGTAAATGTGATTTTATTTAAGAAGAATTGTTTTAGCAGGATTATAGGATTTGTGCACATACTGTGGCTTGCTCTATCAGTGGAAAATTTCTATTTGTCATTATAGCTCATCAGATCAGAAGGGACATAGGCAATGTTTTCAAGAAAAAAACTGAATAGCATTAGTGAACTCTATATATAATTAAAGAATAATAGTGATGAACAAGAAATATCTCAATGGTTAAGAATTCTAGTTTCCTTGCAGAGGTTGAGCTATAAAGGATAAAATTTTAATTGGCTTTATTGTTTAGGTCTTATCATAGGAATATATAAGTATGCATTTCTGCATATGTGCACAAAAATACCCTCTTTCTCTCTTCGTTCTCTCTCTCACACACACTCACATACATTCCAAGATCCCAAGGCATTTATTAATCTAGATAAATTGTAAAATATTCCTATTACCCACATGATCATTCACAACTATACATAACATGGTGCACATACATACATGTAGGTAAAGCACTCATACACATAAAATAAATATATCTAAATTTTAATGTTTAAAAACTATTTATAGTGAAATATTAGAATGTGTTTCTTTCATAAGCAATACTGAAGAATAATATTACCAACCCTTTAATCCCAGTATCTTTGAGTTAGAGGCCAGCCTGGTCTACAGAGTGAGTTCCAGTTACACAGAGATACTCTGTCTTAAAAAATCAACCTCCAACAAACCAGAATAATAATACCTGCAAATGTATGTGAATATCATGATAAAGCATCCACCAGTCTTATTTCTCTGTTATACTATTTAAAATCCCAATATAAGTAGGGTTTTTTGAGGCAGATACAATTATTACTATTCAAGAATTTTCAAATATAAAAAGAATTACTTGTCATTTTGCCATCTTTAACTTTGAATTGGAAGTGCTTTATTTTTAAGACAGTGTTGTTCAGCCACCTAGTTGAAGTGATTTGGGAAGAGATGGAGCCTTGTCGGGGCTAGCCTCAGCCTAACTAGGTTGCTCCATTTTCACATGCTTTAAAAGCAGGTCCTGTACTCAGTGCATGAGATAGCTGTTTGAAACCTGGGACTTATGCAGAGACGCTTGGCTCGGCCTGGGAGGAGGGGACTGGACCTGCCTGGACTGAGTCTACCAGGTCGATCTCAGTCCTCAGGGGAGGCTTTGCTCTGGAGGAGGTGGGAATGGGGGGTGGGCTGGGAGGAAGGGGAGGGGGCAGGAGGGAGAAGAACAATGGAATCTGTGGCTGTTATGTAGAACTGAATAGTATTGTAAAATAAAATAAATAAATAAAAATTCCCAGCACAAAAAAAAGTGGATCATCACTGTGCTTTTCCTCTTAACATAAAATCATTTCTTCATTTTAAAATGTTTGAAAATCGGTGCTAGTTAGTGGTGAAATTTCCAGGGTCTTTGCCGTACTACCCATGCAGTACAGTGTTTCTGCAATGGAAATCAGAAAATGTGCAGTAAGAGTAACTGAAATCTAAAGAGCATCACTGAATAGTATCTATTTTCTGTTGTGACTGTGTTGGTTAAGGAAAGCAGATGTAATTAGAAAACCACAGTAGGCAGATTAAAATTGTGTTGGGAAGGTTGGGCAGAGAACTAGGATATTTTCAAAGGCTATGAGCTTTAGACTATGATTCTATCCTACTACCCTTTCAGTTTGACACTGTTGTTTTTACTATTCCTGCATTTATTAACCGTCTTTGGGGCTGTTTGGAAGCTTATAAGCATCAGAAGCTGAGGGAGAAAAATCTCATATAGTTATTTGAACATCAAATGGTGGAAAGAGGAAGAAAAATGAAAGAATAGTATGTGTTTGTGTGCCTGAGATAGAAATAGTCACCCAGTAAGAAATAAAATAGGAAAACATGGGCTGGAGAGATGGTTCAGCCGTTAAAGGCTAGGCTCACAACCAAAATAGGAAAACATACAGCTAGTATGCCATTTTATATTGCTCTCTGGAAGAACTTCATCAGGCATTCATTCAATTACTATCTACTAAGCAGAATATATTGCATGAGTGCAATGTATTGGGGGAATAACATTCACTGGGGCTACAGAGGCTTCTTGGATATTTTAGTCTGCAATCAGAGACCAAAGACACACACACATTTTCTCTTGTATGTGAATGCTTGCTTTTAAGTTTTGTATATGTGTTTCAATCCAAATAACCACAGAGGAGAAGCCAGGGAAGTAAGAGCCCAGGGACAAAGAGGATATCTTCCAAGGAAAAGAAAATAGAGTACATGGTTTTAAGAGGTAAAGAGTTACTAGAATAAAAGCACTGAGAAAGGATGGAAATAGGAGGTCATTGTAAAGGTGGGAATATGGGCAGGGCAATTTGTAGTAAAGGTCACTTGGCAAACAATATGGAAATGTACAATTGTAGAAACTCTATAAAGTATATGTAAATATAATTGAATTTAAATGCACTAAACATATAGTAAGGGAACTAATGCTTCAGCTTGGCATTTTATGCCAGCAAGTAATACCTCCAGTGCCAGGAATGAGATATATACTGTTGAGCAATTGGCCAATAGGTTCCCATGAAGCCTCCAAACATCACATGTGGTTGCTAAGGCTATTGTTGCTCTCTCCAACCTGCTGATAAGGCCCTGTTGTTGAAGATACAACTAACATATGTCATTGAACAAGGATAAGTTGAGCCGATACTAAACTAGAACTTACAGCCCTATTGACCAGCATTCATAGTACTAGAAGGTACTTTCAAGCTATCAGAGGAGAAAAGCAATCATCAATTTACCCAACTACACCTTGTGGCCTATAACAGAGACCTCACTGCAAGATATACTGGCATAATAGTGGCACAAATGTTATGGGAGTAATCAACCCCCTTTTTTCCATTGGATTTAAGGCCTACACAAGAATGGAACCCATAGGTCATGAGCCTAGGGGAAAACCTACTACTATTATTCAGATAAAGGAACTATACAATGACTTCTAATAACATATTGCTATACCCATAGAGCAGAGAATCACTCACACCTCATCAGAGAAGTTTTTTTCTTGCAGTAGATGGTAATAATCAAAGAGATCCATAACTGGGCAATGTTCAGAGAGTGAAGGACTTTGAAGCACTCAACCCCTAAATAGGATGTCTCCATCAAACTCCTCCCCTCCAAACTGTACAGAAGATCTATACAGGAGAAGAAAAGGAAAGATTGTAAGACCCAGAGGTGGTAGATGACTCCCAGGAAACAGTATCTTCCAGTCAGAATGGGGCTGATACACATATGAATTCACAGACTGCTAACAGTACACAAAACACTACACAAGTTTAAACAAGGCAAAAATCCCAGCACTAAGAAAGGTAAGTGGACACAAAGTCCCACCTCTAATCAAAAAGCCTTTTGCATCCGATACCTGCAGGGAAAAGAAAAATGAGTGTATCAACTACACCACAGGGCAGGCCCTATGCTCAGTAGTAGTTGACCAATACAAAACAGACTCCATGGATTAGTGTGTGTGTGTGTGTGTGTGTGTGTGTGTGTGTGTGTGTGTGTGTGTGTGTGTTTTAGTTTTGGTAAATTTTTGTCTTATTGATTTTTTTTAGTTTATCTATATTTGGGTTTTATTGTTTTGTTTTTCCTTTTTTTTCAGAGAGAGAGAGAGAGAGAGAGAGAGAGAGAGAGAGAGAGAGAGAGAGAGAGAGAGAGAAAGTTGGGTTTGTAGGGGATGTTCAGGATCTTGGAGAAGCTGGGGGAAAGAATATGACCAAAATATATTGTATGAACCATTTAAATTGAAAATAAAGTAGATAGATAGATAGATAGATAGATAGATAGATAGATAGATAGATAGATAGATAGATAGATAGATAGATGCATGATAGATAGATGATTTAGATAGATGATAGATAGGTAGGTAGGTAGATAGATAAGGTAGAGTGGCTAGAGAGATGAGTCGCTGATTAAGGGTATTTGCTGTTCTTACAGAAAACCAGAGTTCAGTTTCAAGTAACCATGTCAGGTGGTTCAGAACCACCTGTAAATTCAGCTCCAGGGAGTCTGAAGTTCTGGCCTCTGCAGTTACCTGAATGAACATATACATTTCTCCACCCCAACACACACACACACACACACACACACACACACACACACACACACACACACACACACACACACAGAGAGAGACAGAGACAGAGACAGAGACAGAGAGATTGTTTCAAAATAAAAATCAAATAAATCTCTTTTGTAAATAGAATATAGAACAAGAATTCACAATAAGAGAATCCATTGTTATCAGAGCTCTTAAGGTGAGAAACTGACTTCTGGTAACCCTAACATCCTGGCTCAGTCAACTGTCATTAACAGGCCAGTCAAAGAAACAAGCAATAGTGAGAAGCAATGAAGGTAAATGTATTCATTGTGGCCACACTGGGAAGAGGAGGAACAAAGAGGTTTAGTGACCTCCAAGTATATCCTTCGGGCCTTGACATGAAGTTTATATTTAATTACAGGGCAAGAAATATGTATACCTAAGCAGTTGAGGTCAAAGTGCAAGCATTCTCATCACTGACAAATCATTGTCAAGGATCAGGTCTCTCCTGAAAGATGGTCTGACAAGTTGTCAGAACTTTGAAATCTCTCCTGGGAAACAGATTCCTCTTCTCAATAGACAAGACTCTAGCCTTTATGTTTTACCAGAATGTGAAAATTCTAATACCATTGTTTCATTTGTCTGGTAGTCAAAGACAAAAGGTGTTATTCAGTGAAGGAGTTTTTCTTGAATCGTCCATGGTAGAGGTGGAACTAATCAGTGGTGTAGCTATCCCTAAATTGCTCAGGGGACCTCCCAATAGCGTGGGTAACCTTGAAATGCTAATGACCCTGTGAATAATCTCAATAAACTTATTGCTTCAACAAGCT
Source organism: Peromyscus maniculatus bairdii (assembly GCF_049852395.1). Lineage (NCBI taxonomy): Eukaryota > Metazoa > Chordata > Mammalia > Rodentia > Cricetidae > Peromyscus > Peromyscus maniculatus. Next base: position 97,421,957 of record NC_134875.1, read on the forward strand.
GGATTTAGACCAAATCCTTTCTTTTGTTTGCCAGTGTCCTCTCTACTTGGCATAGATAGATGTATATTTACATCTTCTGAAGAAAAGTCATGTAACATTTGACCACTGTGATAGAAATCATTCTCCCAGTTACAAAGTCAAGGACTTTGATGGTAGTTTTTAAAGATTTACTTTTCAAAATTTTAAAATGTGAATGCATGTATCTGTGGTTAACTATATGCACTTAAGTACAGATGCTGTGGAGGCTGGCAATGGATGTTGGCTCCAGCTGAAGCTGGAGTTCTAGATGTGAGTTGCTCCACAAGGGTACTGGGAACTGAACTTGAGGTCTTTTCAAGAGCAGTATGCACTCTTAACCACTGAGCCATCTCCGCCCAACATAATTTTATGTTCCTCTCTATGGTGCCATGTACACTCCTTTATTCTTTTCCACTCTGATCACAGCCCTTTTCTCTTCTAATCTCCAAATCTCTTGATGCCTTCTCTTATAATTTTGACGGTAATTCAGGTTTCTGGCCCTAATTGCAGACCATAGAGCATTTTTCCTGTCCCCAGAATTGACTCTCACAAGCATTTTATCATCACATCCTCAGTACAGACCTATTCAGTGGCATAGACTACAGAACAAAACACATCATCCTTGCATGTGTTCTCAACAAAATCTCAACTCATCTCCTACTACAGTTTTCAAATTCTTGCCACATGCAACTCCTTACTAATTCCTGAACATAGCAGGCAATTAGGCTGTGAGGCCTTTAAAGATGTTTGCACAACCTCTTCTCCTAATTACTAACCACAGTTTGTTTCATTGAGCCTTTTGCTCTCGTGCTTGTCACACTCCAAATTCATCTTGCCTCTTTCCTTGTAATTATGTCACTTTTGCCTGCCTCTCCTCTCTTCAGAATTCACTGGACCCTGCCCTTTGTACCCCACCCTTTGTCATAAAATTCCACGAGCTTCAAGAATTTGTTTGGTTTATCTATTCCTTTTATGTCTTGTTTTTATATTTTTCTTTATTTGGGAATAAGAATTTGTATTTTTTAATTTTAGCAACTGTCTTAAACTGAAACAAGAGACAGTGGGAATGGAAAGACAAAGGGTTTGTGATAAGAAGGATTTAGAATATGTTTGCTTTATTAGCTCTTCTTAATCAGTTATGTGTACTCTCAGATGATTGATCATTAATAATTATCATATAGAAGTTATCAAATGATACATTCAAGCTTTGCCTACATGAAGCCAAACATGTACATTTTAAAAAATTAATATTTTTAGTAATGATGTTTAAGCTCCTGGTTAGCTGAATACATTGTTTTACAGTAGCCATCTCTAAATATTCACTTCCAAAGACTTACATTAATGAAACAAAAGACTTATGATTTTAGACCCAGTATTATTACTTACATTAAATTAATTCATTGTGCAATTATTGATTCATTACTCACTGGTAATTAGGTACAATTAAACATGAAACTCACTGTTATACTAGGATATGTTTTTTAGTCAATTGCTAATTGAGTCCTATGAGTCAAACAAAGCTCCTAAATTGTCTGGCATTTATTTTTGACTGTTTTTGCAAACCTTGACAATAATAACAGGTGAATCTAAGGATGGAATACTACCATATTTTCAGCCTTTATATTCCAGTCTTTTCCCCCTGGTTTTATTTAGTGCACAAACCAGAACACATGCAGGCTGTAATAGAAGTGAGAATCCTGCTGGGCTTCTTAGCCAATAATACAAAAATTTGTAAAAATGAATGTGTACAAGATGGCAGGCGTCTGTTATTTAAAAACAACAGAACTATATTTAAGTCTAATTATAGTGTAAGGGCTATGCTTTGAAGCAAGGACAAATTTATCTATGGGCATCAAAATAGGGGAAAGCTTTTGTATTTTGCTTTCTTTATGCTGATATGAGATTGGATAATAGTTGATCATTTTTAATTATAGACATGATTGTTTGAAAATGTAATATTTTCAATTATTTATGAGCCACATAGGCAAAGTAATTGGACAATTCTGAGAGTTTTCCCCTTGAGTTTGAGTGGCTTGAAATGCAGATATGTCACCTCAACAAATGCATAATAGATATATGATAACAGAAACTAGTAACACAGTTGGAATGTTCTCCATCCAAAACATGGAAAGCATGCAAAAATTATAATAGAAATAAAAATAAAAGTAATTGCACAGAGTTTTTGATAAAATAATTTCGAATGTGATCATTTTTTGCTAAAAAACATGTTCTCCTACATATGCAATAAAATTATTAAATCATAAAGTAAATACTATTTTTATATTTGATAGAAATGTCTTCTATATAAATCATCTCCATCACTGCAATTATTGGTTGATTTTCCATTTTTTTTTTTTTTTGGTTTTTTGAGACAGGGTTTCTCTGTGTAGCTTTGCGCCTTTCCTGGTACTCACTTGGTAGCCCAGGCTGGCCTCGAACTCACAGAGATCCGCCTGGCTCTGCCTCCCGAGTGCTGGGATTAAAGGCATGCGCCACCACCGCCCGGCATGATTTTCCATTTTTTATGAGGAGAATATTAAAAAGCATGTATGTGTATAAAGTGTATACATACTGTTATGCCTTACAGATGAAAAAATATTAATGTGCCGTATATTCCTTGAAAAAGATAATTCACTATTGCAATACATACTTTCTGCAGATGTTAATAAACTGTATATCATATAGAAACTTTTGACTAATATGTAATACAGACTAAAAGTATACAAATGTGAATTAATTTTCCATATTTATATGTTGACATATCAGTGAACATTTTTGTTTCCCTTTATAAACTACCAGAGTAAACACTGAATATTCAATCTAGGTTGTAAAGTAGATTATATTCTCAAAATGCCAAAATATGCAAATGCCAAAAAGAAAGAGTTATATTTTTTTAATTAAGAAATTTTTTTCACTCATTTTACACACCAATCAACAATCCCCCTTTTACCTTCTCCTGCCTCCCCCCAATCTCTCCCCCAACCCACCCCTCACTATCCCCCACAAGAAGGTTACCACTCTTGGGCATATACCCAAGGAATGCTCAATCATACCACAGGGACATATGCTCAATTATGTTCATAGCAGCATTATTCATAGTAGCCAGAACCTGGAAACAACCTAGATGTCCCTCAACTGAAGAATGGATAAAGAAAATGTGGCACATACACACAATGGGGTACTATTCAGCAGAGAAAAACAATGACAGCATGAAATTTGCAGGCAAATGGATGGAAATAGAAAATATCATCCTGAGTGAGGTAACCCAGACTCAGAAAGACAAACATGGTATGTACCTACTCATAAGTGGATACTAGAAGTAAAGCAAAGGATAACCAGACAACAACCCACAACTCCAGAGAAGCTAGCTAACAAGGAAGATCCAAAGAGGGATGCATGTATGGCCCTGGGAAGGGGAAATAAATGAGATCTCCATGAGTGAACTTGGGGTGAGGGATGGGCAATTGAGGGTAGGGAATGGGGGATAAGAACATAAGGGAATGGGATGGTCGAGTTAGAACAGGGATGGAGTGGGAAAGCAATAAGACAGATACCATATTTTGTTTTTTTGTGAGAGAGTCTTGGGCTGGAACTTGCTATGTAGACCAGGCTAACCTTGAAATTGCAACAACTTCCCTGACTTCCTCCTGCATTCTGGGATTGCAGTATTATTAGTGCTGTAGATCAAACCTAGAGCTTTGTGCATGCTAAGCAAGTACTCTATCAATGAAGCTACATACCCCTGACTAAAAATAAAACATTCTTTAAAAAATGACTTCATTCTCTCTGTCATAACTGAAAATTGCAAACCATTTCCACTTGGATGAAAGTACTTATAAGGTAGTACATGTTCTAGAATGATGACTCCATAGGACATGTATTGGGCATAACTGTACTCCAAATATTTTATTTGATATGTAAATGGATAACCTTTTCTTTTATCTTGAGCCTGGTACTTGTTACTCCTACAAAGTTTACCATTATTACATTTGATACCAGAAAATCTTTCAAGATTGTTTCAAGTTCTTTACTATTGTCACTTTTTAGAATATTTATTATAATACTATTAGTATGAAAAGCAAAGAATCAAAAATTCACACACTAAATGTCTTCCATCCTGAAATATTTATAAATTAGAAAAAATAAGATATTAGGCCAAATATATTCTTTCTAATAAAATGTAAACTACAACACGGTATTTAAAATCACAAGAAGACTCATGTTGGGGAAAGGCATTAATTACTAAATCAGTGCTTCTTTGACTTTAATATTCTCCTCTATATCCTGGCAATCACATTAAAATGCAAATCTGTATTCAGAAGATTGTGCAACCTGAGAATCTAAATTTATAATAAGGTCTCAGGTGATACTGATGCTGCTTGTTCATGGACAAACTATTGTGAAATGAGATATGAAGTGAAATAAAATATGAAATGAAATCTGAAATGTTTATTTATAAATAGCCATGTTTGGGATAGCAATGTGACTCAGCAGGTAAAGCCTTTTGCTGCCAAGCCTAGCAGCTTGAGGACCTGAGTTTTATCCTTGGGTCCCACATAATAGAAAGATGGATTTGTCTCCTGCAAGTTGTCCTCTAATCTAACACACACACACACACACACACACACACACACACACGCACGCACGCACGCACGCACGCACACACACACACACTGACTCATGTGTATGCACACACATACATGTACATAAATAAATGTAATAAATTTTGAAGCTATATATGATGAAACTGATGGACATTTATCAACCTACTGATAAAGCTTAGGTTTCTGAAAATGTCCAAATAGGATATATACTTGCAGTAAAACACTATTGTGATAAACTGAAAGGGCACTGAGATATGATCTCTTACCTCAACTGACACAGGAAATCTAGAGCTCAAAGATAATAGATGAGTAGAGCCACTGTTTCCTTAGTTCCAGATGCATGTCCTTTAAAACAGAACATTCTGCCTCTTAAATATGGAAATTATGACAGAATGCCCTCAATAAAACATTTAGAAATTTATTAACATTCAAAATATAATTGGTTTCTCTCAAGAGTAAATGTTTTACTCAACTCAGTAAAAGTGAAAGCAAATAGTATATTTGTGGAATATAGTTATTAAAAAAATTGTCTTCCTTGACTATTGAAAATAATGCTGGGCAACACTGAATATTTGATAAAGAGTTTGATGAATTACTTTGTTTATTTCTTTAGAGAAATTTTGATTTTATGACAAAATAAAAAGTTAAGAAAAAACATCACAAATACAAAAACCCAATATTGTTATTTTGTTAGTCAAGATAATTTCTTTAGTTAAGTTGAGCTTGTTTGCTATTTTTTAAATATCTACTTGAAACTCCTCTACTCCAGTACCAAGAGTTTTCAACTGTTTTTGTTATATTTGATGAAATTCACATTTCATCAAAAATTATTTTTTATTTTGTGTATGAGTATAAATATCACAAATTCATTTTTCACATTTATTATTTTAATTGTGTATATACATATGATTGTCTTTGTGGGTGTGTGCATATGATTGTTGATGCCTAGTGAGACAACAGGCTTTGGACCATTTTAGAGATGGAGTTTCAGGAGACTGTGAGCTACTCCATGTGGGTGCTGGGAATTGAACTCGAGTCTGCTGAAAGAGGAGTACATGATCTTAACCAATGAGCCATCTCTCTTTCCCACAAATTCTCAAATGTAGATTTAAGAAAATTATTCACATGCACAGTATAAAATAAAATGAAATTATATCTCAATTAGATACTTTCTTTTATAAGAGTGCCTTGGTCATGATGTCTCTTCATAGCAATAGGACAGTAACTATGGCATGTATACACACAATAAAATCTACTCAGAAAGTGAAAAAAAATAAAATTATAATATCTTCATGAATTAGACATCACCTCATTGGTAATTTTATCAAACATGAAATACTTTATTGATCTCAAAATTTAATCCAATTATGTCACCAAATGAATATGGACTTTAAGGAATCTTCTGAGTTTAAGGAGGAAGTTGTAATATTTTCTGATGAGACATTTATCATCAGTTCTTCTCTATTCTGTCCTCAACACCTACTACTCTAAATTGTATTCATTTCATGAGAATAATAAATGGAATCTCTGCACAACAAGTTGTAAGAGTATGTTGCTGTGATGTGGCGAATGTATAGCACAAGTAAGGAATATAATTTATAGTACTAATTAGGCTAAGACCATTAAAGCCATAACATCTGTATTGTTATTACTGTTCATATCACTTGAATATTGCCTCATAGATTACAAAATGCTTCCTCACATGCATTTTTATATCACAAATTATGAAATGCCAGTATCTTAAATCATAATATATTAAAAAGTATTATTTTAATATTACATGAAGCTTTGATTTTTCTATGATGCCGTGTGTTCCCATAGTGATTATGATTGATGAATTGCTATAGATTCACAAACAATATTTTCTTTTGAGTGCTGACAACAGATGCTGACATTTTAACAAAGGACAAACTAAATAATCCACACCATGCCCAGAACATTGAACTGAGATTTCTTTTTAAAGAAATCATGATAGCTGGTGAATTTCCTGATATCTGTAAGTTATATATATATATATATTCCTCCTTCTCTTTTGTCCTTCAAATCCCTCCCATGTATCACACTCATCACTTGTTCTCTTTCAAATTCATGGTCTTCTTTTCATTAATTGCATTGTGTTGTAGATGTATCAACTTTGACTTGTTTCCACAGTTCTGAATTTTTATCAGTTGTGGTTTTCTGTAATGGGCTCCATCTCTTGTAAAGAAAAAAAAGTGCTATGCCAGCTTCCAAAGGAAGCAGGTGACCAAGCATCATACCCAGCAATTACACCTATGAACCGCAATGACCAGCATGGCACAATAACCCTAAGGTGCAATAGTGGCGTACATATATACCTGGTGGTAATAGCTCCCTAATAAGACTTAAGACCTGTTCGACAAAAGGAAAATCAAGCCTTGTACTAGAAACCTAGTCAATTACCCAGGGCTAATGAAGTCATTGATCTTGGCGGAGAACCTACAGCTGCTGCATTACTAAACCAACATAATCCCTAACTACATTCTAAATATGCATCCTTATACCAACAGATAATTGTGGTTCTCACCCTTATGATCTTTTAAGAGGGGCAAACAGGTGTCTTTTGTAGGTATTTTCCTGGAAATCACACTGATAATTACTAAACTTTAAGCTAACCACTCTTTTTAAAGAACAGAATTAATTTAAGAGACAAATATATAATAACACACAAAGTCAGAAACCCTCGTTTTGGTTTTAGTTTAATGTGTTTTCTTTGTTCTAGTGTGTTAACAAAAGCAAGCCACAGAAAGAAGGCATGTTGTTATTAAGGAAACAACATGGAACAATAGAAAAGCACTAAGTCCTGAGATCCTGAAAGGCAAACAGGAATGAGTGCCTATATATATAAAGGCAGTCACTGATTTACAGAAGGAATAATCCATCCTTGTGCCTGCGGAGGTGAAGCACTATCCCTGAAAAACTGATTATTTTGTTTGTTGTTATTGCTTATTGGATTTAGCTAGGCCGGCGGACAGCAAGCCCTATCAATCCTCTTGTGTCTGCCTGCACAGCATTAGAGTTGTAGATAGGTGCTTTAGGCCTGGATTTTCATATGGGTGCTTGGGATCTGAACTCAGGTCCTTATGCTTGCTTATTAAGCACTTTATTCCTGACCTGTTTCTGAAACCCTATGAAATAAGGTTTGCACATGAAAAGTTAGGAACTCTTGAGTGTGGAATGATGAATTTCTAAAATTATTTTTATTCTCTTTTCCAAATGTAACTTGAATTTAAATAGGTGTGTAATGTAATCAATACAGTGTCCCAGTGAAGCTCAATTTGTTTCTTATAGTGATTCAAAAACCTTGAAAAGTCACTAATTTTGAAATGTTTTAGAATACCCAAAATCAGTTCACAATGGACTGTTGCAATGTGTATTACTTGAAAGTATATTTTTACCATATATGGTAGGTTTTATATTGTATTAATGGGTTACTTGCATTTAAAAAATTGAAAGATCCACCCAAGCATCCACTTTCTTCAAACTTGAAGATTTAGCAAGTTCTGCTATAGATAAATACTGCCCTTTTACCATTCTCCCAGGTCAAGGCAAACCTGCTTCTTTTTCTGACCATAGTTGTTCTGGCACCTACTGGCATGCAATGTTGAAATGATACTCCTGAAGTTTGAAACCCATGCTGAGCTGAATAAGCCATATTGCCTTCTCATTGCTTCATTATCTTTGTGCAAATGCTCACACGAGTTATTCCTGACTCGTGATTTTTTTCAAGTTTATGATTTTGTACACAAAATCAACATTAATTCACTAATTTTCACATTTACCCAAGTTGATGACATGTAATGTGATCATCTTTCCTCATTCCAAATCATGACAGGAAGCTACAGAAGCCATTAATCTATATGTGTCATCATGAAGGGGAACAAACTTCACAGAGTTCAGTGTTTATGAAATAGGCTAGTCAATGGCGTAGGTGAATTAAGTGGAGTCTCAACTCATAGTATTTTCAGTTTTTGTGCATTCATTAAGATGCCTAATTCCATTGTAAGTTGAGGAACATATTGTGTGAAGCGGGTAGAGATATACACAGAGAGAAAGAGACACAGAGACAGAGAGGAGAAGTAGAAGATGAGTAGAAGTGGAGAGAGGGGAGGAGAGGAGAGGAAAGGAGAGGAGTGCAGAGGAGAGGAGAGGAGAGGAGAGGAGAGGAGAGGAGAGGAGAGGAGAGGAGAGGAGAGGAGAGGAGAGGAGAGGAGAGGAGAGGAGAGGAGAGGAGAGGAGAGAAGAGAAGAGAAGAGAAGAGAAGAGAAGAGAAGAGAAGAGAAGAGAAGAGAAGAGAAGAGAAGAGAAGAGAAGAGAAGAGAAGAGAAGAGAAGAGGACCATGGTATATATGATACTTTCAGTAGACAAAATGAAGTTGCATGAGGGCAGGAAGCAAAGAAAAATATGTATACTATACCATTTGCATTCAACACACAGTATGTAAGTGAACATATAAGTGAATAGTTCCTCAACAAGAATTTAATCTGCATGGGCTGGAGAGATGGCTCAGTAGTTAAGAATACTTCCTGCTCAATCATGATTATCAGAGTTCAGATACCAGCACCCACATCAGGTGGCTTATCTGTGATTCCAGCTCCATGGGATCTGATACCTTCTTCTGGCCTCTGTGGGCACCCACATACACTCACACAAACTCATTCATAGATACAACATACATAAATGAAAAAAAGGGGGTTTAATCTATGTCTGAAGTATTAAGTCCTTCTCCTCTAGTTAGTGACTAGAAGATAAGTAAAACTTGTCCTCAAAACCTCTACTCTAGAGTCTAGTGACTAAAAAATTTAAATATATAGGAGCTGCATAGATTTCTCAGCAGTTAAATGTACTTACTGCTTTTGCAGAAGACCCTAGTTTGATTCCCAGATAATCACAAGTTGTGACTATCACATGGGTTATATTGACCCTAGTTTGATTCCCAGAATCCATGTGAGTAGATCACTACTGCCTGCAATTCCAGCTACAGAGAACCCAGAACCTTCTTCTAGACTCCATGGATGCCTGTGCTCATGTATATATGTTCACACACAGACATACACATATACACATAATTTAAAAACAATTAAAATAAATATTTTAAGGACTTAAAATATACAGTAATAACTAAAGTATAAAGTAGTTAAGCTATGATACAAGCAAATGCACATTATTTAGAACTATTGAGAAATAATTATTCATCAGGAAATCTGAGGATGTATATAGAAATAGTCATTGAAAAGACCTGTAATCTCAGTTCTTTGGGAGGTTGAAGAAGGAGGATCCCAAGTTCAAGGCCATGTTCTACTTCAGAGAAAGTTCAAAATCAGATTGGGTAACTTAACAAGACCTCATCTCAATTTTTCACCTAAGAAGCACAGTTGAACTTGTTTTCACCTAACACATTCAAATACCGAAGTTAAGTCCCAGAAAAGAAAGTGGTCCTTGAGCTAATTGGTGATCCTTAGTGGGGGAAATGAGTAAAGTTTTACTTGGCAAAGTAACTATAGCTGTTGAGGGAGGAGAATTAATAACATCAAAATATTTTGTGTGCAATTTTCAAAGAATAAATGAGAATATTACTTAAAAATGACTTCTATGGAGAAGAAATAACATACAGAGCTACCTGGCTATGTGAAAGATAACTTTTTTAATCTTTGAAAGTTTCCAACTACAGTGCTTCAGAGATAAAGGATGCTGAAGGGAGACACAGAAGGGCTATTAATGGGTTTGTCGATGATTTAAGGGGATTTCATTCTTCCCCAAAGAACTGGATTTTTTTTTTTATACAGTAGACAGAAGGCAATGGTTTCAGGAGAGGGTGAGAAAGGAGCAAATGGATTCTGCCTATAGCACTTAGCTTTGATCAGCAGGAAGAGTATGTGCAGTTTGTATGGAAACTTTAATGATGGGCAACGGACAGAGACTGTGAGAAATTACAATGGGCAAGTGGGGAAAAAATCAGACAAGTAACGAGGAAAAAAATTATAAACAAATTTTCCTAAGTGGGAATGAGTTGTCAGGAGGAGATGAGCTGCAAAAAAAAATGTGAAGAAATCATATCTGGGAAGTGAATTATTTTCTGTAGTGTGGATAAGAGTTCTGTGAGATATATGTAAAATTCTGTAACAATACAATTATTAATTGGTTATCTGTACCAAACATTGTTTGGAATTCATTATTATTATTATTGCTATCAATGTTGTTTTTAGCATTAGCAGTAGTATTTTTGAAATGTGAATGACCTCATGCTGTCACACATCTTGGGAATATTGCTAAAAGCAAAACAGAAACAAAAATTGATTTAATGCAAGAATATGCACATTTTAAAAGCTTATTTCTTCTTTAATATTCTAATAGAACCACACACTTACATTTATTTTTAAATTCATGCTGTTGCCATCCTGGTGAACACATTATCTGTGGAAAGTAGCTGTGTGCATTGCACAGTTGAAGAAGTCTACCAGTACTCTAGATAGTAAACGCTCATTTCTTTGATGTTCCAGGGCCCTTCCCAAGTTGTGACTATCACATGGATTATATTGAAGTAAGACCACCCAAATATATCTTCCAAGTGGGTTTAAATTCAGTATAGCCACTGGTATTAACACAGACTTTGAAATGTTTACATAGATTACATTTATTTATTGCATTGTTACTATGTCCCCGTTTCTAATTTCATGATTTCAGTATCTAAGTCCCTTTCTCCCCGATCAAGTTCTGCATGTTTCTTCCTATTAGACATCCCATAACTAACAAAGCATAAGTTGACCTTGTTCAATTCTTCAATACCTGACTCTCCTTCCTGTTGTGTAGGCATCTAGTGCAATATACTGAGCAGAGCAAGCTGCCTTCCCGAGACTCCACAGCCAGTCACAGACAGGCAAATACCATGCATCTCAAATTAAGTAACATTTTGTTTGTTATAAACCATGATATTTTCTGGGGATATTTTAATTGGGGAATTAGCATAAAATAAAATTGTACTTTAGAAGTACATATATGTGTATGAAGTATGAAAAGTGACAGTTCTACTTATCAAATTTGGAATTAAAAATTAGATTTAGATAATTAAAATAGAAGGCTTTTTAGTTCATGGATTTTATTATCATCTTCAATAAAAAAGATTAGTGGGGTTTCCAGCTGAGAAGGATGATTGTAAAAAAACATTTTGTTCCAGTTAGTTAATTCTTTCCTACATGTTGCTATATTCGCTGTATCCATTTTAAAAGCAAATGAGCCATCTCTATCTCCACTCATATTTGTGGCAAACTCTTACTGTGCCAATTTGAAGATTACATGCATCTCAGGGAAAAAAATGTTCTAATCTTCATTATAGTTTTAAGTTAAAAGAATGAAATTAGTTCAATATGCTAGTAACTACAATGTATAAGTTGTACTAGTCAGACTATCATTGCACCTTTTGGAAAAATCAGAAGACATATCTTTATATAAGATGGTAAATTCCCGCATTAAATTGCATAGTAGTATGAATGCCAATATATTTCAATTCAATAAAGTAATCAGTTCATGCAAGCCAAAATCATTGATAAATGTGCTGTTACTGGATATTTCAGTCATTTTTCAAATAATTATGGTGAACTGTCAAAGAAATTGTATTCATTATGAAAGCAGATACTCCCCAAGTGAAGTTAGAAGAACAGACAATAAATGTATACATTATTCACTATTTGGAGCAGGTAAATTAATTTCCTAATGAGATATTATTGTACAGCTGTTATAATCACTAAAATTTTAAAGATTAAGTATATCAAGTATTGTAAGGATATGGATGTTGTCAATAAAGTATAGTAGAATCATCTTTGTTTTATTCAGTCCAGGATCCCTTGTCAAGAGAATGGCTCTGCTTGCAATTAAGATGACTCTTCCCACATCACTTAATACAATACAAACATTCACAGAGGCCCATATTTCAAATGGTTCCTAATTCTATGAAGTTGACAATTAATACTGACCATACCAGTTATGTAGATATCACAGATGGAAAAATCCGACAAGAGATAATACTTGGAAGATTAGAACTTTTTTCTCTCCTAGGCTAACCCAATGAGAATATAAAGGAAGGAGTAGAAATAAAACAGTGGGGTATGTGGAAATATGCGTGGTAGGAATTTGGTGGTGTTAATCTCTCAATAGTCAGAGTAAAGTGAATGAATCTGGAGAGGTATACAGCAAAGTGCCAAGCATAATGCCCATCTCCTGAATTTATATAATTTAAAGGTGCTTTAAACACCTTCTAAATTAGGATCCATGACAGAAATTTTACTACACCATAGAAATGTTTCTTATTGGATGAATTAATGTGTAGGTCTTCGCTAGTTATGTGTTATTCGTGAGTTTTTATTTTAATACTTATTAAAGAAAACCGATACCTTTAACAGTGTTACATTAAGGACTTATTAAATAGTTCTGAAGTAACCATCAAGGAAAGAGTGAATAATTATAGGATGAATAAAATCTGAAGACAACTTTTACATTACAGAAGAGCTTGAGTACAGATGGAAGCAAAGAATACATCCGTTTCTTTACCATTAAGACCTTGCAAAGGTGTTTGTGACATTTGGAGCTGGGATTGGAAAATCGGATTTTTTTTTCCATCTGCTCAAAGTCTTTATTATGCTTCTCAGTGTAATTTTATCTTTTTAGTTATCACATGTGATTCTATTTCTGTAGCTTGTGAAGATTGTCTAAAAAGGACAGCATCCTTACATTGTGTACTTTTATAATATAAGCTCTCAAAGGATCCAACTGGCTAGTATAGCCTGTTTTTAATGATTATTTAGTAAGGGGGATGGAATATCAAGGCATTGACAACAACTTTTTGATGATAGCCTTATTTAAAACAAATATTCAGTTTTTGCCTAATATTTAAGTCTTGTGTGTATGTGTGCACATGGATATGCAAACTGTTTAGTAAAGCAATGCTATCTATAGTGATTCATTTGGAAATAAAGAATATTGCCTGATTCTACAGAGACTTATCAAACACTTAATATATTCCAGGCAACTTTTCTTCACACTTGGGGCATTTCAATGGAAAATAGCCCCAGACTCTTGTTGGTTCTAGTGTGAGAACGTATGCAGTAATAAATTCATACAATACAGGTTCCACAAATAGTATGAAAAAAGGTGATGAAAAATGGTGGATGGACAAAATCAGGCACCATTCATCGAAGTCATAAGACAGCATTAGTAGCACTTTTTGAGCTGAGAGGTCAAGCTTCACTGTGTGCTTGTTCGCTGGCACGCTCATGCACAGGCTCACTTATGCCACAGCATGTAGTGGCGGTCATAGGACAACCTTAGGTGCTAGCACTTGCCTGTTGCCTTCCTTCAGACAGTGTTTCTTCATTGTTCTTCCATTGAGCACTCCAGATTGGTTGATCCATGAGCTTCCAGATGTTCCTCTGTCGCTGTCTCACATCTCGCCGTAGGAGCAAATGTGTTACTATGTCCACCTGTATGTACTAGAGATCTGAAGGAAGGTCTTGCATGAAAGTGTTTTACTCTCTGAATCATCTCTCCAGCCAACTTTGGCAGGTTTTATAGACATCCATTCCTCAGTGATCAAATGAAAATTTTCATCAGCTGTCATCAACGTACACATGCTTGACATGTTGAAGATTTGGATTACTAAGTAAATTTAAATAAGGTAATCTTTCAACTTTGTGTATGTGTATTAGTTTTGGAGAAATTATACTTACCTGAGGATTATTCCACATTGAAGTTTCTTTTCTATTCAAGATTACAGCAAATGGCTGTAGGCAAGTTTACTGATGCCAAATCACTAAGTTAAGTTCCCCAACATGACAACTGGGGAAAGTGAGATGAGGGCAATTGTCCCTCAGGCAATGGGCAAAGTGCCCTGGTACAAACTCAGAGTTGTGAACTCCCAACGCATTCAACCAAGAAAATCTATATGTGATATTAGTGTCTACTCAATTTAACTTTTTTTCACAGCCATTTTTCTAGGTTTATACTCTTCTTAGTCCATGATACACTAGAATAGAAAATAAAATAAGGCCAGGCAGTGGTGGCACACACCTTTAATCCCAGCACTCAGGAGGCAGATGCAGGCAGAGCTCTGTGAGTTCCAGTCCAGCCTGGTCTACAGAGTGAGTTCCAGGAAAGGCTCCAAAGCTACACAGAGAAACCCTGTCTCCAAAAAATCCGATAAAATAAATGTTTAAAAAGATTTTTATAAGTCAAAAAGCAAAAAAAGAAAAAATTATTCCACTCTGGGTTATTAATAACTTCAGAAAATTAAAATTAAATTTGTTGGTGTTTTTCTGTTAATAGTCAGAAATAAGTTTCTTGTAACAAATTAGAAGAGCTTATTTCCTCTTCAGAAACAGATAAACAATGCTTCTAATTTGTGTAGGCTTTTAACAAACCAGTGATGGAGAAAAAGAAACACATATTTACTTCCTTCATGGGATTTTTTTCTTTCAAAAATCTCAAGGTGTTTTTGGAGATTGAGATTGGCTGTCTAACTTATAATAAGGATCTAATGTGAATCATATGATTCTGAGCTTCTCAGATCAAAGGCAATATTCGAAACCAAATTAATACTATGCCAGATTTTCTGATCATGAGCTGAAGATAGTTAGTGACTGTAGGCAGAATGATTGTATCTGTCAGCCACTAAGTTAACATTCATAGGTCTAATAGTCAACATGTTTTCCTCTGACTAGTATTTTCTCTCAGGTCTATGACTCATGAGGATTTAGCAGTAACAAACAAACATCAACATTTTTTATCATCATCATTTACTTGGTGCTTTTCTGTTTCTCTAAAAGAAATAAAGCTGTGTTTTAATATATTGATGAATTTATGACTTCTTTGTAAAAATGACTAGCAGGAGTCACCATGAATTACAGCAATACTTTTAGTGCTGTTTAGAAAACATCTCAGTCTTTTTTCCCTATTTTCCTGCAGGTTTATTTCTTTTTAATGTTCCTTGGACCCTTTATTTGAAGTTCAATTTTCAAATATTTGTGGTTCTCATTATGAGCTATAAAATATGTGCTTAATGCTGCTATCTTTTCTAAACATCATCTAAAATCCTTACAGTGTAGTTGCACATCTTGCCTATAAGTTAGATTGAACATATATAAATTGTCACAATTCTAGTGACCCAACGTTTTTAAAAATCCCATAAAACAATGTGGCTTTCTAAGAAATAGCTACATTGGCTGTTTTTTAAAAGTTATTTAACTTTATAAAGTATGTCTTCCTACTTTTGTATGGCACACAATCAAAGCAGAATTTTGATTGCAAATTTTCTTTAACCCAGCAGCCTTTGCCTGTCCGTAGTTTTAGTCTTCTATATTCTCGCAATCCTTCTACTTCTGTTGATTGTCTCCAAATCGCTCTTCCTCAGTTACTCCATGCTTACTTATTGCCTTCTCTCTAATTTACTCTTAATACAATAGAGGAACACTTCTTTTTTCAAATAACAAGCTAGTAGTTATTAAGCACTCACCAGTTTCAAAGCAAAATAGATATTCATATTTAATTCTGTTTGAAATATATTACAAATACTATTATTATAAAGGTAAATTCAGTGGCCTATTTTCCTGTTTGAAGCTGGTCCTTGATTAAAGAACCTCCTCATATACTATCCAGTCTTTGTTTCCTTTTCTTATTTTATCTGCTTGTTCTATTTCTGTTCAAAATCAAGCTCTTTTTCACCTCGGGACCTTGATTCTTGCTGCTCTTTCTGCAAACCAATGGGCATTCCTTGCCTCAAAGTTTCTCTTTATATATCCATCAAGGTTAAGCTCATATGTCACCTTTCTAAAGAAACTATGTTGTCCAGAGTATCCCCAAGTTCGTATCTCTCATGTCTCCCAATACTATTTATTTCATAACAATTTATTAAATTGGGGGATACTTCATTGCTTTTTTATTGTCTGTATCTGTAGCTCTCTCACTGTCCTTACAAGTTATAACAGAGTGAGAACCTTATCTCAGTCAAAGCAATAAGCACCATCCAAGGTCATAACCTTCCATGTATTCTTTATGATCCTTACGGATATACCATGAATAATGTATTAATATGTCAAAGTTCAGAAGAAATATGAACAATTATCGTCTTGGAGCATTGATTGTCAAATGTTTTTGGCTTGTGAGGTTATTGAGTTCTTCATGAACACCATTGAGGCCAGTTAGGGCTACATAAGACTCTGACTCAAAAGCAAAACAAACAAACAGAAAACTAACTCAATATTGTCAGGATTTCCACATTTCCTACCAGTAGCGTTCAACTGGGGCAAAATTTTTAATAGATCTTGTGTTCTGTACTTCATGGTTGCTTAAATTACTTTACAGGAAGGAAAGTAAACATCAAGCTGTTAGGGAACAAAGGTAACTAATCTGATGAAGAGATGTGAGAAAAGAGAGGGTGGATGGTGCAGGGTAATGGTCTCAATACACAACAATTTATGTGTTAGGATTCATGATTTTGAAAAGTGTCTTTACTTCCAATTGTCCATTCTCTCTGAATCTTGTTTTGGCTGTTTGTTTATATAGGACCTCATTTAGACCAGATTGGCCTCAAACTCATATTGTAGTCAAGTATATATTTGAACTCATAACCCTCATTTTCCAATCATGACCATCACTCATTGAGTTTTAAAATTAAAACTTTTTAAAAATTTCCTTTGTTCTTTATTTAAGCAACAGAAATTTCCTTTTACTATGCTGGAAGCTAGAAGTCCAAAAGTAAAGTTATTGGTAGAGCTGGTTTTTCATGACTGGTGTCTTCATAGATTTTTACTTCTTTATTGTATATTTTTACTGATGCTCAGATGGAAAAACTCCTGTGATATAGACTAGATATTGTGGGTTCTTTTTCCCAGTCAGATAAATAAATAAACAATAAGAAAAGAGCTCATAGTGCAACAAAGGCAATGCTTATTAGCAAGCATTACAGACTCTTCAAGTAGATGATGGTGAGGTTCAGAGCTTGTGCCCAATCTTTAAACATGTTTGGGTTTACTTGGGGTTAAGTATCCCATCCAGTTACCTCTCCGCTTCTTTCCTTTTGGTGGTGTACCGAGAGCCCTGTCCCACTTCTTTATCAAAGATTTGGTCTACGTTTCTGCCCACAAGCAAGGAAACATCTGCAATAGGATCCTCTACCTCTGTGCAATACCGTTGAAGCAGCTGGAATTTGGTGCCCCAGTACTTGTTGCACTAGTACAGAAATAACTGTTGTTTGACTGGGCAAGAGTGGGCTCCCCATCCCGTTCTACCCTTTGTGATGTAATGAAGACAGACACAGGCAACATATCTGAAGGGTGATGGCTTATTTTAATGGAAATGGAAACTTGTTGCTCAGAACAAAAAGGCACAAGGAAACAGA